>NC_064425.1:42313093-42636843 GCF_023375975.1 Astyanax mexicanus
CATTTATTCTGACAAGAATGGGGACGCTCTACCCCCCAATCGCAACAAGAATCAGGGCACCTTTCCCCCCTATCCCAACAAGAATTAGGACACCTTCACTTTTTTATCCCTACAAGAATCAGGATTCCCTACCCCTCTATCCCAACAACAGTCAGGACACCTCACACTTTTATCCCAACAAGTATAAGGGCACCTTCCCACTCTATCACAATAAGAATCAGGACACCCTACTCCTAGTCATGATTGCACCAAACTGAGGGTGGAAATTGAAATGGGCGTCTCTGTCTCTCTCAATGCAGTGTTTGGTCTTGATCTCCAAGCAATGCAACTGTATAAACATACACACCAACAGGGACACCTAAACTCAGATCAATTCAGATCACTACTGGGGCACCATGGGGTTGTTCTGGAAATGCCACACAGCATAAAGTTGATTGAAAAATGAAGGAGACCATCTCAGACTTCTACAGCAGAACCTCAAACTATCAGCTGTGATGGTGTTTTATCCAATGCACTTGGGATAGTTTGGGTAATGCTCGACCATCATCCGTTGATCATTAACACTCTTGTCAAATGCTAACAGCAATCAAATCCTCAGAGTAATGCTGTAAATGCAGAGTCTAGCAGAACGTGTGTCCCAGTACTTTTGCCCATATGCAGTGTTGATGTGTATAGAGACAGCGTATATAAACACACTGTGGGAGCCTCTGTGCTGAGTTTCCACAAGCTGTGTTTATCCTAATGAGGAGACTCTAATTGTACGAATAAAACTGGAGTGATTTGTTGGATCAAAAGAACGTAAAGTGTCGTCTGAGTCTCTCCGGAATGTTCTCTCGTTAATTAAAGCTCCTCACGAGCTTCCTCATCCCTTACACTCCCAGAACCCCACGCTCCAGATGGTGCGCTGCTACACCAAGCGGAACCACGCCCCCTGATTCAGCCAGCGTTGCTGGAGAGATGGAGATTCAGCCAATCAGGAGGCTCCATCTGAGTGGAGGAGAGACTGAACTGGTCTACAGAGAAAAGCCCTGAGAGAGAGAGAGAGAGAGAGAGAGAGAGAGAGAGAAAGAGAATAAGAGAGCGAAAGACTGGGAGATTTTGTTCTGTGGTTTACTGGATCACAGTGTGGGTTTTAATCTTTCTTAGTAATTCTTCAAATTGGCCAGAATTAGTCCCAGCTTCCCAAAACTGCAAAAAAAGAAATTATAATAAAACTAGTATAAATATGAAAATAAAGTAGGTGTAATAATGCAAAAAGAGAAACAAACAAAAGAGCAATAATTAAAAACAAAAATAACAGCGGTTCATTGTGAGTCATTTTAATAAGACTGTTACAAAGGAGAATGAGTGGAATTCATATGCATATACCAAACTAGAATATTATGATTAAATTTCAATTAGAATAGTACTTCTGGTGTATATTTATGATTAGAATAGCATTATGGGGTAAATATATCATTAGAATAGCTCTGCTGGGTAAAACGTATGATAAGAATAGCTCCACAGATGCAAATATAAGGCTAAAATAGCACTGCTGAGGTGAATTAATGATTAGAATAGCACTGCTATGGTAGATTTCTGATTTAAAATAGCACAGCTAAGGTAAATGTGTGACTATAATAGCACTGCTGAGGTAAATTTCTGATTTGAATAGCACTGCTGAGGTAAATGTGTGATTAGAATAGAAATACAGAGGTAAAAATATGAACAAACGTGATGAAAATTGCACTGCTGAGATACCGAAGGCCGAGCTAAAGGCTCTAAACAAGTGGCCTCTGATGACTTATGGACTCCAGCCACATACTGCACTTACACTCAACCTCCATAATCTCCACCTACTCACCCATCACCATCACACAGCACAGCTGTGATCTCCATCACATCCTCAAAGAGCGAGAGAGAGAGAGTCTCTCTCTCTCTCTCTCTCTCCTCTTTTATTAATGTACGAGTTATTAAAAATTCATTTCTCCAGACAGAACCCATTCATCAGACTGTAGCTCAGCTTTATATTGTTATGGTTATGATGATTTATCATGTAATTACTACAGAACCCAGCAGCTGGAACCGTGTACAGGTTTTATTTGACGGGATTTACAGCAGATCAGAAAAGGGTTGGGAATGTATGAAAAAATGCAAATCAAATAATCACAGTGTTTTTATCTATTTACTTTTGATTACAGATAGTGTGAACCCAAAATTGTTCATGTTTTATCTGCTCAACTTTAAGTTATTTCATTTATTAATATACACCCATTCCTGCATTCCTGCATCCCTGACAAATTATTCTGAGGACTACAAATGGCCACAGGAGGAAATTATTGAAATGTTTAAATTAAAGCGTTAACTAGGGGTGTGTTTAAAATTCATAATTCATTTGAATTATCCGATATCGATTCAGAATTAGCCCATTTTCTCTTTTTATCTCGTGAGACCATCCTTCTTGCTGGGCTGAGCTCACTCAAATGATTCATTCATTCGAATGAATGGTTCGTAAACGACACAACATCAGTGAGCTGAAGCAGAGGAGTCGGCACTCCGGGGAGTTTCTGTAAAAATGTAAGTAATTTTCTTCTGTATTTCCACTCAATGCTGCCTGTGTTTATCAAACTAGTACATTTAACACTGTTTTAAGTTGTTTTCAAGTGTTGTTTTCACCTGTACTTTATTCAAACTAAGTCCTGACTGGCTGAATCCACGGTTAGCTGAATGCGCCGGTGCCCTAGGTTTAACTGTTAGACTAAATATCTGTAGATTAGCCTGCAATTGAGTAATTTAATATGTAAATAGCGGAATTATGATCGTGTGCTTTATGAAGCTTCTGTTACTAATTCAGATTATTTTGTCCCCAGGGATTATCGGCCGAGAAAGAGGCTCATATAACAAAATTTGAGCGTAAACATCATGTTTAAGTTCATCCACAGCATCTCAATCAATCAGATACCTCCAAAACCTTCATTTATTTGTTTTTTTTAATCCATTCAGAGGTGGATTTGTTTGTGTGCTTATAACAAGTGCATAGTCTCCTAGGTGCTGCAGCAGAAGTAGCGCAGTAACAACTTTTTGACTAACGTCAAACTCCCTCAAAACTTACAAAATCAGTAGCAATGTGCTTTGTAACAAAACTGCACATTTTTGAGTGGCCTTTTATTGTGGGGAGCCCACTATTATTATTATACCTGTGTAATAAACCATGTGTCTAGTCATCATCTTGATAAAATATTAAAATGTTTAAATTAGGGTTGTCAACGTTAAAGGGTTAACTAGGGGTGTGTTTAAAAAATCGGTTTCGGTTCTTCGATTTAAATCAATCTTCATTTGAATTATCCGATATCGATGATGAGGATAGTAATGTTCCAGAGATAAGGGAAATGTCTTCGGAGTATATAAGAGAGTTATTTTTGTCAGTGTGAGTAAATGAGCTACTGAGGTCTACTGAGTTTCCTCTTCTGGAGTCTCCGTTGCTCCACCAGCCGCTCATGTTCTATAAAACTGAGCCTGATCACCAGATATGTGACATGGCCAGAAAAACTCCCACGAAAAGTGTGCTGCATGACTGTGACTGGTGGATGGTCTATCTCAGCAAAGGGGAACTGCTCACTAACACAGATTTAGACTCAATTGTGAACAAAATTTGAGAGAAAAGGGCCTTTTTTGTACATAGATAGGAGCAAACCCAAAAGTGTTGCATCTATATTTTTGTTCAGTTTATATCCTAATGGGCCAAAGCAGAGAAAAGAAAGGGTGAGGAATAAAAGGCAGAATGAATGGAAGGATGATGAATAGAAAGCGAGAGCTGAATGAGTAAAAGCCTGAGCCTGGTCATTAGCAGACTTGCATCATGGATGGCGTATTATGGGTGGGCTTTTGTTCACTTTAACAAAAACACATCCATTCACCCTCTGTCTGAACTGATACACGATATCTGCTAACCATCGACAGACAGTCTGTAGTGTGTGAAGCAGAATGTACTGTAGGTGTTTCTATTAAAGCGGCCAGTCACCGTAGCAGTTGCTAAATGCTAGCATCTCTATTGCTTAAAAAAACGGAAATATACAGATAGGTTTTACCAAATACCTAATAACCTGGGTGTGTCACTCTTGGCAGCAAACAAGACTTTTACATCTCTGTCGAGGAATTTTGTTCCACTCTTCTTTACAGAATTCTTTTAATTCAGATACATTGAAGGCTTTTTCAGCACAAACGTCCTGTTTAAGATCATCCACAGCATCTCAATCAATCAGACTTTGACTAAACCACTCCTCCAAAACCTTCATTTATTATTATTTTTTTATCCGTTTAGAGTTGGATTTGTTTGTTTGCTTTGGGTCATTGTCCTGCTGCAGAACCCAAGTCTGACTGAGCTTGAGGTCACGAACAGATGAACGGATTCTGATTCTCCTTCAGGATTTTCTGGTAAACAACAGAATTCCTGCTTCCATCTATTACAGCAAGTTGTCTAAAGCCTGAAGCAGCAAAGCAGCCCCAGACCATCACACTACCACCACCACATTTTACATTTAGTATGATGTTCTTTTACTGAAATTATGTGGTAGTTTTACACCAGATGTAACGACACACACCTTTCAAAAAGTTCCACTTTTGTCACAGGTCCTGGGGATCATCAAGATTTTGTTGGCAAGTGCGAGATGGTTCTTTAGATATTGCCCTTGGTTCTTTTGTGACCTCCTGGATGAGTTGTCCATGCCCTTTGGGGGTAATGAGTTCTTAATTTTACAGCACTGGCAGTGATCAGCCCTGGTTATTGTTAGTGAAATTTAACTCAGCTTTCCAAAAATGTGATTAATCAAAGTTCATTCATGGGTCCAGGTTAGTTTGAATTGCCTTTGTCCCTTAATAAATGAAAGAATCATTAAAAAAAAGGTTTTTTATTTACTCAAGTTTTCTTTTTCTGATATTAAAGTTTGTTTGATAATGTGACAATGTAGGTATGACAAAAAAGGAAAAGCAAAAGAAAAATATAAGAGGGGTTATTTCATGGCACTGTGTATCCAACTAACACTGATTAAATGAGACTAGTTTAGCTAACAAGCACTGGAACCTTATAGCCCAATACTTAGCATTTAACCGAATTGGCTAATGTAGCTAACAATTAATAATAGCTTATACACCTGTAATTAGCACGGAATATATGAGGCTAAATCAGCTAATTAGTGCAGTAAACTTATACATATATTGATTTTCAGCACTAGAAATATGAGGCTAATGTGGCTAACAAGCAATGGAGGCTAATCACATGATGAAATCATCACAAACTCGACTTATCTTAGGTGAAATTGGACAAAAGTTCATGTAACCTTCAAGCTGCTACTGTGTTTAGCTCTGCTCACCAGTGTGTGTGTGTGTGTGTGTGTGTGTTGGGATGAAAAGAACAGTGTGTGTGTGTGTTTGTTTTCACTGGTGGGTTTAATTTCCTGTCTAACTCTGTTATTCAGCTGTGTGTTTACTGTGCACACACACTCACACACACACACACACACACACACACACACACACACACACACACACACACACAGTGGTCTGATCAAGCAGCAGCAGAAACACAGCAGGAACCTTGCCAATGGCGTCGTTCTGCAGCTCTGAGGCTCGCTGGCCACTTTATTAGAAACACTTACTTTATTACATCCTTAAAACAACCCAGAGGAAGAGGGCTCTGAGTGGTCCAGCAGGCTAAGAGCGCTGCCACTATGTTTAGGAGATCACCGGTTCGAATCCTGTTCATGTAGCTTGCTATTGCAGCTACTGGGGCCCTGAGAGAGCACAGTTGGCCAATTGCCCTTGCTCTCTCTGGGCGGGTACAGTAGATGGTGATCTCTCCCCACATCACTCCAAAGGGTGATGTCGATCAGCACAAGGCTGCGTCTGTGAGCTGATGTATTAGAACACACTCATAAAGCTGGATCCAGTCACTTATTTAGACTTTTAAAGGTGAAAACTCCCTAAAACACCCCATTCAACTGATCACAAGTAATCACATGGATCATGTGGGACTGATTAGTGGATGGAGTATATTTGGTTCATCCACCTGCTTTTATCCGCTACAACAGAAACCCCCCCCCCTAAGCACTTACTGACCCCACCTTAGAACAACATACAGCCTCTCTCACCACCTGCAACATGTAACATGAATCCTGAGTAAGTAGTAAGTGTGTGTGTGTGTGTCAGGATGGAGGAGTGTGTATTGGCACAGCTGGGCTTAACTGGCAGTTGGTCTGTATGTATAGCAATTAGCTCTTAGTAGTAATAATACCAACAGTCAGCACTCAGTAGTAGTTGTGCTATAGCAATAACGCCAAGAAGTCAGCACTTAGTAGGGATTAGATTTGCCACCCGATTCCAATCCGATGCCCAACCCGACCTCGAGCTAGGCTGACTTTTCCCTTCACTTTCCTCGGGCCGGGTTGGGTCGGGCTCCAGAAAATAATCTGTGATGTAGGCATCTGTTTTTTAATGCTATTTATAGCTATAGCTATATCTATAGCTAAGTAACAAATCAAACTGTGTCTTAAAAAAAAGTTGCAAAAGTTAAAATGTAATAATCACACAGCGCTGGAGCTCATGCACACGTGAGCATCTTCCACTTGTCCGCATTATGCATTTGACTTGCAGTGCTGTGTGCAGCTGTTCTTAATAAACATCTTTCTCAAATAATAGGTCTATGCTTCTTCAGTGTTGCAATGTTAATTAACATCATTCTGAAAATATTTCGCTCATTTAAACAGACCGAAAAATGTTTTTGAAAAGTTCAATGCTCTAAAAGTTTTAACGCTCTACTTACAAAAAAAAAAATGTCGGCTTTAAATCAGGCTCGGGGTCATGATGATGGTTTATAGGGCTGTGCGGGTTGGGTTTGGGCAGAACTTGCATAAACTTGGGTGGTAGGAATGCCAACAATCAGCACTAAGTAGTAGTAATATTAGCAATTAGCTCTCAGTAATAGTAAATACCCACAGTCAGCACTTAGTCAGTACTAGTAATGCTACTAATCAGCACTCAGTATAAGCAACACAAACAATCAGCAGTCAGTAGCAGTAATACTGACCAATCAGGACTCAGTAGTAGTAATGTCAACAACGGCATTGAAATAAACGGCGTTACTAACGCCGTTACTTTTTTCAGTAACGAGTAATCTAATTACTCTGTAATTACAATAATTACTCAGACTGCGGGGGCGGGTAACACAAAAGTACTGCAATAGTTACTTTTACTGGTAACTAGTTACTTTTATAGTGGATTAACTTAGTTAGTAACTCAGTTACTTTTTTGGAGAAGTAACTAGTAACTATAACTAATTACATTTTTAAAGTAATGTGCCCAACACTGCTTAACAATCAGCAGTAGTAGTAGTCAGTAAGGCCAAAAATCAGCGTTTAGTAGCAGTAATACTGACCAATCCACAGTCAGTAGAAGTAATGCCAACAATCATTACTGTTTATCAGTAATGCTGATCAATCAGGAGTCAGTAGCAGTAATACTGACCAATCAGGAGTGAGTAGCTGTTGTACTGACCAATGTGCACTCAGTAGCAGTAATACTGAACAATCAGCACTTAGTAGAAGTAATACCAACAATCAGGAGTCAGTATCAGTAATGCTGACCAATCAGGAGCCACTAGGAGTAATTCCAACAATCAGCTCTTGGTAGTATTAGTACTGAGCAACAGTTGCTATGGGTGGAGCCTGGAGATGGAAATTGGAAGGAAATGAAAGAAAGTGGGCGCCAAACACAGTTTAGCACAGTTAGCCCCTTTAAATGTGAAAATAATTAAGTTACTTTGTGAATAGACAGAATTGATGTGACAGACAATGATGTGTGTGTGTGTGTGTGTGTGTGTGTGTTCTGTGTACTACTCTCACTTGCACTGTCGGGGGCTTCATTACAGACATATGGGCCTCTTCAGGTTCCAGTATGAACTGGTTATTGTGGTTATTGAAGAGAGCCTGACGAAAACAAAGCGTAGCATTGTCGGACTGAGAGAGGAGAGGATGGGAATGAAGGTCCGGGAAGTGAATGTCTTCAGCCGCCAGGAAGGAATCACAGACAATTTGATCTAAGCTTTATTTAGATTGTCCAAGATTGGTTTGGATTTGTCACACCCTGGTCACTGAGTAAAATATGGAAAACGCCCTGACTCGCATGTGCCAGCACCCCCCGGTTGCTGAGTATAATATGAGCCCCGGTTGCTTGGCCTGTTTTGAGTGTAAGGTTACTGTACACTCCACCCTGCTTACTCACTCATTAGTGTTGTGTATCACTCGCTTATCACTGCAGCATCAGCAACACAGTCACAACATCTGACTACAGAGCTCTGAAAAAAAAAACAAGCTCATCAAATATTAAACTGCTTTATGCAATAATAAATTCTGGTAAACAATGATTGAGATCTCATTTGAACCAGAGTCCTGCACCGGGTCGGGTACCCGCAGACACGGGCAAAAAGATGCTGAAACGGGTGGGTTTTACAAATACCGAAATTTACGGGCGGGTAAGTTAAATACGGGTGGGTAGCACGGGTAGCACGGGTAGCACGTGAATAAGCGGTTATTTTTAGTAGCCTTTTATTTGCTACGTAATGAACAGAGGCTACTGTTCCTGCACAGCAACCTGAGATATAATATAGATATTAAGATAGCCCCTACCATGCACAGGGCGAGTTTACTTTGTCATACTGATGTTTTTTCCTCGAAAAAAAACGAAATTTTGAAACAAAAACAATGTCTCTGTCAGGTAGACCCAGGCAGGGAGACGAGGAAAGCGGACACAAGTGCAGGTAAGAACAAAAGGAAATATTTAATAAATAAATAACAAAGATAAACAAAGAAACAAGTAAACACGTAACAAAGATAATAAACCAAAATAAACGAGGGAGACTAGAGAACATAAACAAACTAGAGATAATAATAATGATAAACAAACAGGGAATATATAGAAGGAGCAAAACTAGAAAATAAACACAAAGCAGGGTATATACAAGAGAATAACAAGGGAAACTAGAAATAAACAGGACTCGGAAGACTAAACTGAGCAGGGCAATAAACAGGGAAAATAACAAGGAACAGAGGCTATGAAAAACGGAGAAACTACGAAACACGGAGAGACAAAACAACAGGGGTTAGTGCATTCTGGGTATTGTAGTTGTTAGGCTGACAACCTCCGTTGGAGACCAGTGTGGAAGGACAGGAAGTGCCTACAGCACCAGACGTGACAGTCTCATGTTACCAATAGCTTGGCACTTATTTCCTATAGAAGCCTCGTTGACGCATTGAAAAATAAAGTGCGCTATGGGAATACTTTCGATTTCGATCGGCACGGGTGGGTAACGGGTAGAATATTAATGGGTCTAGGCGGGTATGGATTTAACTTTGAAATAACCACAGGTTCGCGGGTGGGTGGGTGCTGTACTCTGCGGATATGGGTGGGTGCGGGTCTCAAAAAACGGACCCATGCTTATGATCATGATTAAATGGATTTTTATCTACATTAGAAAGTACAGACAATGTGACCTAAGCATATTCAGATTGTACTGGATTGGATTGGATTCTCACACCCTGGTCGCTGAGTATAACGCAGGAATCAGCCTGAGTCACTTGTGTCAACACCGCTGTTGCCAAGTATAATGTGGGAATCCTCCTGAGCCACATGTGGCAACACCCCTGATGCCAATTATAATATGAGAATTGACCGTAGCTGCATGAATGCATTAATGCATTGAATTAGTTTTTTTTTTATTTTAGTTAATTTATAAAATATATGCGTATAGTTTACAATAACTTTAATATAAATTTCCTTATTGTTAAATATTACGTAATGATTTACATGCACCTATTGTCACCCCTTCTCTGAAGGGTTAGAAGGGCCTCACTGCACATTACTGATCATAGAAAATGATTGAGATGTCATATGAACATGAGTATATAGAATTTTATCTACATTAGGAATTACTGACAAGCTTTATTCAGATTCTACTGGACTGGATTGGATTTGTCACACCCTGGCTGCTGAGAATAATGCAGGAATCAGCCTGAGGAGCATGTGACTAAACCCCTGTTGCCAAGTGTAATATGGGAATCCTCCTGAGCCACATGTGGCAACACCCCTGATGCTGATTAGAATATGAGAATTGCTTTTAGGTGCATGCCGAGTCTTAGCTGATGGTAGCTATCTGGGTGGTGTAAGCTTGGCTTGTCCTGAGTATAAAGTTACTGTACACTCCACCCTGCTTACTCACTCATTAGTGTTGTGTATCACTCGCTTATCACTGCAGCATCAGCAACACAGTCACAACATCTGACTACAGAGCTCTGAAAAAAAAAACAAGCTCATCAAATATTAAAAAGCTTTATACAGTAATGATGTTCTGTAAACTATGATTGAGATGTCATATGAACATGAGTAAATAAAGAGTTTTATCTACCACAGGCCCAGCCTGCTAAATATATGTACAATTTCACTTAAAATGATTTAATGGTCATGTTAAATGTATTTTTATTATTATTATATATATAATTATACTGTCACAAATGCTTTTAAGCATCATAATAATTCCAACAAATTATAACATAAACGCATTTAAATACCCTCAATACAGCTGAATCAATCCCAATCTGTTGTTTGCAATAACTAAACTTAACTAAAATATTTATTTTGATACCGTTAATCATTTGATCATTTTTACAGCAGCACACATACATACATTCTACTCGCTCACTGATTAGCGTCTGCAGTGAAAGCATGATGCACTAAAAGGGCGTAAATCCTCTGGGAGCCTGAGGAATTTCAGATCAGAACACATCTGTAAGTCATAAACATGCCGAAAACAAAAGGTCAGAGCCATTAAACAGGAATAAATTACAGATGCTTTATTAAACCGAAGAAATTAACTGAGCGATGATCGTTTTTATGCTGCAATAAAGGATTAAAATCTGTTTAAGATGTGATAAATCAGCTTTACGCTCCACCAGAAGGGATTCTGTGTCTTGTCTCTGGTTCCCGCAGACAGACGGCAGCTGCAGGACATCCAGACCGGCTGGTAATGATGCAGTAACAGTAACATTCAGGGGGGGCGTCTTTTAAAAAAACAGGAGTTTTTTGGTTTTCTCGGTCACATGACATCACAGTTCAGTAGCTCCTCCATTTCCACTCGCTGTTGTCCCTGGTGGAAAAAAATATATATATACTGTATACTTAATTGTACTTAAAACATATTGAGAAATATCTAAGTATGCTGTAAATATACTAATAGATTTATGTACTTACTTAAAATATATTAAAAGTACATTAATATATTAATGCTTTCATCAAATGTTTGAAAGTACTTTGATCACACTTCTTAAAAAGTACAATATAGTACAACATTTAAATAAATAGGCTACTACAAAGTACTTTTTTTTGTTTAATGTAATTCTATATACTTCTAAAATAATTCCTTTGAAAAAGTAATTAGTTATAGTTACTAGTTACTTCTCCAAAAAAGTAACTGAGTTACTAACAGAGTTACTCCACTATAAAAGTGACTCGTTACCAGTAAAAGTAACTATTGTGTTACATTTGTGTTACTCGCCCCCGTAAACCCCACCCTCAAAACCAGTTTCAGCTTCTGACATATTTAAGGTAACATAAAACAACCAGTTCAACCTCTCTCTTACACACACACACACACACTCACACACACTCACACACATGAATTCGGACTCAGAAGCAGTTCTGTGGGCTCGAGCTGCTCTGAGCCAAAGTAAGCGAACAAAGCCTGATGTTCTGAATACTGACATACTGAATAAAAACAAACACAGCTCAGAGGGGGTCCAGAGCCTGAACACACACACACACATACACACACATACAAAACATGACTTAAAACTTACAGTGGCATAAAAAAGTATTTGCTTCCCCCACAGATTTCTTTTGTAGGTTTTTTTTTTCAGATTATTAAACAAAATTTAATATCAGACGAAGATAACCTGAGTAACCTTTTTAAAAAAAAATGTTTCCCCATTAAGTCTGATAACTTTGGTTGGGTCACTCTTGGCGACAACAACTGCAATCAATCTCTTTCTCATCTCTGTGGAGGAATTCTGTTCCACTCTTCTTTACAGAATTGTTTTAATTCAGACACATTGGAGGATCTTCCAGCATAAACATCCTGTTTAAGATCATCCACAGCATCTCAATCATCCAGACTTTACTCGGCCCTCCAAAACCTTTATTTAGTTTTAGTTTTTTAAGGTATTCAGAGTTGGATTTGTTTATGTGCTTTGGGTCATTGTCCTGCTGCAGAACCCAAGTACGCCCGAGCTTGAGGTCACTAACAAATGGCCGGACTCTGATTCTCCTTTAGGATTGTCTGGTAAACAGCAGAATTCCTGATTCAGACAATTACAGCAAGTTGTCCAGATCTTGAAGCAGCAAAGCAGCCCCCTGGGTTCTTTTGGGACCTCCTGGATGAGGAGTTGTCAGACAGGTTATATTTAAGTGATTTCTTAATTCTACAGGTCTGGCAGTAATCAGGCCTGGTTGTAGATAGTGAAATTGAACTCAGTTTTCCAAGAAATGTGATTAATTACAGTTAATTTATTAATAATACTACTATTACTGTTATTACTACTACTAGTAGTAATTGTTTTAATAATAATAATAATAATAATATAATATCATATAATAACCATTACATTAGTTTAAATTATAGACAGACATAAGCGAACTATGATATAATGACAAATACAGAACAGTTTAGGTATGTCTTGAATACATTAAATGCAGGTCCACTGTCACGTCTTAGCCCTGTCTCATGTCTCTGTGTGTCTTCCCCACGTGACCTGTGCCTCCTCTGTGTCTCTTGTCAGTAGATTTCCACCATGTGTTTCTCATTTGTAGCTCCGCCCCTTCCCCAGGTGTTTCCAATTCTAGTGTGTTTTATGTTACTATAAATAGCCCTCCTCTGCCACCTTGTCCTCCGTCGGTCTTTGCACCTTCCCCTGTTGTTTTGTCTATCTGTTGTTTCACTGCGTTTCATAGCCCTAGTCCTTGCTCTGTGTTTACCTCTGTTTATCTCTTGTGTATATTTCTAGTTTCCTTTATTTCCATTGTTTTCTCCTTTGCCCTGCTTAGTTTAGTCCCCCTTGTCTAGTTTAGTTTCTTGTTTAGCTCTATGTTCCCTGTATTTAACCTTAGTCATTTGTTTCTCGTTTATTTCTTGTTTTCACGTTTATAGTTTATTGCCTTGTTTATTTTCTAGTTTATTTCCCTTGTATATATATTCCTTATTTGTTTATTATTATCATCGCTCGTTTGTTATTGGTTATTTGTGTTTCTTTGTTACATGTTTACTTGTTCCTCGTTTCCTTGTTTCTTTGTTATTTATTTAATAAATTATTTATTTATATCGCCCTTACCTGCACTTGTGTCCGCTTTCCTCGTCACCCTGCCTGGGTCATTCCGTGACATCCACTGTGTAGGCTGGAAAAGAAAAAGTGAACCTCTGTGTAAGGAGCGGTTACAGAAGCAGTTTACCACTGTAAAGCTGTGTAAAGTGAAATTTATTACCCAGTATAAATCTCAAACCTTAAAATTACAAAGTAGTATGAAGCTGTTAAAAAAAACAATCTTATCTATTAGTATTGACAGTGAGTGAGTAGTGTTTTATACATTAGGACATCCATACTGTGTGTGTGTGTGCGTGTGTGTGTGTGTGTGTGCGTGTGTGTGTGTGTGTGTGCACCTGCAGGTTTGAGTGTAAAGCGTAACTGACAGCAGCAGCTCATTACTGACCAAGAGCTGACCACTCTCAGCACAGGAGACAGGGTGTGTGTGTGTGTGTGTGTGCGTGTGCGTGTGTGTGTCTGTGAAATCTTTCCACCAGCAGGTTCCAAAAAAAAAAAACCCACACACACACACACACACACACACACACACACACACACACACACAGGAAAAGTACACCTTGTGTGGCTCAAATCTCGTAAAGGCATGTACTAATTCTCCTTATTTATCGTGCGTGTGTTTGGGCAAAACACAGTGTATGTGTGTTGAGCGCTCATGGCGCACCGGCATTGCCAAGATAGTAATGAACGTCCGACTGTTGACATCGTTCTAGTTTCTAATCAGTCAGTGGAGCTTCTATGTAAGTTCATGTGTGACTGAGTGTTTCTATGATACATCTTAGCAATAAATTAATTCAGTCATTTGGAGTTTAAGGTATTCTTTAATTAACTTGTTTTGATCATACATTCTTATTTTATTTGTACTTTTTTAACTTTTTGTCCCGTGTGTAAACCTGATGTAGAAATGCAAAATCTTCTTCTTTATAAAGAAATAGATTAGCATAGAAAATGAATGCGGGGTCATTTTTGAACCATGTTGCGTATTAGAGGGGTAATGATACAAAAAGAGCTTTTATTCAAAAAGTAAAAAAGGTAAAATTAAGTTCAAATTAAAATGAATTGAGGAATACCTTGAATACCGAATTATTAAATTAATTTGGGACTGTTTTTAAGGAGTTGTGCTTGGCCCAAGAGATTTTGGACAATTTCGTGCTCCCAACTTTGACTGAGCCCCATGGCCCAAAGGAAGATCCATAAAGATAAATAGATAAATGAGTTTGGTATGGAAGAACTTGACTGGCCTGCACAGAGTCCTGATCTAAACCTGATGTAACACTTTTTGGGGTGAATTAGAGCAAAGATTGTGAGCCAGGTTTTCTCATCCAACATCAGTGTCTGACTTGACAAATGTGTTTTAGGAAGAATGGCCAAAAAATCCCATAAACACACTTCTAAACCTTGTGGAAAGCTTTCCTAGAAGAGATAAAAAGAGTGAAAAGAGCTGTAAAGTGTGGGCAATAGACAGACATCATAATAAACCCTATGGATTAATAATGGGATGCATCTCAAATTCATATGCATTCAAAAGTATTAGTATTAGTATTGACCGAGCACCTTTTTTTTTTTTTACTTTTTTTCTCAGTTTTTCACCTGTTGTTACTGTGATATGACAAGAAAACACACTGATTTGATTGGATTTAATATACCCATGACGAGTCTGTGGTGTGTCCTTATACTTTCGTCCCTGTAATGTATTTTTGAGTGTTGAATCTTATTTTCCATGAGGACAGTAAGCTGATCTCCCTCACCTCTGGCCGGCATTCTCCTCTTCAGCAGAACTCCGGCGACGGCTGCCGTCCAAAACCGCGTGGACGCTCCGTACAGACAAACAGCTCGGTTCATCTGATACCGCAGATATCAGAGTACGATAAAGCAGGGGAACACATAAACCCGCTGAAATCGCAAATACCTCCATCCCTCAGTGCGATTCAGAGCTACGATCTGCCTTCCTGATCCCTTTACTCCGAATCAGAGCGGAAATATCGGTCACTGCTCCTCCTCGGCCTTTAAAACGATAGTTCAGCATTCATCTCTAAACCCTTTACCCCACATACCGCTGCTCAGACCTGGGGGTTTCTATAGTTATATAGCACTGGAGGAGTTTACAGGTAATTCAACCCAAACATTTTATTTATTTATTTTTTTGTATTTTTGTATTTTTACTTTATTGTTTATTAGTGTTTATACAAAGTTTTTTGGTACTGTGGGCATTGTGAGAAGAAAACAAAAAATGTATAATAGAAAAAAAAAATAATAATTATAATAACAACAATAATAACAACAACAAAATATATATATATATATATAGAATAAAAAATAAGAAGTGGGGGATAGTGGAGAAAAGGGGAGAAAGAAAAAAATTATACATAGAAAAAAAATATATATAATATATAATAATAATAATAATAATAATAATAATAATAATAATAACAATAATAATAACTTAAACCACAAGAGAAAAAGGAAAGGGGGAGAGAAAAAAAAACAGATTACAGCAAACAAGATACAAATATTAGGAAACAACAACAAATAGATCTGAATATTTACAGAAAAAGAATGGAGAAATAGAAAAGGAAGATATATACATATATATTTTTTTCTTGTTTGATGTTATGTGGTAATAGATATAGAGAGTAGAGAGAAAAGAGATAGAGAGAGAGAGATAGTAGAGGTAGGTATCAAAACATTTTATTTTTATTTTTGACTTTTTTTTTATTTGAGTAATGAACACGATATATTTTATATATTGTTGAATGTGTTGCAGGCCTGAAATTCAGGAATAGAGGTCTTCATTTTCTAGAAGCAGAGCTGGGAGTTTTATAGGCACATTAATCTAGTAATACCAGTAAAACAGACCCTTGTGTATAAAAGGTCTTAACGCTGAATCCTATGCAGGTCAGAATGTAAAGAATGTATCTATCTATCTATCTATCACAAGGTGAGTCTTAAGCCCTATCCGGACGGAATTAGTTTTTCAGGGGGTTCTGGGGTAATTTTCTTTTTTATGGGGGGTTTTTATCCTCTGTGATTTTATTCCCGTCCAGAACTACCATGTGCGTGTTTTTCTCAAATGCCCTATGAGAAAATTACAGGCTCAATTATCTACTGTTTTTCGCTGAACTCCTCCCAATTGGATTCACATCTCTGAGTTTCATAACCTTTATAAAATACCCATTTAATAAGATAGCTATTTGTCCAGTAATTATACTTTGGGCACGCATTTCCACGGAGATCCACGTAAACACACAGCGAGTGGAAATGGAGGAGCTACTGAACGCGATGTCATGTGACCTTTTTTTTTTCTTTCAGTTGCAGATGCAGGAGTTTTATCACCAAGTAGAAGTGTCCCCCTCAGAAATGAATCCCTGTGCGGATAGGGTTTTAGTTAGTTAGTAGTCTGGGTACAAAATAAGTGCAAAAACAAATAATGTAATTGGGCAATAAATATCTACTTAGTACTGATATAAGTACAAAATAAGAGAAATAACTGTCTAGTTTAAGATGAGTCTTAGAACTAATATGAGTACAATATTAGTATTAATAGGAATATTGATTACAAACCTTTCAGGAGTCTAAGTATAAATAGTGTTAAGTGAAAGACTAGTCTTGAGTGCACGACTGTCTAGTACAAAATTAGTTTTGTACTAATCTGAGTACAAAACAAGTGCAATGATAAATAGTGGAATGGTGAATATATAAGTGCAAGTGCAAGCCATTTCTGAGTATGAGTACTGGCTAAAACAATGTAAGTCTCGCTGAATCTAATCACGTCCAAGTATACACACTGTCTAGACCAAGATAAGCTTCCCCGAGGTCTGTGTTAGTTTTTGCTTTTCTCGACTGAAGATTTCATAATCTTCCAAACATCTGGAGCTGTGGGTTCTCCACAGGTTCTGCCCTGATCTTCTGTACACATCTGCAGATACCTTCTCAAAGTCAAGGTCTCTCTCTCCCTCTCTCTGATTTATCCACACAAACGCAGAAGCCTCCAGGACCAATGTGGAATTAGAACGGCAAGGAAAAGTACACGTTTCATTTTAGGCCCGAAACGCTCCCAGCTGGGGCGCGTTAGCCGGAGAGCCGGCGAATCAAAGCGGAGCAGGAAAAGAGAGATGAGGCGGGCACTGGACCATCACACAGATGCGTAAAGAATCTGTTCCAGAACACTCCTGAACTAACATTCCTTCTAAAAATACGCGCTGCCGAGGTGAAGGTCCAGCAAGCGTCTTCACGTTTCGCACGGTGACGTGTTGAAATGATCGATATGGTGCCGAACCGCCGCCGTCGGCGACGCGCTAAAAACCGTGCGCCGCTTTGATCGTCCGATTACAAGAACCACAGCGCAACCGTTGTCCAAACAAGCGATGAAAGGGTTTATTTTACCACGAGGGGAAAATTCAATCTATCTCCATCTCCTGACCTGCAGGGGGCACTGCTTTGATCGGGCCCCTCAGGACGACGGCCCACTGGTAAGAAAAACAGAACGAGCTACGTTTGGAGGCCAGAATAAGCAGCTCCGCTGGACGAGGTGGGTCGTGATCTCAGAAGCTCCTGCAGCTCCACGCCTTGATGAAGTGTAAGCACAAGTAGGACAGCAGGTTCTGGAGGACCGGGTCTCCATTTGCTGAAGAAACACAGCCATCCAGAAACACACGCCCAATTTGCTCCCAGAATAACTAGAGTAAGCCCGCCGTGTGAGTCAGAGCACACTGTGATCACTTTCTGTGAACACTTTCTTACAAACACTCTTCAGGCTTCTCAGGTGACCATCTCGCTGTGCGGCTCTGATCTACAGAACCAGTCCGAAGTTTGGACCCGCCTGAGTGAGCTTACATGTTTCTCATTAACTGAAAAATCTCACATCACTGCAGGCCAAACTTTTCATTCTTCAGATTTTTAGAAACCTGAATTGCTTACAAATATGGTCTTATTAGAAAAGAGAGACTCAAGGAATCAAGGATACCTTTTACAGAGGTCTGAAAAGGTTTGGACACCCCTGATAATTTTCATGATTTTCCTTTATAAATCATTGTCTTGTTAGATCAGCAATTTCAGTTAAATATACCATATATCAGATGAACACAGTGATATTTGAGTAGTCAAAATGAAGTTTATAGGATTTACAGAAAGTGTTCAATAATTCTTTAAACTAAATTAGACTAAAGTAGGCTCATTGACCCTTGACCTGCATACACAGGTGAATCCTGAGAATTATAAGAAAGGGTTAATGTGGCCAATTGCAAGTTTTTCTCCTCTTTTTCTGCATCTTCTCTGAAGAGCAGCAGCACGGGAGCCTCAAAACACAAAACTCTCAAATGACCTAAAAACAAAGATTATTCAACATCATGGTGTAATTAGAGGAAGGATACAAAAAACTCAATAATCTTAGAGATTTCAGCTGCAGTTTCCACTGTGAGAAACAGAGTGAGGAAATGGAAGAACCACAGACACAGTTCTAGTTAAAGACCTGAAGCTGCAGAACAAGAAAAATCTCAGATAATCAGAGGAGAAGGATGGAGAGAACAGTCATAGTCAACCTACAGACCTCCAGACCAGCTACAAACACCTACATCATCATCCTGCAGCAGATGGAGTCACTGTGCATCGTTCACTATTCACTATTCAGCGCACTTTACACGAGGAGAGGCTGTATGAGAGAGAAATGCAGAAGAAGCCTTTTCTGCGCCAAAAACACAAAGAGTCGCTTGAGGTAAAGCTAATAAAGCTAAAGCACATTTAGACGAGCAGCTTCTGGAATTTTGGAATAAGGTTCTGTGGACTGATGAAACTAAAATTTGTAGAGTTATTTGGAGGGCGGTTATTTATGCATGGAGGAAAAAGAACACAGCATTCCAACACAAACACTTTACTGCTCCCCACAGTAAAATCTGGTGGTGGTTCCATCATGCTGTGGGGCTGTGGGATCAGTGCAGGTACTGGGAATCTTGTTAAAGTTGAGGGTCTCATGGATTCCAGTCAATATTAGCAGATTCTTCAGAACAATGTTGAAGAATCAGTGAGAAAGTTGAAGTTGAAGCGCCGGGGCTGGATACTTCAACAAGACAATGACCCTAAACACTAAACACTAATCACTAAACACTAAACACTAATCACTGCACTTCATCTCAGTCCCCAGACCTAAATATTATTGAAAATCTGACTGAGAATTTTTGACTGGTACTGTATCTGATCTCATAATGAATTTCTGAGCAGGAGCAGCTTGACAGATTGTAATTGTTTAGAGGATGTTACAGTGTGACAGTTAATTTATTGTGATCATTAAATCCCATTAAACTGTAACCTTTAAAACACCAGCCAGATAAAATCCTATACACACACTCTGAATACACACTCGCTCATTACCCTCACACACCCACACACACGTTTATATACGCTCTGTGCTTCTCCTGTTTATTCTGCTGGAAGCGGCGGACAGACAGGCTGATTAGCATTAAACAGTGTGTGGGTTAGGTTTATAACACACACTCACACTGTGGACTTCTTACACTATTGTAGTTTTAGGGTATTTTCACACTTCAGATCCCAAATGAAGTGAAGGCCAGCACATGCCTCCTCCGATACATGTGAAGTCCATGTGACTCCGCCTCTCTTTGAACTAGCGTAGCGTGGAGAAAATGCTCTCGGAGGAAAAGCGCAGCGACTCGGTTCTGATACATCAGCTCACAGATGCAGCCTTGTGCTGATTAACATCAACCTAGGGTGAGGAAAGAGAGGAAAGAAAGAGCACCATCTACTGTACCCACCCAGAGAGAGAGCAAGGCCAATTGTGCTCTATCAGAGCTCCAGCAGTTGATGGTAAGCTACATGATCAGGATTCAAAAAAGGCGACCTCCTGAATCTTAGGGTAGTTTTTTATTACTTACGTTTAACTGAGAGGTTTAATAGAGGAAAGAAATGCTAGTGTATCAGCATATTCTACCTTCAACAACCTGGAAATGTGCCATCAGCTGTGTGTGTGTGTGTGTGTTAAAGTGGGTTTGAGTGTGTGTGTGTGTGTGTGTGTGTGTAAGAGAGAGAGAGAGAGAGAGAGAGAGAGAGAGAGAACCTAGTATTCTTCAGTTCCTGGTTCTGGAACCTGCTTTTGTTGGTGGAAATGCGGTGAATGGGATTCAAAATTAGGTTCTCAAAGCAGAACGGTGCCGGTTTCACAACTTTAGAACCATAAGGACATCTCTTCTGTGGTCTCTTTTTCTCCCTCTGGGGAAAATGAAGGATGGTAACAGGATGGTAACAGGGTGGTAACAGTACATTAAGATAATATGTGTATATGATTTCAGACAATCTACTGCTTTAAGCTTCCACCAAACCTACGATAGACCTACCTCGATCAACTTGGGCGTGTCTGCAGTCTGAGGTTTGCTGCAGACCACAGTAGAAGACAGGGAGGAAACTGGCTGTGTTAGATGTTTGACCTCTGTACCAGTGAATCTGAACATTTCTGGCAGGAGATCTCCCACACTCTGTTTTCTATAGCCTCATTCATACACATCTGTTACGAGCCTCACTCTCAGCAGGGCCACATTTCACCCCCAGCGAAGACCCCTGACACCGTCATATTCAATTACAGGAGTCCAGTTTCTCCATCTGACTCACTATCACACATTTATTCCTCCTCTACAGCCAGAGTTACTCACTTAGTCAACAGACTGACACAGAAACGCCCTGCACCACTGGGGTTTCTAATAAAGTGGCCAGTGAGTGGAAGCACGGTGTCCATTTCTTCCCAAAAAGATCTGGGATACTGATTTGTATGACCACAATATACTGTGATTCCACTGTGTGATGGTCCATGCCAGACATGGTTAACATATAGCTTCTGAAGCCCAGGGTGCCCCGAGTGATCCAGGAGACTTTGAAGTCAGCAGGTTTGAATCCCGGTCATGCAGCTTGCCGGAGACCTGAGAGAGCGCAATTGGTCTTGCTCTCTCTGGGTGGGTACAGTACAGTAGATGGCGCTCTTTCATCCCCTCATCACTCCTAGGGTGATGTGGATTAGCACAAGGCTGCGTCTGTGAGCTGGTGTATCAGAACTGAGTTGCTACTCTGCAATGTTGCATCAGCAGCAGTTCAAAAAGAGAGCCTGACTTCACATGTATTGGAGGAGGCGTGTGCTTGTCTTTTTAGATTAAATATGTCATTATTATGATTACTATTATTATGATGTTTTTTACAAGCATGATTTTTTGTTGATTTCATTTAAATACCCATTATTAAAAGCTAAGTAGGAATAATTGTGATTAATCACACAATTCTGATGTAATTAATCCAGTAGATTTTTTATTCTAATCGATTGACAAACTAATATAAGTATATAATTAATTTATATTTAAATTCCTATAATTACACGCCTATTTTTAAGAAGAAGAAAAAAAGTGTGATTAATTGTGATTAAGTTTAGGAATACTGTAAATCTACACTGATGGATGAGTTGGTCTGGTAGGTAAATTTCTGCCGTGTTTCTATCTTGATGGTAGAAAACACAGGAGCTCCACTGACTGATTAAAACCCTGACAACAGTCAATCATCAGAGTCCACTTCTGTAAGTGCTCCCAGAGCTCTGTGTACACTGATTAATACTGATTAATTATCCCAAATATTCGACTGACCTCACAAATTAAGAACCCATTAGACTGATGCGATGACTGAATGACGTGCAGGTGTTTTGGTTCTTCACTCAGAAGCTCTGAAAGGTTTGAGAACGTCAGTTGGACTGTTTTGACGTTCCTCTCCTGTTTATTATGAAGAAACGAGGACCCTGAGGTTCCAACAATGGTGGGAACGGTGGGGGGAACACGGCTTTAATCAGCCCATCTCAGCAGCTGGAACAGAAAATTCCAGCTACTCTTTCTTTCCTGGAACTACGTAAATATTACCAGCAGCATCAAAGCCAAGCGTCTGGCTCTCGGATAGATGATGGACTGGTTCAGTTCTGAGTCAAATCCCCCTAGGAGACCCGGCCCGCTCGAGTGCAGCCGAGCTGGCCCAGTTCTAAGAGAAATAACCGCGTTCCAGGTCCGAAAAGACAGAAGCGGATTTCCTTTATTACTTCAAAACATGTCAGAGTGTAGCGGACCGTCCTGGACGTCTTTCCTCTGGTCCCGTCGTCCCTCAGCGCTCGTCTGGACTCGGACCTGTGACCTACAGTCTTTAAACTGAAACTAAAACAACACTCTGCTGTTACACCGAGTTCCAGAGAAACGATTCAGTGACAGGACCTTCATAGTCCATAAAAAAAAAATCACTAAATATCATTATTACTAATACAGCAGGCCTGTCACAATAAATTACTTTTTACTGTTAATTATTTATTTCTAATATCGTCCCTTTTGCTCCTTAATTTGGATTGCCCCTTTAGTTCTCCCCCATCACTGCAATGTTCCACTTGCAACACTAGGAGGTGAAGACCAGCACATGCCTCCTCTGATACATGTGAAGTCAGACTCCGCCTCTTTTCCATCTGCCACCAATCATCTGCAGCGTCAGTAAATGTTTCTACCAGGAGTAAAGCAGCATAAAGTTATCCAAAAGCAGTGTGTAAGACTGGTGGAGGAGAACATGATGCCGAGATGCATGAAAAAAAAAACTGTGATTAAAAACAAACCAGTGTTATTCCAACCAAATATTGATTTTTTTCCTTGCATTATTTAAAGTTCTCTGAAGGCGCTGCCTCTTTTTTTTTTTTTTTTGTTATTTTAGTCATTTCTCATTTTCTGTAAATAAATGCTCTAAATGACAATATTTTGATTTGGAATTTGGGAGAAATGTTGTCTGTAGTTTATAGAATAAAACAACAATGTTCTTTTTACTCAAACATAAACCTATAAATAGCAAAATCAGAGAAACTGGAGACCTGTGGTTCAGCCAGTCAGAGAGAGGCGGTTTAGACCAGTCCAGTCATACAAATATCCTCATACTACTGTAGCAAGGTAGCAAAATATGTGTGTGTGTGTGTGTGTGTGTGTGTGTGTATGTGTTTAGACACAGGCTTACATAAGCCCTCCAGAGCAGGCCTTAGCTGCTCTCGGCTAAAAGATGAGTTCACTTCAAAGAGAAACCGGCTTTTATCGAAGCAAATATTCAAAAATCTGATGTTTAATGACTCTCCTGGGCGTCATATTGATTCTCCCTCCCGTTTGGGTCGTAGCTCGACGGGAGGAGAGCAGCCTGTCAGCACTTCCAGCCCCCCCACACACTCCTCCGGCCTGAACACACACTGAAAAATCATACAATAATAAAAATACTCAGAGAAATAATCTCTCGCAGCGAACTCACGCCAACGCAAACCTTCACAAACGCTTTTCTCACGAGAACTGTTAATGAGGTACGTTTCATACGACCAGCTCCATCCACACCTACACAAAAACAACACCCTTCCACACTCTTAGACCAGCGTAAAAACACGGCATTACTCAACATAAAGGCCTCAAAACTTACAAAATAGCTGAATTGTCAGCAAAACTAGTGTTTTATTAAATATATATCAAAAACACTCATATATTCTCTCTGTAGATGAATAATTCTCAGCATATTATGTTAAAACCATAGGGTTCTCTCATTGCATCTATATAAATAAAGTATCAGTTATAAATTTGTAAAATTCTAAAATTCTGTGATTAAGCAAACAAGAATATGTTTTACATTTTAGTTTTATATGTTAGTAATTAATTACTTGAATTTCTTTTCTCTTAATATTAAAGTTTGAGAGCATCAGTTGTAAAGTTGTGAAGAGGTAGAGTTAGTACACAGTGAATAAAACTATTTGAGTAATGTTTTAATCCATATTAAGGCAAGAACTACTCAACTAAGTAAAGAAAAAATACTGAACAAAAAAAAAAAAGATCACTCACAAAGACAATCAAAAATGTTATGGTGAAACTGGCACTCATCAGGATCACCCAAGATAAGAGCATCTAAATGCTTCACAGAGTATTTTGGTTTGTTTTTAGATTGATGCTATTACATGATAATTGTGGAATATTGGGCCTTTAATGAATAATGACACACAATACACACACTTTCCTCACATCTCCTGATTCCCAGCAACACTGTGACCTTCACCACCAAATAAGTTACCAAAAATGATAACATACACACTCACAAACTGCACACACACACACACACACGCACACACAGTGATAATGTGGAATGCCGTGTTCTGTTCTGTGTGACTCAGGCTTATTATCGACTGTCCGCACAAACACCAGGATAAACAGGCCTCCTGTGAACAACACACACACACACACACGCACACACACACGCACACACACTAAACTATTACATTACAGTGAGTCACAGCAGCACATCTGCGTCAGTGTTGAGTTTAAAACCAATCAGTGTGTTATTAAACCGCAGGACAGATCATCTGTTGTAATTGGTGCTGCAATCGGAAACACACATAAAAATGTGAACCCCTACAGCGTCAGAGAAATGCAAAACAAATTAACATAAAAAAGAACAAAATTAAGATAAAGATAAAACCATATATACAGTGGTATGAAAAAGTTTAGGCACCTCTGATCATTTTTATGATTTTCCTTTATAATTTTTCAATCAACATTTATTTTAACTCAGATGTACATTGAGGGCAACCCTCATTTTCACAGTGGCCGAGCATTTACAAGGAATACAGAGATTGACATGACAAAGAAAATAATAGCTAAATTAAATTATTTTAAAATAACGGCAAATAAAATATAAAAATAGACAAAAAATACAAATAAAATTAGAAAAAAAAAAAATAATAATAATAATAATAACTACTACTACTACTACTGCTACTAATAATAATAATAATGCTTGGTTTAATTGATAAGAAATTAAGATCAAAAGAAGATAAGATTAATACAAATTTTAAAACTAATTTTTACATTTTACAATAAAAATATAAAATAAATAAATTAACTAAAAATAAAAAAAATAAAAGCAATAATAATAAAAAATATTAGTAATAATAAAAGAAAATCAAAAGAAGTTAAAAAGCAAAAATACAAAACTATTTAAAAATATAATAATAATAATTTTAAAAAGTAAGGAAAGAAATAAAAAAAGGAAATAAAGAACTAAAAGGTTGTTCAGATCAGCAACTTCAGTTTAATATATCATATAGCAGATAAACACAGTGATATTTGAGAAGTGAAATGAAGTTTACAGGATTTACAGAAAGTGTGCAATAATTATTTTATTGGCCAAATTTGTGCACCCCAGAAAAATGACATCAATATTTATTAGATCCTCCTTTTGCAGAAATAACAGCCTCTAAACTCTTTTTATAGCTTCCAATCAAGGTATTTTGGATTATTCTTCTTTACTAAACATCTCCACTTCAGTCAGGTTTGTTGGTTTCCGAGCATAATTAGTGAGGTATAAGTTTCGCATGTGTTTTAGCTTCATTAGCATCAGAGCTAGTATGCCTCAGCGCTGGGCTATTATCTTTCATTAGGCCTGTCACAATAACTACATTATCGACTTATCGTTCAATAAATGGACATGACCTTAATTAATTTAATGACTGTGATATTGTCCAATGTGTTTGCACTTACAAAATGCACTTACATATATTGTGAGTGTGGGTGTAGCTAGTTACCCTTTAAAAAAGCAACAAATACGTTTTGACTGATCAATTGCACCAATTAGAGAAAAAGGGGAAAACAGGGTTCTTTAACTTTTGCTTTAAAAACTTGGTAAAAAAAACTTTTATAAAGGGTTTATAAATGGTTTACAATTAGTTTATTAACGGTTACTAATTAGGTTGTAAATGCCTCAAAAATCATTAATAATCAGTTATAACACATAGACACGTAGAAAGGGCAATAATGAGCTGCTGTTTGCCAAATAGTGAACTCACAGCCATCTATATTATTGTCCTTTCTATGTATGTGTTATAACTGATTATTAATGATTTTTAAGGCATTTACAATCTAATTAGTAACCATTAATAAACTAATTGTAAACCATTTATAAACCCTTTATAAAGGTAGTCTTATTTTAAAGTGGTACCAAAAACTTGTAAATACATTCTGAATTGTTCCGAATGGCAGATCTACTAGAATCAGTGCTATTTGTTTGGGGCCAGAAGGAGAAATATATTTGAAGTCACGGGCCACAGACTCTGTAATAAAACAAATAATGAAATATACCACTTTAAATAATACATTTTCCTGATTATTTCATTTACACACCATTTTACTTAACTTAACTGCACTCTTTATATTTGACAGTGTTGTGTAAACAAAGATTTTTCAAATTGATGTTTAATTTCATGATGTCTCTTAATATTAAACTCCTTAATTACGGCAACTTTTAGACTCTTTGCCCCGATTTTCTGCTCTAGAAATGCGCACTCTCTGCTTTTAGACTCTTTGGCCCGTTTTTCTGCGCTAGAAATACGCACTCTCTCCGCTTTTAGACTCTTTGGCCCGTTTTCTGCTCTAGAAATGCGCACTCTCTCTGCTTTTAGACTCTTTGGCCTGTTTTTCTGCGCTAGAAATGCGCACTCTCTCCGCTTTTAGACTCTTTTGCCCGTTTTTCTGAGCTAGAAATGCGCACCCTCTCCGCTTTTAGACTCTTTGGCCCGTTTCTGACACCTAGCGTTCAAACTTTGAATCTCACATTATAAAAACCTGCTTAACAGCGGGCCAACTTTCATTCTATTTCTAAAATACCTCGCGGGGCGCTCCAAAAAAGAAAACACCCCTGTAGTTTGGACACCCCTGCTCTGTGGGTTCTGTTAGAACTGGACTGGTTGTGGGCCACCAGCAGAGCTGAGCTAAAGATGGAGGTGGAGGTGGAGCAGGAGTAGTGAAACGAACGAGGAGAAAGAGATAGCGGTAAGATGATTCCTCAGCCCAAACGGAGTTCGCTTTGATCCATCACACAGATTCACTCTCATCTGGTTTTAATACACCCCTCCAACCACACACACACCCTCATACACACCCACACACACACACACACACACACTCGGTCTCCTGCGGTGTGTTTTTGTTACTGATGTAGTGGAGAGCGAGTGCAGCTCCAGATGTTTGGAGGATCGCTGCTGAAAGCTTAAAAAAGGGCCTGAGGGCCTGAAAGTGCAGCAGCTCCAAAACACCTGAACCGAATCAGAACCTGCAGCTCCTCATAAACAACCAGCGACTCGGACTGAAACACACACTGCTGTTCTGAATTAGAGAGCTAAATACATTACAGTTACAATCATATATAAGAAGATCTAATTATAAAAGTTCCACATGAATATTTGGCAACCAGTCTTATAAATTGAAGTGAAAAGACTGAATATTTTATACCAAACAATGCAATACAACTGTGATGTGAGGTACTCTTCATTAATGCTTTAAAATTTTTTTAAGTTTCTTTTATATAAAAATATACAGTACAAGTCAAAAGTTTTTCTTTTTTTCCTTCATAGTAAATAAATAGTGAAGTGATTCAGACTATGAAGGAACACATAAGGAATCATGTAGTAACTTAAAAACAGTGTTAAACAAACCAAAATACTCTGTGAAGAAGCATTTTGGTGCTCTTATCTGGGGGCGATCCTGATGAGAGCCAGTTTCATCATAACGTTGTTTTTTTTTTGACACTGATAAATTGACGGACCTTCATTTCTTAAAGTCCTTAGTTGAGTAGTTCTTGCCATAATATGGATTACTCTGTAAAGCATTAGGAAGCTGTTAACTTGCGGTTTCTGAGGCTGGTAACTCTGAATAACTTATCCTGTACAACAGAGGAAACTCTAGCTCTTCCTTTCCTGGGCAGTCCTGATGAGTGCCAGTTTCATCATAATGTTTGTAATGGTCTGTGTGACTGCTCTTGAGGAGACTTTCAAAGTTCTTGAATTTTTTCGGATTGACTGACCTTCATTTTTTTAAGTATTTTTTTTTTCTTTATTTAGTTGAGTAGTTTTTGCTTCTCATAATCTGGATTAGAACATTACTCAAATATTCACTATACACTGTATACCTGTAACTCTACCTCTTCACTACTTTACTTTAACACTTTATTAAGAGACAAGAAATTCAAGTAATTAACTCTTGATGAGTTCAGCACAGCTGTTAACTGAAAGCCTGAACTTCAGGTGACTCTACCTCATAAAGCTGACTGGGAAAATGCAGCTTTTAAAGTTTAAACGTTTATTAAATGATTAAATCTACAATTATTCTACAATGCAGAACATTAACAACGATGAAAAACCACTGAATTTAAGGAGTGTCCAAACTTTTAACAATGTGTTTATTTCCTAGTAATGCTTTATATACAATCACACGATTTCTGTCCAAAACAACACAGCCTTTCACCTCACAGAGACAGAGAGACCGAAAGCAGTGTTTGGGTGAGGTCAGCAGAACTGGTCCAAAAATACCACCAGCACCACCACGCGCATTCCACAGAACTTCACCCCAAACGTTCTGTTCACTGTCCTCCTGATGTTCCTCCATCATCGCCTTCATTACGATACCTAACTCAGCACCTGCTCCCACCTTCTTCCCACAACCCATCTGTCCGTTATCTCCGCCGCCGCCTCCCAGCGATAAACATGTTGATTCTGGCTCAGTTCCACCTGAGATGAAAACAGAGGGATCTGCTCCAGTTCTGCAGAAACCTGATTTAGACCCAACTGAGTTAAACCTTACTTCACTGCACTGACTTTAGACTTGATAATAAAACACAGTGGATCAACAACAGCAGATATCAGACATGTCTCTCTAAACAAACCATCACTGATCATCAGTAAATTTTACATTTCATTTAAAGTAAATCAAGGGATCAGAGTCTGGAGGAAGAGTGGAGAGACACACAGTACAAACTGCTCGAGGTCTAGTGTGAAGTTTCCACCAATCAGTGATGGTTTGGATAAAGAGACATGTCTGATATCTGCTGGTGTTGATCCACTGTGTTTTATTATCAAGTCTAAAGTCAGTGCAGTTTTGTTTTCCCACAAAATCTTACAGCGCTTCACATCTTACAGCTTCCCTCTGCTACTGACAACTTTTATGGAGATGCAGATTTCATTTTCCAGCAGGACTTGGCACACTGCCCACACTGCCAAAAGTACCAATTGGTCTTATTTAACAATTTAACATGTCTGCAACTTTAGAAAATGCCAAGGATGGACACATGACAGGAATTAAAATGTAAAAAAATAATAATAAAGCTGGAAAATCTGATTTTTATGTAGACTAAAAATGTAATAAATAGTCAAAATAAAAAATAGTTAAAATAAATATAAAACATTTTGAGGCACAGTATTCTGATAATGACCATTCAAAGTGAAACTGAAATTCTGATAAAATTCCAGCCTGATCCTGTTACTCTCCCACCTGCTTCCACATCATCTACTCACTCATTCCACTGCAGTGAGACATTTCTAATCAGTTTAACTCTTTAACTTGATAAAGGCTACATTGAGAAACCCCAAAAGTTGCTCCTTTTTCCTACCAATTCTCCTCCTCTCCTCCTTCTGCCATTTCCAGATCAACACGCCCATCTGTGTACATTTATTCCTGAACTCAGATGCTATTTTAACAGCGTGGGTGCAAGGAAATAGACTAAAAATAGACTGTTCACAAGGTGTATATTAGCAAAGAGCATTGCGATGTGCCAATAGGGCCCATTAAGTAGTTGTACCTGCAAGTTTCTGTGGCAGAACCAAAGAGAAACCTTATTTTGTATTGTGTATTAAATGGTTATTTATGTAAAAGGAAAGCCTTGTTTAGAATATACATTTTAAAGGCGTGTGTATGTGTGTTGAAAGGGTGTAGACGATGCTGAAACAACTCACTGGTAAAAAATATGAATTGAAATATGAACTCAGAGTTTGGTTTACGGCTGTAGCAGCGAGACCGTGTCAAGGCCAGCACAGGCTGATAACACCGCAATAACATCACACGAACACCACGATAACACCCAGTAACACCCAGCGGGAGGCTTAACATCTGCCCAGTGCATGCTGGGAGAAGCTCCGCAGCTATTTCTGACCAGTTTCAGGAAAGATGAGTATGACAGTCCCACTGAGATACGATAAAACTTAGAGATAAAGTTTATATCTGCTCTAAACTGAACACACAGAACCGTCAGTTCATTACTACACTACTGTACTTAAGTACTAAAATACTGTATCTGTGCATCTACTGGAGTATTATTTTTACTACACTGCTATTCTTAAGTACTAAAATACTGTATCTGTGTATCTACTGGAGTATTATTTTTATTTCACTGCTGTACTTAAGTGCTAAAATACTGTATCTGTGTATCTACTGGAGTATTATTTTTACTTTACTACTGTACTTAAATATTAAAATTCTGTATCTGTGTATCTACTGGAGTATTATTTTTACTTCACTGCTGTACTTAAGTGCTAAAATACTGTATCTGTGTATCTACTGGAGTATTATTTTTACTTTACTACTGTACTTAAATATTAAAATTCTGTATCTGTGTATCTACTGGAGTATTATTTTTACTTCACTGCTGTACTTAAGTACTAAAATACTGTATCTGTGTATCTACTGGAGTATTATTTTTATTTCACTGCTGTACTTAAGTACTAAAACACTGTATCTGTATCTACTGGAGTATTATTTTTATTTGACTGCTGTACTTAAGTACTAAAATACTGTATCTGTGTATCTACTGGAGTATTATTTTTATTTCACTGCTGTACTTAAGTACTAAAACACTGTATTTGTATCTACTGGAGTATTATTTTTACTTCACTACTGTACTTAAGTACTAAAATACTGTATCTGTGTATCTACTGGAGTATTATTTTTATTTGACTGCTGTACTTAAGTACTAAAATACTGTATCTGTATCTACTGAAGTATTATTTTTACTTCACTGCTGTACTTAAGTACTAAAATACTGTATCTGTGTATCTACTGGAGTATTATTTTTACTTCACTACTGTACTTAAGTACTAAAATACTGTATCTGTATCTAGTGGAGTATTATTTTTACTTCATTACTGTTCTTAAGTATTAAAATGCTGTATCTGTGTATCTACTGGAGTATTATTTTTACTTCACTACTGTACTTAAGTACTAAAATACTGTATCTGTATCTAGTGGAGTATTATTTTTACTTCATTACTGTTCTTAAGTATTAAAATGCTGTATCTGTATCTACTGGGGTATAATTTTTACTTCACTACTGCACTTAATTATTAAAATGCTGTATCGTCAGTGCCTTATAGCCTTACAGCCCTATAATCCAGGAGTTTCAGTATAGCCAGAGGCACCGAAACTGGAGCAGTATTAGCATTAGCTGCTAACCTTGCTAGGCGTTAGCTCTTTCACTGTTCAGAGGTCAGTATATCGGACTGTAGTCTGTGTGTTTACCGTGTTAAAACAAGCTATGTGGGAGAAACTGCTAGCAAATATCGCCCTTGCTTTTTTTCAGATGACTCAGGGTTCCTCAGTGTTGTCCGGCATTTAATAGTGCTAGCGATTAGCCGCTAATGCTAATGCTGCTGCTTCCAGCCTCGGTGGAAATCAGGAAATGTAAGCTTACTGTAAACGAACAAAAGCGCTTTACTAAATAAACAGTTTTTTTTCAGGAGAGAAATCTGTGTAGATTAACATCAAGTGCTCATTTGACTGAATTATTTTTTTTTTATAAGAATTAGAAAAAAAAAACAGTTTAGTTTATTAGCTTAGCTTTTAGTTACCCAGGCGGCGAAACCTGCTGAAATAGAAGGAAAACATGGCGACACCCCTGTTCCTTACTAGTGTTGCATGATGTGCCTTATAATCCGGTGCGCCTTATGTATAAAAATAGACCAGAAAATAGATTTTATTGAAAATGCACCTTATAATGCGGTGCACCTTATAGTGCGAAAAATACTTTTTGCACACTTTAACTTCTACTCTATTATTTTTTTTGATAGAGCACTTGTATTTTTATTCAAGTCTGGGTCTCTCATGCTTTATTCATGTCTGGCTGTACTGTGTTGTGTAATAAAGTTCTCTGCAGTGAGTTTGGATCTGATCTGATTAAGATGGTGTGCGTTAGCCCATCTTCTTATCCAGGAGCAGAAGTGACCCGTACCTCAGCGACCCTCACTAAAGAGACGCGGTTCAGGAACAGGAACTGCGTGTTTGGACAACGCCGCAGGGCTCGGGTTCGATCCGCTCCCATTCGGAGGCTTTTCTCATTTCCTGACAAACAAAGAGAACCTCCAGGCTCGCAGCCCAGAACCCGGCGGGTCAGAGGTCACCCTCCGGCAGCCCGAGAGAAGACAGGTGGTCCCGAGAAGGAGGTGAAGGTCAGTTTGGCTCCGCCCACCCACACACAGAAGGGAGGATTTCAAACAGAAACCAGCTACCAAAACAATCACAGCGGATCATCCCGTCTGGACCAGCGCTGACCGGTGCGGTCCGGCAGGCCTCACTTGTTTTGATGTGTTTGCTAAACTGTTTTGGAGGAAATTAAAACTATATTTCAGTAATTCAGTTAAATATGTGAAGCGCATCTATTATATATATAGATGTATTACAGACAGAATTGTCTATTTTAAGCATTTATTTATTTTATTGTTGATGATTATGGCTTACAGCCAATGAAAATCCAAAAATCTGTGTCTCTAAAAATTTTTTTAATATTATATATAAGACCAATTGGTACTTTTTTTTTTTTATTGTGACCAGTGTGCCAAGTCCTGCTGGAAAATGAAATCCGCATCTCCATAAAAGTTGTCAGTAGCAGAGGGAAACTGTAAGAGATGAAGTGCTGTAAGATTTAGTGGGAAAACAAAACTGCACTGACTTTAGACTTGATAATAAAACACAGTGGATCAACACCAGCAGATGACAGACATGACTCTCTAAACAAACCATCACTGATCATCAGTAAATTTTACATTTCATTTAAAGGTAAATCAAGGATCAGAGTCTGGAGGAAGAGTGGAGAGACACACAGTCCAAACTGCTCGAGGTCTAGTGTGAAGTTTCCACCAATCAGTGATGGTTTGGAGAGACATGTCTGTCATCTGCTGGTGTTGATCCACTGTGTTGAAGATTTTGGTTTGTTTAGCTTGTTTTAAGTTACTATATGGTCCTTATGTGTTCATTCATAGTCTTGATGAGTTCAATATGCATTTAAGTACTAACAGTAAGAAACAGCTTGTCTACTAACTGTAGTTGAGAAGTATTGCCAATAGAATAGGACTCTGTGGAGCAGATAGACCAAACAAATATGAAGCTGTTGGCACCATGTCCAATGCCAGCTGTGAGCCAGAGGGGGTTAAAAACTCCAGCACTGGGCTGTGGAGGAACTGTGTTCTCTGGAATTATGTTATTTATTTTATAAACTAAGATTATGTTCTGGCCAAAAGTGTTGGGACACTTACAATAATTTTTTGTCTTATTGTAAAGAACTGATTTAATGTTACACTTCACAAGCCTAGATCTTTATTTAACTAAATTTTTACTTGTTTTCTTTTATACTTATTATTCTTTTATATTTCATTAACTTAGTTATGTTAAATTGTTTTTTTTGTGAATCTAAACTTTATTAAAATGTTTTTATTTCCTTTACTGTAAAGAGTGTAAAGTTGAATGTAAGCTTCACAGCATACGGAATCAAAATTGTGTAACACTGCCATCTTGAGGCTGCAGAACAGTAGGACACAGGATGTTTCCAATAAAGTGGCCAGTGAGTGGAAGCACAGTGTGAATGAGAGATATTTGAAAAAGATGCATTTATTAAGAAGCAGAAATTAACAAGTCAAACTTTTAGCCGCTACTTTAACACAGATCAACGTTTTCCAGAAATACTGATAATATATAAATGTTTAAACGAACAAAAACAATGCAAACTCTGATCCTCCGAGTTGTTCTTCGCAGGTTGTGATCCCAAAAAATTGTACAATTTATTAAGGAAGTCAGTCAGATTGCTGAAGAATATTTATAATTTCAAGATCCCAAGATTATCATCGATAAACATACTCGCACTCAGATTAAACCACGAACTGGAGGCATATAAACATGTAAAAGAGCTAAATCAACTTAAAATGAAAGGGGAACTCCACCACATAATCAATTTTCCTTCATTTATTTGTTTATTTTTGTAACAGCTAGGATTGTAAGATTTTAGCTACAAAACCTGATTATAAAGTTGCGTATCTTTAAAATGGTGAAAGAATATATGGTGGGGGTGAGGGGCGATAGTTGCTAAAAAACTTTTAGTTCTGACGTTACACCATTTTCCTCCTCTTTCTCCTCATTTTTTATAAACTCAGAAGACTGGTGTAGGAACACTGGTGGATTTGGACATCAAATAAGACGGCTATATTTGTGTTGTCATGTGATTAACACAATTTTAAACCCCCACGATAAACAAGTGTCTCAAATAGGCCTGTCACAATAATTGCGATATCGATTTATCGTACAATAAATGAACATGACCTTAATAATTTTTGTAATAATAATCGTGATATTGTCTATTGTGTTTATTCGTATGTTTGTTAGTTCACACATATAACAGTGAACAGTATTTTAGCCAGTCGTGCTTCAATAACTGTGACTCCATGACATACAGAAATAAGTATGTAATCCCCAAACTAATTATAATAAATGATTATTCAAATATCTGCTGTCTTAAAAAGTGTATAATTACTTTTTATGCTATTCTGTTATCATTATGTTAGTGGCATTTAATAGTCTTAAAAGTACAAACATATCGTGTATCGCAATCATTTCTGAAACAATACAGTGCAGGCCAAAAGTCAGGACACACCTTCTCTTTTTCAGTGCGTTTTCTTTATTTTCATGACTATTTACATTGTAGATTCTCACTGAAGCATCAAAACTATGAATGAACACATGTGGAGTTTTATGTACTTAACAAAAAAAGGTGAAATAACTAAAAACATGTTTTATATTCTAGTTTCTTCAAAATAGAGCCACTCTTTGCTCTGATTACTGCTTTGCACACTCTTGGCATCATTCTCTCAATGAGCTTCTTTAAGAGGTGGCCACCTGAAATGAAAAGTTTTCCAACAGTCTTGAAGGAAGGAAGGAAGGAGTTCCCAGAGGTGTTTATTAGCACTTGTTGCTCCTTTGTCTTCTTCACTCTGTGCTCCAGCTCACCCCAAACCTCAAATCTGGATTGGGTTCAGGTCTGGTGACTGTGGAGGATGGGTCATTTTTTTTGTTAAGTACATAAAACTCCACATGTGTTCATTCATAGTTTTGATGCTTCAGTGAGAATCTACAATGTAAATAGTAATGAAAATAAAGAAAACGCATTAAAAAAAAAAAGGTGTGTCCAAACTTTAGGCCTGTACTGTATATCCTCCATATAAAACTTATTGTGACAGGCCTAGTCTCAAACCCCGACTCTGACTCAAACTCTTTAGTTTGAAGTGAGCTCAATTAAATCCCCACTGTAAACGAGTTCATCTAAACCTCCCAGGCTTTAGTGGAGCTCCCCTTTATAAATCTATATTCAGATACACAATAGCCAAAATGATGTTAAACACTGAAAGCCCTTTAGAATAGAACACAAAAACATGTCCAATAAAATCAAGACAATTACAAAAACTTACTCTGAACTCAATATCGAGTTAAATAACTCAAATAATCCCATTCTTACACAAACAAGATCTCCTGTAGATACTGTGGTGAGGTTTTACAGGACAATTTTACAGGACAGCCCAATTTAACCCTAATGAGAGACTGTAGCTCCACCACCTCAGAGTGTATATCTCTCAGGTGTTGGGGCTACAGTCTCTCACTAGCTTAAATATACTAGTGCCTCTTTTGGATAAATTTGAATATCCTTGAAAAGTTACTTTATTTCAGTAATTCAGTACAAAATATGAAACTCATATAGATTTATTACACACAGTGATCTATTTATTATATTTTATTTCTTTTATTGTTGATAATTATGGCTTACAACCAATAAAAAAAAAATAATAATAAAAAAAACATGTCATCTCCTGGTGTGCAGTGCAGTGCTTTCCCGCCAAATCTTACAGCACTTCATGCTTCCCTCTGCTGACAACTTTTAAGAAGATGCGGATTTTATTTTCCAGCAGGACTTTGGCACACTGCTCACACTGCTTACCAAAAGTATCAATTGATCTGAATATAGTATTCAAATTTTCTGAGATACTGATTTTCTTTTTCTTTTTTTTTCCCCCATTCGCTGTAAGCCATAATCAATCAACAATAAAAGAAATAAACGCTTAAAATAGATCACTCTAATATACGAGTTTGAGTATATTTCAAACTGAATTACTGAATATCGATGATATACTTTTTTTGTTTGTTTTTTGAAGATGCACTAGTATATTAATAACACTAAATGTAGGTATTATGATGATGATATACACTCAAGACTCTTTGTCTGACCTCAACAGTTACTAAAAAACCATGGAAAAGCAAATAATGCAATATTCCAACCTGAACAGACTGGAACACCAACAAATCACCAACACATTTCCAAAAAGTAAAATGAAACAACATTAAAAGAACAAGTGATTGGAAAAACATGAAAAGGCTACATGTGGTTTTAGTGGTGCGATTAACGCACAAAGAAGTCTTTACTAGTGTCAAATGATCAAGAATTACAATTATAGACTGTTTGTTCTCAAAAAAATAACACTTTTACTTGGACACAAATGAAGAAAAAAGTAGGAAAAGTCAGGAATTCTGTCAGAATAGAAAGTGCTCAGAAGAAGGAAAGGACTGTTTAGAGAAATCTGACCAAATCTGTAACTTTTAAGTGCGAACTAGATCTAGTAATGACATTGATTTAGAGCAAAGTCAGCCTAAAAGCTCATGCACCAGGTGTGTTTTAGCCTTTAGCAGTGAATTAAATGTATTTATCCCAAAGCTGTAGCTTTCAGCTTACTGAAACGTGGCTTAGGGAAGATTAGAAGAAGTGTAGTGGTCATTCAGATAACCTTGGAGGAGCATTTTTTGTTAAGCTCAAGAAGCCCAAAACTTTGGCCCGAAAGAGAGGAACCTACACACACACACACACATCAGCTACAAGCCGAAGAGTGGGCAAGAACCTTTAGATACTATGCAACAGATTAAGACAATAAATGTGATAGAGAAAAAAAAAAAAAGTTACATTTAGCTGTTATTATTTAAAGGGCCCATATCACAGATTTTTTTTTTTTTTTTGCATTTTTAAGAGCTTGATAAGATATGTAAACACTGATATAGTCCAAAAAAAAAAAAAAATCCTCAGTCCATATACGAAAATACAACCCGTTTTGCATTCACTGTTCTTATGACATCACAAAAGCCAGCACATTCACCTACAGCAGTTTAGGCCCGCCTATTCGGTCATGCATTTAGTATTTAACACTGTTCTGAATGAGACACGATGCAGAGCAGCCAATCGTTTACAGTCGGTCAGTCTTATTAAAGGCACAGTGAGTTTAATTCTAAGGGATTTTGAGAGGGTTTTTACGTGTTAAAAAAAAAAAAAAAAACGTAAGTAAAGTAAATCCGGACTAATGTGGAAGCAAAGCGTGCATGAGAAATACGGGATATGGGCCGTTTAAATGGTCAGTCCGGTAATAAAAGGCCTCGGGTGAAAAGAAGGTAAACTAAAGCCCTTCCAAAGAGCAAGATTTTTAACAGGGTGGTAAACGTGTCAGCCAACCGCTCGCCAGTTCTTAACGGGAGGTAATAATAAGAGTGCATGTCCATAGAAGCCTTTTATGGCTGGGGATTTATACCAGTTTAAGGCAGAAGGGCATTGATGGAAATCACTAAAGGAGGAAGAGGAGAAGGAAATCTTCAATACCTAAACCTAAAACGAACAAAAAGACAAAAAGTACAGCCTACATACAGACCAAACAAAAAACAAAACTTAACCTTAATATAATCTAAACTAAACTTGGGAAAAGGGAAGAGAGGAGCAAATAAGAAGAGGAAAAAAAAAAAAGTAGGACAATTGATGCTTCCATGTACACTAAAACAAAATAACACTAAATAACCAACACACTCTCTTTTACAGGGAATGGAACAAACAGATCTTTATATATAAAAATATATATAACTGACTCAAATCTGTGGAAGGAATGATCGACCATAATTCTGGAATAAAGGAATGAAGATAAAGGGAAGATGTAAGAGGATGGAAGTGTGCGGGGGGGAGGACCTCTGTGATTTAGAAAAATGCCCATCAGCCAGAAGCCTGAGAGAGAGAGAGAGAGAGAAAAAGAGCGTGCGAGAAGGAGAGAGAGAGAGAGAGAGCGAGCGAGAGGGGCGTGGTTAAACAGGTGATTTGAGGTCTTTGGTGATGTTTTCGGAACCACAGCCTGGTCCTGCTTTATTTTGAGGTCATTGCTTTGATGGCCACGGCACACTCCTCTCCCATCGCAGACAGAACCGAGATCTGGAAGAGAAGATCAGAAAGAGTCAGAACTTCAAAATAAAAGCATCACCAGGTCACAATGACTTTTTTTTTTAGTCTTTTGGAAGGCTAGTCTCATTTTTGACTAAGGAATAATATTATGAATATCCACCAGCATTGACTAACACTTAAAAATAAGGTTGAAAGCTTTGATTTTGTCCAGTATTTAAAGGTTCATATGGCTTTTTGGACTATACAGAACATTAAGCGACACTAGTAAGCACCCAAAAAAGTCAAAAAAGTGCTGGATGTTAATCTACACAGATTTATCTCCTGAAAACTGTTCATTTGGGTGAGTAAAGCCCTTCCATTTATTTACAGTAAGCCTAGATTTCCAATATTTTGCCTAAGGGTGAGTTCTCAGTAAAATTTCTCCAGCACTAAGTCTAGGTGCAGCAGCATTAGCATTAGCCGCTAACCAGTGCACTAGCTGGACGTAGCTTTTTAACACGAAGCCTACAGTCAGATATACTCGCCTCTGAATGGTGAAAGAGCTAGCACTGCGGTTAGCGGCTAATGCTAACGCTTAGTTCTGTAGAAACTTCACTAAAAAAACTCCTGTATAATGCTGTACTTCAGCATTGGTAGAATGGTAGACATGCCGCGCTTAAAAGAACTACATAATAAAATAAAAATTAAAAAATTAAAAATAAAATTGATCCTGTATTTTTGCGAGAGTGCAGTTATATTGTGGTGTGGTTTAGGTCTGGCAGACTAGTGTTTTTCTTTGAACTGTATTAGATCATCTCATCTCAGGTCAGTATTACTACTTTTAAATGAGTTACTGAGTTTAACTGAGGGGTTTAATAAAGGAAATAAATGCTAGTGTAGATGCATATTCTCCCGTGAAAAGAGGAAACATGCCATTCAGATGTGTGCGCATGTGTATGTGTCGCTGAGAAAAATTAAATGTGGATAGAAATAGTTTCTAGGTAGCTAGTCTGCACAAAATTACATTCACAATTACAATATATGAAGAAATCAAACTTCACTAGCAGAACAACAGCTGAAGAATGCAAACAATAGGCCTAAAATATGGCTTATTTAAAGCACTTGAAATAACAAAGTCTAAACTGGCTCTTTCACACCCTTACACACATTAATGACCAACACCCTCAGCTCCTTACCAGTATCTCCTCTCCAGCATCAAACTTGCTTTCAATCTCCTTCCCCAGTTCAGAGTCCGGCAGCTTTAGGTCCTCTCGGATCTCCCCGTTATCCTTCATCAGGGACAGGTATCCTTCAGTCACTCCAACCAGCTGAGGAGAAAGAGACACGTTACTGTAGGAGAGCAGTATGTAAACGGATTATGATGTGCTGTTACAGTTGGGAACACCTGATCAGGTGATCAAGGCCAGGTGAATTATGGGAGTTGGAGTGTGGTCTGACGTTGGGTGCAGATGGGTCACGTGTACGCAATAAATACATCATAGAAGGCTAACCACACCATTACCATCTACGATGAACAGCAGTGCAGTGCATGGTAATGATGGTGACCAGCAGTGTCTTGATAGCATTGTCTAATATGGTTTGGGGGTTTAGGGCTGTATGGAGACGTTTTTGGCCATTGGGAAATTTTGTGCTTTTTGAATACAGTTTGGGACACTTGGAGACATGCTTGTCACTCTTTGGTTAATCTTTAATAAACTCAAAATCATCAAAATATCAAAATATATAATCAATAAGATGTTATTCCAGGGGCCCATGTATCTACTTTCACAGGAACCATTAACCACCAGGGTACAGTGCGTTTTAAAAAAACGAAATCTACGATGAACAGAGGGACCCTCAAAATTGCATTTTATGGCCACTGTGAAAAGGGGTCACGGTTTTGCATAAGTTCCTTTTTAAATGTGTTTGTAAAGTATGTAGTCTCTAAAGTCCTTAGTTAACAGGTTTTACATAACAAAAACAAACATATAAAACATGTCAAACAAAATATGGCCACTGGAACACAGTTGTAATTTAACACAGAAGTATAACATATATCAGCAGCACCGGATTATAAGGCGCACTATCAGTAAACGCCCATTTTCTAGTCCCATTAGAAGGGCTCCAAACTAGCTGTAGATTGGTTGCTGCTGGTTTAGTCATAGGTTACACTTGCTCAGGGGTTGGTTTAAATTTTTAGTAGCTAGTATATGTTTTTGTGGTGCAACCCACTTCGATTTCATAATGTTTAAATCTGAAGTCACGTTACAAGTAAGCTACATTTTGACTTACACACAACTGGTAAAACAGACACTTGGTCTCTAAACAAACTAAATAAAAACTAAAAATAAAAAAAGTAGAAAGTCCCACCTGATAGTCCAGCCTCTTGATGTTGGGAACATCCATGTTGTGAGTGGAAGGACAGATATCTTCATTCTTCTTTCCAGTGAAAATATCAATTCCAACCAAGTGCACCTGAAACAGATAAGGACTCTGGTTTACACCTCATCACCTAATGTTCGCCTTTCTAAACGCAATTCACAAACAGTGACCATCATTACAGGTTACAAACATTTTGACAAAACTCTGTACAGATCTGTCATTTAGATTAACTTTAAAAGTGCTCCATGTTCATATTGTGATTCCTAATCATCCTACTTAATTCCCAACGCAAAGCATTCTGGTATACATTACTGTAAAACATTGCACTAACTTTGGACTTGATATAACACAGTGAAGCAACACCAGCAGATAAAAAATCCAATTTAGCATCTCAGAGGCTTTAAATGTTTAAATTATTTGACAACAAGATGCAGAGTAGACTAAGCACTGTAGCTCGATATCAGTTTGGCTTCGATTAGGGAGGGGGTGGAATGGTCTGGGCCACAACCAGAGACCACAATGCCGACGCATCAACATTTTTACCTGAACTGTTGGTTCAGGTGTGGCCAAGCCAGATGATAACTTATGTACTAAAGACATGCACTTACTCAATAATGGGTGTGTCCGAACTGCATACTAGTTACTAATACTAACTAGTGTTGGATTTATATATACCCAATATCATTGTCTAGTAAGCTATTGGGATGCAGCCAATAATTAAGGACCTTTAAGATGATTTACAGTTCAAGAACTCCACTTCTGTCCTCCTCTTTACCTTTGCGTGTCCATGCTTGCCCGTTTTGGAGGTGGACATTTCCACTATTTTACACGGCCTCCCCTTCAGCACCACATGGCCGTTCTTACGCAGGGCGCTGCACTGCATGGGGTAAGTCATAGAAGCTCCAGCATCTCCACTGGTGAAGTCTACATCAGGATCAGACATTTTGGGACAGGAACAGGGTTCTAAAACATAAAGAAACAGATCACAAATTGTGAAAATGACCCCTCTAAACTTACATTGTCCATTTATAAACTGACAGGGTGCAGTCGGGCAGTTAAAGGGTCCACACGAGAGAAACTGATCATTTTATTAAGAACTGATGGAAACCACACAGTAATGTAAACAGTATTTGTGGTGCACCAAAGGTTAATGCATTATATATCCTGCATGACCAGGCTATAATAACTAAAACAGTGGATGATTGTCCTGACTTGATGATGGCTGTGGAGTGTAATGTATGCTTTTGATCTAAAATGCTTTCTAAGCCCAGAACTGAACCCCTGCTGTTTGCTGTGATTTGTATAAGGTGTTTTTACTTTTCGCACTTTCACACTGAGAGTTAGCGGTGCTGGAGGGAGGGGTCAGTGGTGGGATTACAGTAATGGAAAAGTGGACAACTCAGTGTGTATGTAATCATTGTGCTTGTTATACCAGATACTGTGACTTTTTAATAAATCTTTTAATTACAAATAAATCTTTATCACAATACATTTCTTAATTTAGGTCAATGTAATATAAACACCAGAGTTGTATGACCTGTATAAAATCCACTTTCTTTGGTATATGTAATTAGAAATGTAACAACTTCCCTTACTTTCTGTGATCACCACTGCTTTTTCACAAAGGCCTTAACAAAAGTGAGCCACATGATGTTACCCAAAGGCAACAAATACAAAAAACTGAACCTTAAAACAACAAGAATGTAAAAACATAGTAGGAACATAAACAACCAAATATACTTTTTTTAATATAAATATGTTTTTTTTATGACACGTTCGTAAACCTCATTGTACTGGAGATAGATATGCCTTGTAACATTATATTAAAAATAAAATAAATAAATATGGTATAAAATGGTGTAGTAACCAAAAGACGGTTTGTTGTCTGATGGCAATTTCATTCTATAGAGTTAAAATACAGGTTATTAAACTGTTATTTGAGTTACATCAGGATTATGAAAGAGCTGCACATTGGATTTATCAGATGTAGCATTAAATTAGAATTTAGTATCAATATTCAGCTAAAAAAAAAGAAATGTTGTGCTTATGAAGAAAAACATTAATTTGGGATCATTAGAAAAATAAAAGTAGAGATCATGAGATAACAGTACATAATATTAGCTAACCTAGACAGTTATATTTCCACCTCATGGCCTTTCTGCAACCCTATAAGCATTAGAGTTAATACCCTCTAACCAATAATTTAAACTAAAACACAGCTCTAAAGGGTGAAAACTTTTTTTTTTAATACAAAGTTTTACGAAAAAACATCTAAAAGTAAAAAGTTTCAGCTCAGACTTATTTGGGACAACTATCTGGCTGGCAAAGCTAAAGCAAGCAGGAGGCAGCTAAAGCTAACAGGCAGGTAAGCTAACTGCAGTTTCACAGTCATTGTAGCTAGCCTAGCCTCTTTCAGAATGTTAGCTTAGCATAGTTTACCAATATAGCTGGAAGCTAAGCTAACTAGCTCACTTTTTTGTTCAAATAAGATTTAAACCCCACACATACGACTCATAAAAATCATTATTATTATATTAAGATTGCCAATTTTGAGAAAAAAAAAGAAAAAAAAAGTTAGCAGACAAACTGTGGCTAGCTAACTAGCTAGCATAGCCACGTATTTTGTCAGTGTTCTGTCGATTTGTGGTAGCTTGCCAAAACGTGTTCCTTAGTGTCTAGTTAAGTTATAGGTAGCGGTAAATGTATTTAAGCTAAATTAAACTGCAGCTAGGATATTTTAATAAGTTGAACGCAACAAATCAGTGTCGAGAATGCTTCCAGTAGCTATAAACTATAATAAATATAATAATATATTGACTAATGTTAAATAATTAATATAACAAATGTGATGCAAGTTATATATTTAATTTAATTTAATTTTTTATTCATATTTTGAATTGATTAAATGTAATCCAAAATTGTGAAAGGCACCTTCAACTTTTTTTAAATCAAAATTATCACGAAAAACGTGAAAACGTTTGAAAAAAAAAAACTGACTAAGCAGCACATGTGGGTGGATATCACGACTGGACAGAACACCGGCTAAGCTAAAGAGCACACACTAGCTGCCACTAGTTTTCATCCACTGTAGGTTAGCTAAAATTGCTTAGCTTACCAACATAAAAAGCTAAATATCAGCTTATAAACGCCTACTACACTATTCGTTTTCCTATTCTAAGCTAGCTGGCTAGGACATTCAGAACTTTTATTAAAAATCAGAAAACATTGAATAGCTAGCTAGCATAGCCACGTATTTCGTCGGTGGTCTGTAGATATGTGCTAGCTTGCCAAAACGTGTTCCACAGCGTACAGTTAGGTATAGGTAATATATTTTTTTAGCTATATTTATTAAATGTAAATTTATGTATGTGAGTAAAAAAAATCACTTTTTTATTTTCATTCATTTGAACTAAGACAAACATCAAAAAGGCAGTCGATAAAACTTTTTAAATACAGAATTACCACTAAACACACGTGAAAACGTTGAAGATAGCGGCCCTACGCATGCGCAGAATGACTAAGCAGCGCGTATGGCTGGGTAGCACGACTGGACAGAACAGGCATGGCTAAAGATAACATGCTAACTAGCTAACTAATCTAGCTTAGCTTACAAACATAAAAGGGAACTATCAAGTTATAAACGCACACAAACAATCGATTAAGAGCTTTATTCTTTAAAATAAATCAGAGAAAACATGAAATAGCCAGTTAGTTAGCTAATTTAGCTTAGCCACGTAGCTAGCTAGCTAACAAGCTGTTGGCTAGCCATAGCTTAGCCATTTTGCCGGCTAGCTGTGGGCCCGGATACACTGATACAGCAGCTCACCAGTGTTCACTATCTAGTTTATCTATAATAGGATGTGGAACTGTCCCATTAAAGTGTGAACTAAATCCTTTTTCGTACCGAAAATAAGAGTTATTAACTACAAGATGTTGTTTTAATCGCCTAAAATCAATCAAGGTTCGTAAACTGTTGAGGAACAGCTGTTTATTCAGCTAAAGCCATCCATTTATACACTTTCAAAAGAGCTTAACACTTTTTTTCCAGTGTTAAACACAACTTATCAATGAATTAACAGTCTGTGGCGAGGTTTTATAGGCTCTAAACAGCTGTACATAATGTTTGCTAATATTCACAAGGCCCAATATTGCGCTGCCCTGGCTAAAGCTACACAGCGTTTACGTGCAAAGCTGGAGCAGTGCAAACGTGCAAATGCAGCGAGCGGGACCCATTGAAACTTGAGCAATGCAATGTAGCCCAACGCAAAAAGTCCAGTTCACTGCATTCATGCACAAACTGGATAATATCTGAACAAGCACATTGCGGCGCACTAAATAGCAGAAAAAAGCACGAGCCCGGTCGGTTCTTACCTTCTAACCAGAGAGAAAGACTGCAGCTACTGCTGGGCACACGCACGCGCTCGGCTCGCACTGCACAGGAAAGGGGCAGCACGAGAACTCCAGCTGCTCACAACCTAAAGCCTCACAGGCCACACCAGCACGAGGCCACACACTCACTCACTCACTGTGCGCGCGCGCGTGTGCGTTTGCACCATTGGAATGCACTATATTTGATTGCAGTAAAATAATATAACGTTATATTTTTTAATCTCTACATTTCAATACTTGCCGCACATAAAATTACAACCTGTAAAATATGAGGGCATATGACGATACAGTATATACAACACACACAGGAACATAAACGAATGTATAATATGTAATAAAACTAAATAAATAAGTAGAACTCGAAAATTAGAGCTATTTTTGCAACCTAAAATTATTTAACTACCTCAATAAAATGTGGAATACCATAAAATAGAGATTATACACATACACAAGCCATCTGCCATTAAAATGTGGAATAAAATAAAAATAAAATAGAGATTATACACATACACAAACTACTCCTATCAAAAATTTAAAATTAAATGAAATAAAATAAAATTAAATAGAGGCTATACACATACACGAAAAACTCCCATTAAAATGTAAAATAAATTAGTTTAGAAAATTAGCATGGTCTTATATTGGTCTAATATAATGTTCAAATTTTCTAGCTTAGTTAACCTGTAAGCCAAATTCATCAACAATAAAAAAATCACTTAAAACAGATCATTTTGTGTGTAATACATCTATGTAATATATATGAGTTTCATATTTTGAACTGAATTACTGAATTACTGAAATAAAATAATAATTTTTTTATAAAAAATAAACTAGCACTAGTATATTTGTGTATTTCTATACTTCTTTATACAGATTGTCTGGATAAAACTGAAAGGAAAAAAACATTTTTCATAGTTTATGTTTCTGTTTTATGATGAATCAACAATAATACGTCTCATTTTATGTACAAGATACTGATACCAGTTGATAATGCATTATACCGTATTCTGTGCATCCAAATGTAGTAGGATTAATATCGCTTTTCCAATTAAGGTCCTGTCCATGTTTTAGGCTCATTCTGGACCAGCTAATGTAACGTAAACAATAAACAGACATGTGCAAACTTACTGTCCTTACAGCTTTGCTGGCATGATATTATTTTAGAGCCATGTTATACCACCACTAATTTCCTATTTAGAATTTTTTTTTAATCTGATATCTGAGTTTGAGTGAAACACGCAGCCTAAGACTACAGGGTATTAAATATTGAAGACACAGAACCACAAAGGAGTTGTTTTTAGTCTTTAATTTTAATTTTAGGATGAAAACGCTTCACATTCTTAATTCACAAATTTATATTTTTCTTATTTTCTTCTAAAAACACATACACAAAAAGACATGAACAAACACACAACCTGCAACTTAACACACAGAAATGGGCCTAAAAGCCTCAGTAAGAAATACTGGCGACTGTAATTCCCTCGTTAGTCTTGCATAGATGTAAACAGTAATCTCAGCCCGAGCTCCACAGCTCGGCAGTCTGTGAACCGGGGCAGAATTGAGGTTTTGCTTTGCGTATATAAACTCAGGAGACTTAAGGAATACTCCAGCTAAATATTAAAGTACTGATGCAGCAGGCAGCTTGCTATCGGCTGCTGGAGCCCTGAGAGAGCATAATTGGCCTTGCTCTCTCTGGGAGGGTAGATGGTAAACCTCTTATCTCTCATTACTCCTAGGGTGATGTGGATCAGTACAAGGCGTCTGTGAGCTGATGTATCGAAACCGAGAATCTGTGCTTTTCCCCGGTTGCGCTGTGATGCTACTCAGCAATGCTACATCAGCAACTGTTTGAAAAGAGGCGGTGCCTGACTTCACTTCTTTGTGTTGTGGCATCACCTGTGATGGGAGATATACCGCTGAGTAGCGGCTGAATTAGGAAAAAATGATAAACATTTAAAATAAAAATATTTCAGCTGGAGTATTCCTACTGTGATAGTTTAGTTTGGTAAAATGAAAAGCTTATTTACCCAGTTTTACCTCATTTACCCCAATCAGTCAATCAGCCAAGACATGTCTTGTGCCTGAAGTTTCACATACCACTGTATTTTGCATCCAATGACTGTATATAAACATGGACGCTATGGTTCCAGTTCCATCCGTTCTATCGAAATAAAACCAAAAATATCCAATATCTAAGCAATCTTGTGTCTCAGACCACCTTTATTGAGCCAGGCCATCTTCAAAGATCAGAAGCAGAGCAGATTTTGACCCAGTATGTAATGTCCCAACAGTAAAAGTGCAGTTCATGTATTTTATTAACAAACCATTTACATTCCCATCAAGTTGCAGTACCAGAGCTCAGTTCTGTTTACCGCTGAGATGAAGCGAAAATACTGTAAATATGAGGAGATCGCTGACCTAGAGTACAAATACCAGGGCCAGGGCAATTAACTTCACTAGCGTTAGCTAACTGATCAACAACTAATTAAAGTTAGATCACATTGGACATTTTATAAATTATAAAAAATCCTAAGAACAAGGAAAGTCATAGAGAGTGTTGCAGATTTAATATGAACAACAGCACACTGATCATCACATGATCAATAATAATAGTACCATTGGTTGACTAGCTAGTTATGCATCTGACAGCTCAACTACAACTCAACAACACTGCTCCATGTAACGCAGAAAAAAATAATTGTTGGACTTTTTGGGCTACACATTATACTGCAACCAGCCAGCAGGGGCACTAGACCTTTGGTGGATTCACCTTTGAGAGACATTGAGATAATTTTGTGCTGTCTATGCTTTTCTACAGTCATTGTCAGGCAGCAATTAAAGGCTTGGATACACCAGCATTTAGCTGTTGAGTAGTGGAACTGTGTTCTGTGTAATGATAGTGTTCTGTCCAGGTCTATAATATAAGTTGGGGAGTTGGGGATGGGATCGGGTGATGATCATCATTCAGCATCTTGGGCTCACTAATATTGCTGTGGCTGAATGCAGTCAAATCCTCACAGCAATGCTTTAAAATCTGGTCTTCAAAGTCTTCTCTGGACATTAGATACATTTACACCAAACAAGAGCATGATGAATTCATTTTAATACCCTTGAATTCAGAAGAAACAGTGAATGTCTCCATACTTTTGTTAAGTCAGTCTGCAGAATGTCTTGGCTGATCGACTACATTCGGGGAAGTATGTAGTATGTAGTACTTTTGCTGAACTATCACTTAGTAAGAGGGCAGTAACAGGCTATGTTCCACCGTTAGCTCGCTCAGGCCTCCGTGGCTCCTTTCAGCTGCTCCAGTTCAGCCTCTACTATGGGCTGCGGGGCTCGTTTGCGCTGGAACAGTGCTGATATCTCCTCAAACGTTTTCCCCTCCGTCTCAGGAACTCGGAGAGCAGTAAACAGGGTGAAGAGGAAGAGCAGCACCACAAAGATTATAAAGACGTACTGCCCGCAGTATTTCTGCAGAGAAAAGGTAGAGTCAGACACCATGGACATAGAAGGTGGTTTATACATTTGCACATGTTATGATATGATTTACACTCATAATACTAGAATAAAATGTCATGGTAATCTGTGTGGGTTTAACATCCGAATTTGCCCACTGCCATTCCCCAGTCCCACTTCCACACCCGGGTTGCCAGGCATACAACACAAAAGCACAAAGAGTGTTGCAGCCATGGAAAAAATGGCTATTTCTCTTGTGACCAAGTAATCATTGAGCTTCAGTAAGGTTTGCTAACCAAAGCTAGGTCATTTGTAACCAACACTTGCATAGCAAGGATGGGCGTTTTAAGTAATTTCAACATTTAATTTTTGCATTGGTTATCAAGACAGCTAGAAATACAGGCAGTTTAAAACTTGCTGCAGGTGATAATAAATGTGTCTTTGCTGCAGGGAATGGGAGCCCATTCCATCATCATTCTTGCAGCTCTTGTCGTGTTAAGTGTAACCCAGCCCATTTCATTCACCACTCTACTTGATTCTTTGACTCAACTTGATTCAGGTTCACTAATGCTCATTGTGGCTCTGTACCACCAGGTTTGCTTAAAATTAGTAACTTAAAATAGTAACTTAAACAGTAACTTAAAAATTAGATTTCTATAAGTATATGGAAAAAAGGGATTATAACTCTAGAAATGGAGGTAGTGTCACAGTAGAATGGTTTTGTTATAGAAATTTTTGCTATTTGCATTTGTGCAACAACTGAATTGGTTATACCCATGGAAATATTCCATTGGTATGTGGATGGATGTTTACAAATCAGCTAATGTAATTATTTCAGATGTAATAATTCCAACATTGTGACATTTTAATTGCATCATTTGAACTTTAAAACCTTTCCATTGTCCTCAGAAGACTCTACGACACTATCTGACCCTATAAACCCTGATCCAAAGATGATAATCTGAAAGCTGGTGCAGACAGACAGCTCCTTTATAACCTTCTTTAATGAATGACTAGATCTGACCTGGCTAGATTTGACACCAACAAGGCAAATCCAACATTTCCTACCTCAATATAAGGGAAGGAGATGCCGATGATGAAGTTGCTGGTCCAGTTGCAGAAGCCGGCTAACGCGATAGCCGCAGGCCGAGGCCCCTGGCTAAAAAGCTCAGCCACGATGAACCATGGAATTGGCCCAGGCCCGATCTCAAAGAAGCACACGAACAGGAAGATGGCCGACATGCTTAGGTAGCTCATCCAGGGGTATGTGGACTGAAGAAGAAACATGAGAGACATTGTTAGACTCAGCTGGAACAGACAATTATAGAACCAACAGATTCTTTAAGACACTCACAGGACATCAAGAAGACATTAACATTAAAGTGTCAATAGGATGATGCGACAATGGAACAACTTGGGACAAATGGGTAGTACAATGGAGTAATAGGGTGAATGGTATTGAGATGATGAGAAGAAGAGTCAATAAAGCAATTGGGCAGAATGGTACTTTGATGAGGGGATGAGGGGAAGATTGGACAGTGGAGGGAAGGGTCAAAGGTATTTGGGCAGTGTGGTGATTTGGATATGGTGTGATGCCATGAAGGGGCAAATGAGCAACTGACCAATGGGAAGAATGGTCAATAATGCGATGGGAATAAGGGTCACAGCAATTGGGCAATGAGGTAATTTGGCAATGGTTTGAAGGAGAAGTAGGGTAATAGTGTGAAGGATCAATGAAGTGAGTAGGGTATGTGGTAGTAGTATAAAGTGGCAAAAGTGGAAGCAGAGGCAAGGGCACAAAGTGCCAATGGTGTGATGGAATAATGGGACAATGGGAAGATTTGGCAAAGAGCTAATGGAGTAAGTAAGGTATAAGGTAATTGTGCGAAGTGGTGATGGCGTAATTGAATGAATGAGAAAGGTGATGAGATGATTGCGAGATGAAGCAGTTGTGTGAAGGAGAGATTCGGCAAAGGGCTGATGGAGTGATGGGGTAATTAGAGTGAGGTTATTGGGAAATAAATGGTGCAAAGGGGTGGTGGGACAATTGGGAAATTATGTAAATGAGAATGGGGCTATGAATCGATTAAGAATGGGTGAAGAGCATATGGGACAAATGGGGTGATGAAAAATGGTTCAATGGGTAAATAGCATAAAGGCCCAGTTGGTGGATGGAACAGTAGGATGATAGGACAACTTGATATAGAGCTGTTGGAGCGATTGGGTGATTAGGCAATTGGCAACTGGCAAATAGGTGATCAGGTGGTGGTGAAATTGGGTGATGGGGAGAGTATGTGATGGATGAATGGCTTAAATTGATGATGGTACAAAAAATGGAAAAAGGAGCAAAGAGTAATGGGTGAATGTGCAAATAACTAAAGTAAGTAAAGATGCAATAGGGTGAAGTGACAAATGGGTGGTGGGGCAAGAATATTTTTTCAGAATATGTGGTAATTTAAATTTCTTTTAAATTTGTTTTCTGTAATGTTACCAGGTGAATAAGCCCAACAGTCATTCCTACTGCACACAGACACATCCCAGCCAGACCAGCCAACATCAGCGTCCGTCTGCCTGCCCGGTCCACCAAGACTACCTGCCACAAAAAGGATGCAAATATCAAAACATCAGTAAGCTGTTTTTTTTTTTTTTTTTTTTTGCAGTAATCATACATCAGTCTACATATATACTGTGTTACACAAAAAATCTGTTTATCTGAGTTTATAAACCATAATTCAGCTGACAACAATTTCCAAAACTCCTTTAGAATCAAACATAGTTGCTGCTGTAATCTGAATGGGCGTGGCTAAATTAACTGATGTAATCTAAATAGGCGGGGCCAACTGAACTGCTGTCGGCTCTGGCCTGGAGATCAGTGAGAGGTGTGTGCCCATTCACTGCCCTTGAACCAGTTCATAATTGGCCAGAGCTGCTGGCAGAAGCTGGCAGTGGTCCATGCGCGGTCAAAGAACAAACAGCACTCACCTACCTCTCTCTACACACTCTTACACAACTCCACACACATGTGGGATTAGCCTGGTTGCCAGGATGTTGATGCAGCATTAGCAAAGTTGGATGAGTCTGGTTGCTGGCATGTTAATGCCACATTTGATGATAGCCACTGATGGGACACCATGCACTGTCTTGTCCTGATTTAGTAACAGTGGAAATGGAAATATAAGCTGTAACCAAGTTTAAGTGGCCACACCGAATAGCAGCCTATGGGGCCCTATTTTAGCTATTTATTTGCAGGATGTCAATTGTGCACTTTGTAGCTGGATTTAGGGCATGTCAGTGTTTTTTAGTATCATGAGGGCAGCTTGAAATGTGCAAAAGGCATGAACTAATTCTCTTAATTAATGATACGTGTTTTGGGCGTAAAGTAAAATAAACCAATCAGTGTTTAGCTTGCCATTCCTTTGCACCAGGTGACTTTGGCATGTTGATATCTTAAGAGTGCAGCGCTTTTGCATACATTTCAGTAGAAAAAACTGACCTGCATGTTCATCACAGTCTTGGGTAAAACTACCAGTAGGTAGACAAGTATTAGAAGGATGGACATATGCAGTAGGCTACATTCACACAACTAGTGAGAGTTTTTGTGGCAGTGTGAACAACACAAAACACACTGAATCTGACATTTTCAATTCTGATTTAGGCCACTTCTATACATGAGCTGTAAAATTAAGTTAGGTGAGGTAAAAGTAGTTGAAATATGAATTTCTCACCAAATCCAATGTATATTTTCAGTGACAAGGACGGAACGAAACTTCAGTTTAAGCCTTTGCTGTTTAGCACATGTGCATCAGTTACGCAGTGTGAACTGTTCACATATGGGTCACATTAAAAAGAAAGTGTGAACAGCTTAAAATATTAATCGGATTTGATGGGGAAAATTTGATTTGGGTCACTTTCACTTGCTGTGTAAACGAAGCCAACATGAATTAAAGTGCAGATCCTTGGCTGGCTCTCTGTCTTCTATCTGTGGTCTATATAACTATGGGTGTCTCCATCCAGATTGGAAAGGAAAGCACTTCTCTGTTGCCCAGCAGCGAGTCCCAGTTCCCCGGCAGCAGTGTTTATCTTTGCATTAGCGTGTTCTCACCGAGACCAGGGTGAATATGGTGTTCACCACCCCCACTCCGATGGTGGCGTAGACTGGCTGTGCCACGCCTGCATTGTGGAAAATGGATGTGGAGTAATAAAAGATCTGGAAATAAAATAAAGGTTATGAACAAATGTTATTGTTGAGGAAAGAAAACTGCGGCCATAAACAAGCGATCAGAGCCAGTTGCTCCATAAAACAGGAGTATAAAAAAATCATACCGCATTGATCCCGGAGAACTGCTGCGACAGGTGCATCATCAGAGCCACGAAGAGCTGCTGGCGGTACGCCGTGGAGCGCACCAGCCGGGGGATGGACACGTGCGCCTCCTTCATGGCCTCCTCCTTCTCCTTCTGCATTTCCACCAGGTCTTTGGTGGTGTCGTAATCTGCTCCTTTTAGGCGCTTTAAACCTGCCGAGACATAGGAGATGTGAGACACAGGACTCTGGGGGTTACTGTCTTGTATGAACCTCAGTAGACATCAACACTACCTAAAACAATAAATCCCATGGATCTGCTCAGGTTTTAGATTGAAGCAGTTCCTGCTGTGAACTACTTATCCTCATATATTAATTTGTTACATATGTGAAGTGAAGTACACATAAAACCTCCAGGTGGCAGCACTCAGCAGCATCAATACGGCAGAAAATCTAGAAGAAAGGCTGTTGAATGAGGCATAAGGCAGGTGGTTGTAATGTTTTGGTTTATCTGAGTGTACAGCTGAAAGGACAACGCACTGTGTGGGGTTGAGTGATAAGCATGATATCATACTTTTGCAGGCCTCCTCCTTCTTGCCCAGTCTGATGTAGAGGTAGCGTGGGCTCTCTGGACAGAGGGGCAGCAGGACACTTTGCAGAACTGCGATTGATCCAGACAGACCCAACAATAAATGCCACATGTCATTATTTCCCAGTAGGAAGTCCAGGCCCAGCACCTACAGCAAACACAGATATAGACCATATATTACCATTTTAAGAACCTGTAGCTAATTATAATCCTTACCCTCACCCTGCCCCTAACTCTGATATCCGCTGGCTGCCAGCAGAGGGCAACATGTGAGGCACTGTCTCCCTGGGCATCATCAGGGTTAATCAGATACACACTCGTGTTGGTTGAGTGTATTGAAGGCTGTGGTTATTGCTTGCCTCTTATACCTTTGTTGAGGGATGACAGTCAAGTCAAGCCACAGCAAGTAAAGTCACAATAAGCCAAACCATGCCAACTCAAGTCACAAACAGCTTAGAAAAGTCCCATCAAGCCAAGCCAAGTTACAAAAAAGCCAAGCCAAGTCACAACAGGCCAAGCCAAGTCAAGTCAAAATAAACCAAACCTTGCCAAGTGAAGTCACAACATGCTGATCCAGATCAAGTTACAATAAGTCAAGCCATGCCAAACCAAGTCACAACAAGCCTTTTCCTGGGTTGGAGCTATGCAATTTAGGAGTCTCCTCTATCAGACCGGTGGGGGTAATGTGATGATGCTCAGACAGTAGTAGCATACCAATCCCTAGGCTGCATTAAAGGTGCATTTCTTGCTTGGCTGGCTTTTCCAAACTGAAGTATCCTTTGAATACAGTTGGCATTCAAAGTCATTTTAAGGACGCAACTGATGTATCCTTCCCACAATTTACCATCTATGACCAACGCATTAAAGGTGCATTACTTGCTTGGCTGGCTTTTCCAAACTGAAGTATCCTTTGAATATAGTTGGCATTCAAAGTCATTTTAAGGACGCAACTGATGTATCCTTCCCACAATTTACCATCTATGACCAAGAGAAAAAAATAAAAACTGGGCAAAAATAGTGACTGCAGAATTTGTTTTAAATGTTTTAAAAGATTAATAAATAAATTCTGCGAAGAAAAAAAATCACATGTGGTTCATGCAGCATGTCTGGCTTTGCGGTGATTATGCGTTTTCACCGCAAAGCTAGACTGTTCCATATGTGTGACCAACAGGCTACTGATAGTCCTACTGTGGACCTACCCCTTACCTTAGCTTTAGCCTAGACTTTGAAATGCAGTTTGTGTGTTTTAGATCTGTTATCTGTTCATCGATTCAAAGGGGAATTCAGCGTGAAGAATGACCAAATCGTTCCGCAGTAGGTTAGATAAGACACACCTTCACAGATGCGGCACCGCTGCCCTGTCAGAGATTAACCTGCATTCCTGCATTTTGCAAATCTTTACTACGCACTCGTCTAATCAGTGCTCTCCACACACAGACTTTGAACTCGGGTCCGAAAAGCATCCTGCAGATTCTGAACTCACCTGACTGATAAGGATCCCGGTAACGATGGCGAGCTGGTGTAGCGTTCCCAGAGCCCCTCTGTACTTCAGTGGGGCAATCTCCCCTATGTACATCGGGACCAGCCCTGACGACAGGCCTAAGCACAAAATAATACAATTTATAATAATAATTATAATAATAATATATAAATATAGTGATATCAGTACTGTTGTTAAGCACTTGTTTGGTGTCTCATATGTTTTGGTGTTGTATATGTTGTTCCAAGCTTGCTATGCTGTTGCTAGGTAATTGTTATGGTTTCCCATGTGATTGCTATTCATGCTAGGTGACTTCTATGCTGTTCCAAGTGGTTGCTATATTGTGCTAGGTGGTCACATTGCATATATGTGCAGCTGATACACTGTTCCCTGTGGTAATGGTGTCCCAAGTGGCTGCTATGCTGTTGATTGACAGTTGTAATGCTGTCCCAGGTGGTTGCTGTGCTGTTGCAAGTAGTTGCTATGCTGTTGGTAGACAATTATGGCATCTTATGTGGTCACTATGCATTTGCAATTGCAATGTTGTTCCAAATAGTTGCTCTCATGTTTGTGGTTGTTGCTATGTGGTTGCTATGTGTTTGACACAGTGTTTATCTTACCACAGTAGAAACCCATGATTGCCCGTCCAGCTATGACCATGATGTGAGGACTGCCCATCTTAGCCAAACCCATCAGCAGACTGGCCACTACAGCCAGGATGTTCAACACCAGCATCCCTTTAATCCTGAGAGAGATAATACACACAATAATGATTCACATTCGTTCATTCACACTTTACAATAATGATTCACATTTATTCACTGACTCTTAATAATGATTTATATTCAATCACTCTCTCTTCACAATAATGATTCACATTTGTTCATTCACACAAATAATGATTTACTCTTAATAATAATGATTCACATTCGTTCGTTCACTCTTAATAATGATTCAGTCTCATTTACTGATTCTTAGTAATAACTCACTTCCACTCACTTTTTTCACTCACAGTATCAGTTTTATCATTCACCCATTATTAATATTAACTTACACTGACTATAATAATTCCCCTTTATTCCATTTTTTTTAATAATAATTCATTAATTAATTCAATCATTTATTCATTAATTTATTTCTAATAATTATTTACTTTCATTTCTTTGTTCATAATAATGATTTACCTTTAGGCACTTACAGTATCTTTAATAATAATTCCCATTATTCATCCCTCCCCACCCACAGACACTAAGCCCCGCCTCCTAAGGAGCAAACTACTTAACCTTCCTCGGATGTCTGCAACGAAGCCCACCAGGAAGGAGGAGATGATCCCACCCACGGGAAACATGGCCACAGATAAGGACCAGTACATGGTCAGTGATGGGTGGGCGAAGTCAGAGCTGGGTTCAGCAGTCGTGATGTTAAATTCTTCATCAGACTCGAGTTCAGAGTAAAGTCCGAGAGAGCGAGCGTAGTGACCCTGAATGACCTGGAACACAAAACAGAACCTCTATCAACATCAACACAAAACAGTATGGTACTGGTTTAGCATCATGCTAATTGGTTGATTGCATGGACACCAAGGTTCTGTTCCCTTCTATTCTGTAGAAATGAAGTCAAAAATGTCCACCATGTTGTCAAATTTACATCCAGGGTGCTTTTGAAACCGGTGACCAGTGACTGTCTCAGGCTGCCCTCATTGAGCCTAAAATGCAGCATAAAAGTTTTCATGTATTTTATTACCAAACCATTAACATTTTTTTATCAAGTTGCAGTACTGGTGCTCAGCTCTGTATACTCTGTTTATCGCTGAGATTAACTAAAGCTACTACAGTCTTAACCCAAAATTTAACCCATGATGTAATATAAGAAAAATAGTGTTTTAAATACTGGACTATTTGGATAATTCTCTAAATGTGATGAGAGTGCTAACTGAGACCAAGTACGAATATTATAGCATGTGTGGCTAAGTACACTAGCATTAGCTAACAACTTACATCAAATTACATTGGCCATTCTACACTAACATCAGACTTATAAAAAAAAATTAACAACAGACAGTCATTGGGTGGGTATAAAGAGTATAAGTTAATTGTAAGGACTGTGATGTAACAGTTTTGGGGTTTTATATATTCCTGGGGTGTAGTCAGTGATTTCAGGTTGGAAATTTAAGAGTGATGCTGTGTGGGTAAGGCTGTGTGACCTCTGACCTCTTGGGGGGCATTGATGACCCCTAAGTTGTAGCCGTACTGCAGGGATCCAAGAGCAGCCGCAAACACAGCCAGGGCCAGAGTACCTGTCAGCTGCTGCAGGACAGAAACACACACACACACACACACACACACACACACACACACACACACACACACACACACAAAGAGGATCAATACACCACCAATCATAAACATTGATGATCCATTGTTGATCTCCTTATTCACTGTATATATTTCTCTGTCTGTCTGTTCTCCTTCTGTCTGTATATTAGTATGTGTATCTTTCTATATATCAAACTATGACAGTGCTACAACTGCTGCCACTACTACTATTACTACAACTAATAATACTAGTACACTACTACCACTGCTACTACTACCACAAGTACTACTATTACTATTACTAGTATCAGTACTACCAGCACAAATACTATTACTATTACCACTACTACAAATAATTCTATTACAACTGCTACTAAAACCACTAGTACTACTACTATCACTACAACTACTAGTACTGCTATTACTAGTATTACAACAATAACTGTTACTACTAATACCAATATTCCAACCAAAACTACTACTACTACTATAACTCCCACTAATACTATTCCTACTTCTACGACTGCTGTTACTACAATTACTACTAATATTTCTACTACTATTACAACTACTACCACTACAATTACTACTACTATTTCTAATGCTGCTACTACTACTATTAGTAGTATTACTATTACTATTACTACTGCTACCACAATTACTACTACTGTTCATGCTACTATTATGTAACCAAAACAAATAAATAAGTAATTAAATGTTAAAATAGTTCAATCAAATGAAACCATCATAAATAAGAAAATAGATGAATTCATAAAAAATAATTAATTCATATATTGGGAAAGAATTGAGATTAAAACATGTATTCATTTCAAATAATGACAGAAAAAGGGTTTATTTTTATTTTATTACTTTATTAAAACAGTGTACACTCTGATTCTTTGTTTCTGATTGGCTCACAAGCTTCCATAGAGAACGTGAGCCAATGAAATTGCACGATACATGCACGTGCAGTGAGTGATGACGCGGTTCGCGGCACCTTTCACCCACGTAAACGACGCAGGCGCGCGCGGTTCGGATGTCTCAGGCATAATCTGCAATAAAACAAAGAAAACGTTAATAAAAGTTCACTAAAACGCTTCAAAATACTCTTAATAAGCAGAATTACTCACCTAAGGCCGAATATGAAGTTTCTACGCCGTTAAAACCGTGAAAACAGGCTGTGAATTCCCCCGCACAGGTGAGCAACAAGTACAACCCGGTGCTATGATAGCTAATTAGCTAAAATGCTAACCGCTGTGTGGAAAGCCCATTAATTTTGCATTGGGTATAAGCCATTCTCTAGCGATCTAAAATGCTTGTGTTTTGGGTTAATTTGAGGTATTCTACTGTTAGGAAAGTGGTTATACATGTTAATGATGAGTTATGTTCGTGTTTATGTCGTGTTTTAAGGGTTTTGTTGGTTATTTCTGTCGCTAAATGTGGAACATTCTAGGCGCAGTGTAGCCACGAGCTGCAATCTCGTGTTAACAAATTCCTACAGTGCTAACCGAGAATGTTTGAGTCATGTAAATCTCATGTAAATACATTTAATGCTCCTTAATGGCGAAAAAAAAAGAAAATAAGTTAAATAAATAATAATTTAAACCAAGTAATAGGTAGGCGTATGCCATATCGTATCGTACGGAATAATATCGGCAACATTTTTAAATACAGTGAACCATATTATACTCTGCAACATCAGACCCCCCAAATTATCACATCAGGGTACTAATTTTTTGCTGTTTTAGCAAAAGAAAAAATCACTTTTCATTTTTCATTACATAACTACTAGAAACAGATTATATCTGTCCAGTATCATTGTTTTTACTTTAATCCTGGATATATGGAGATATTTGGAGTACATTATTAGTATCATGACATTTTGGATTATTGACCTCTGTTAGAATTCTGAAATCTGATACAATTCTTATATTTTTTAATATCTCAGTTAGGGGGGTGCTGTATTGTCGTATGCAATACTAAGAAAAATATTTCAATTCTGTTGCAGTTGTGTATACTTGAAATATATATTTTTTAATAAAGTGTTTTGTCATATCCTCTGAAAACAGTCATTGAAGTCAGATGTGAATCATATCAACCGGGCCGAGACCAGTCTGTGGAGGGGGTCTCGGTCCGGTCCCAAACAAACTCTAGAGTGGTGCTTGTGGTGAGAACGTGATATGGTCTCGATCCAATATCAAATATTATTCTTTTATTTAAGATAAACTGTAAACTGATAAAGTGCAGTTTAATCTGAGATATTAGCCAAATAACACTAATTATCACAACTATGAACAACCGCTGTCTTTGCTGCTCCATGCTGTGTACACGCGCAGTCTGTGCTGCGTTCACTGCTTGCAGCTGCGAAACTCCAGTCTGTGCTCCATTGAAAAAAATGTTTGAAAGCGCAGCGGCACATTTCCAGCGTTCTGTGTTAAAGCAGTTTCACACTGCACAGATATACGTGCTAGAAACATTGACTCTTCTCATTAGAAGAGACAATCCTCTCACAGAGGAGACAATGTGCTTACGTGGTTAATTGGTGCTCACATGGTCGCTCTATAAGTTAATCTGTACATTTCTGCATGATGTTTTTTTACACAGTTTCCTGATTCAGCTCAGGATGGGTTTGATCATTAGCTAATGAACTTGATTGTGTGTGTGTGAGAGGACTGACAGTCTGTACTCATTAATAACTATGCTCTAACACTGACCTATATCAGGACACCCACCCTTTATGATTGTGCAAGAGGTCAAAATAACTAGGTAAAACTCATTCAGCACTCCTGTCTTACAATCTATTTTATTTTTATAGTTAAAATGACACTTAAATCATACTGTTACATAATACATTCCTTTGCAGGTATTTTTAATCCTCAAGACATTAATACATTCTAGTCAAACAGCAGTATGAATTGTCCATGGCTGATTTGGATATTTATTGATCTCAGTGTGAAGAGCCAGACTGAATAAGTGTAGTAAAGAAAGAGCTGCAGCATTACTCCTGATTACAGGAACTCTGATCAGTGTGATGTCACTGATTTACCTGGATAAAGATACAATCTGATTGGTCGAAAGTTTCAGATATAGATCAGTTACTACAGTTAAAGTCCATTCACTGTCAGAAACAGCTCAGCTCCACATTACACACAACTTTAAATAGAACTTTAAACCGAACTTTAAGCAGAACGTTAGTTAGAACTTTAAGCTGAAATGTATGCAGATCATTAAGAACAACATTAACATAACTTTATATAACTTTCTAAAGCAATTAAAACAGACGTTTAAAGAACTTTATAAAGAGAAGTATAGGTAGAATAGTCTATAGAATTTCAAACAAACTTTGAAGAAAATGCTAAAAACATGAAATCTTCACAAAGAACCTCAGAAATGTAAAAGGAACTTAAAATATTTACCCTAAATTTTGAGCAGAAATTTTAAACAAATAAAGTTTATTAAAGTAGTACAGGTTTTCTAAATATAAACCATAATATATTTAATAAATTGTGTTGAAATTGAAGTAAAACTTTAAAAACAATCTAAATAACTTTAATAGAAAATTTCAATGTACATGTAAAATAATTCAACTTTAAGGAGAAATTTTACATGAATTATGAATATTAAAAGAACTTTAAATAAAAATGTATACTGAACATTAGATAAAACTTTCAGTGCTTTATATAGAAAAGAGAAACTTTTAATAGAACATAATTGTCCATTGTAGACTTAAGAGTTTGATTAGGGTTGTGAATTATATGAATGTTTTGGGCTTTATATATAGTAGGAATCAGGAAGAGAGTATATTTCAATTACACTTCACATTTTAACACTATATATTTAAAACTATCCAACCTTAACTGAAAAATTGCTGAAAAATTATATGAATTATAGTATTATGTATTTCAGCACTATTAAATAAACCATGACTTTCTGACTATAACTTAGAAAAATAAATATTATTTAAAGTATAATATTATACATGAAATTTCAGCACTGTAGAATAAATCATTCCTTTCTAACTAATTTAGAAAGAAATCATATTATTTAAATTATTACATATTTCATCACTAGAAAAAAAAACTTTTAAACTATAACATCAAAAAAATCATATTTATTTTTATATAATTTAGCACTATAGAAAAAACATAATTTTCTAACTATAACCTCATAAAAATATATTATTTATTTTTATATATTTTAGCACAATAAAAACATAACTTTCTGACTTACCTCATACAAAATCACATTATTTAAATTATTATATATTTCAGCACTGTAGAAAAAAAGCATATAACTTAAAAAAAAACATATAACTCTAACCATAACCAGAACTTACATAATATATTATTAAAATTATTATATAATAAATTACTAAATGAATGTCTCATTCTGACCAAGCTGTCTGAAATCACACTGCAGAAACTCAGATAACCCAACTCTTGTATGGTCCCATTTTCTGACCTCAGATCAATAAACAAAATTCTCACACACAGAAGCCAGTATATAATAATGGTGTAATTTTACCTTCTCCATGCCTGCAGGACGGGGCGGTGCGGTGCAGTGTGGAGCTGCTGAGCTGGAGATGACTGGTGCTCTCAGCTTCCCCTGCTCTGTTTTTCCAGTAGCAGGTAAATGATCAATCCGGGCTGGATCATGCCTCGGCCACTCTGAGCCCACGCTGACCGAGCTGCACATTGACCACCTGATAGCCGAGGATCATCCTCACCTCCATAAAGCACCTGCAGAACCAGACCTGCTCACTCACACAGGTGAGTGATGTAATATCTGTCTGCACACCTGGGAAGATCTATAGGAGATAATGTGTGTACCATACAGAGCATCACTTATATTAAATACAGGGGTGATAGCGTTCCGGCGCCGCGCCGGAAATCCGGCGTAGCGTGGCTCTATAAAAAAAAAAATATATATATAAATAAAATAAATAAATAAATAAATAGAGCCGGTTCAGGTATTAAGTCCCGCCTCTCAGTAGAAACAGCCAATCAGCTTGCTGTTTTTTTTTTTTTTTTTTTTTTGCGGAGGAGCGGGGGAAGCCCCTCCCTTGCTGTGAGATTTAGCAGCGGGATCGGACGCAGCAGCTTCAGCTGATTTAAAAACAGATCTGGATATACGGAGATTTTTCTCAAAAAAAGATAACGGTAGGCTAAACACGTAAACTGTGATGATATGTTTCTGATAGCTGGTTAAAAATACACTTCTTGTATCAGCACACAGATTAAACCCACTGTGATTAATAAACTGCAGCTGTGTTAGTGAGTTAGCTTGATAGGGAGTCAAGGTTTTAGAAAATAAATAAACTATATATGTAATGTTCAACTTGCCCTGTACCTGATCAGCTAATCACTATTTCACATATTTCACTGTCGTTATTAGTTTAGGATTACAGGAGAAAATGAATATAGCTAATTAGCTAGAAGCCAGATGTAGTGGATAGTCAGAATTTAGTACAGTACTTTATGTTTGTAGTTTAAAGCAGTTTCTTAACCCTGATCACTGAACTAAAATTGTGTTTTCCACAATTCCACAATCATTTCACCTAGATTTTCACCTGATCTTGATTTTCACCTAGAGTGACAGCTGTCACAGTGAAAATGAAGCGGAGTTATGAAAGTGGTTGTGCTAAACGAAAGAAACGGGCAGAGAGCAAAAGAATCGCAGATGCACTGCCAAAATTCACCTCCTTTTTTACACCTCCTGAACCGATCAGTGTTTTTGGGGCCGATTCCGATCGCCGGTCGTCTTTCACCACGATGGGCCGATCGCCGATACCGATCTTGGGCGGGGCCAAATGCCACATTAATGCCACACAGGTGCCTGGCAAACCTGGCTGGTACAGATTCCCCTAATTACATCCACACCAAAGCAAACACTGGTAATTTACGCTGCTAGTAAATAAACACGAGTGTTACTGACCAAAATAAACGCTTTTTATGAGAGATATAAGTTCTGTGTAAATATTTATAAGACAATACCTGACAAAATCAGTTTTAATGACGTTAAATAAACATCACTGTGACAGCGCTAGTCGCAGTTTCACCGCAGTAAAGGACGAGGAGGTGAATCACTTATCTAACCAGCGTTTACTGATTTCTGCTCCAATAACCCTTTCAATAACCTCCAATAGCCTTTAATAGTCTTCAGTAGCCTTCAACAGTCTAACCTTGCAGCCGTGGTGTGTCCACTAAACTCCGTAGTTATAAACATCATGAGGTTAGCAGCGCGCTAACTGACCTGTTTATAATGTAATCCGAGCAGTGCCTCCGTGACAACTGCTGCTGTTAGCTGCTTTGGCTGAAAGGTGAACTGTAGAGAGCTGTATTATCCGTTTTTAAAACCTTTTCCTACACAGATGAACTTAAAAAAAACGTGTAAAAAAAACGCTCCAGACTGGCTGAGCTGAGCTCTGTAGCCCGTGGCTGGGCTGTAGCTGTGACTGAGTAAAGACAGCGGGGGCTTGTGCTGCTGCAGCTCCGACTAGTGGTTGGATGAGGAACTGCAGCTTCTTGTAAGTGAGCAGTTTCACCGGTTTCACCAGTTTCATCCACACACAGCTCTGATAAACTGCTTAACCCTAAACTCCTGAATCAGATCGGCTAAAATCATAAGAATATCTGCAGAACAGTGTTAATATGCAGAAGAATATACAGAACAGTGTTAATATGCAGTAGAATATGCAGGATCAGGGTTGAGAAACACTGCTGTAATGTGACTTCTGTTCATTTGTAGTTCACAGTAAGACCACATGTCCTGACGTTTATAAAAATCTCTATGAAACATAAAGTTACATTATTTTACACAAGGACACCATCTTAAGAAGAGCTCTCAGTAGAAAAAAAGAGTGGAGAAAATGTAAATATGAAAATGAAAACGTTATCTAAAATGTGTCACTTGACAATAAGGTTATACACAGACTATTAAATGTTTGAATAATGTGTCAACATTTATGCCTATGTTACGTCACATATGCAGTCTGTTGTCCCTCCCCAACAACAACCCCCCCCCCCCCCTCCTCACCCTGTTGGAACAGGAAAAAAAAGTTCAGGCTCAGGATTTTTTTTCACTATCACCCCTGTAAATAACACACGCACTTTCCATGGAACTTTCAATGTTCCATACACATACACACACTGAATAAATAATATATTTTTATAGTAATAATATTAATAATATAGTAAAATACTGTTTCTGGTTGATTTTGCAATTTATAGGTTTATGTTTGAGTAAAATGAACATTGTTGTTTTATTCTAGAAGATACAGACAACATTTCTCCCAAATTTTAAATACAAATATTGTCATTAAGAGCATTTATTTGCAGAAAATGAAAAATGGCTGAAATAACAAAAAAAAGATTCCAAGCTTTCAGACCTCAAATAATGCAAAGAAAACAAATTCATGTTTATTAAGTTTTAGTTTGAGTTTGAGTTCAGAAATCAATATTTGGTGGAATAACCCTGGTTTTTAATCACGGTTTTTATGCATGTTGGCATCATGTTCTCCTCCACCAGTCTTACACACTGCTTTTGGATAACTTTATGGAACTCTTGGTGTAAAAATTCAAGTCTCTTATATATTTTCAGAACATATTTTACTATGTTATTGCAAAAACAATACCTAATTTTGTCTCATTTTATGAACCCAATAGTGTGACATTATGTTGCATTTAATTTTTATTTCTAAAGAATTAGTTTATTATTGCTTTAAAAATAAACTCAGCATAGTATTGTTTAATTTCAGTAAAGCTTTAAATTTAATTGAGTCAAAAATAACAAAGTAACATAACTATGCTCTGGTGAATAATTATAGCAAATTAAGCATTCCATTACAGGCCACCTACTAATATTACACTATAACAAGGTTATATTTTATTATGATTGTAACTAAATTGTACAGATTTATTCAGTTATGCTTCTTGCATAACATGCAGTTTTTTATGCAGTGTCATCAGAGTTTATTTTCCTAAATAAATTTATGTAATAGTTTTGGTTGCAACATTTATTTGCTTTGTTCTATATTTGACTTTTCCTCATCTTTTTTCTGTCTCTCTCTCTCACACACACACAAACAGACTAGACGTTTCCTATCAGTGTAAAAGTGCTGCACTAAGAAGAGTTAATAAATTACAGCTCAAAACAAGAGCAAAGTCTGAGGGTCGAGCTTCTGTTTACCCCAAACCCCCCGAGAGAGAAAGAGAGAGAGAGAGAGAGAGACACACACACAGACACACACAGACAGACAGACAGACAGAGAGATTAAAACAGGAAGAAGGAAAATAAGCACAGGTATGCAGATATATAGTTATAGTTTTACAGGTATATATGCTGATTAAGCATTACATTACATTCATCTTATCAGCTCAGTCGATCATATAGAAGACTTTATAGTTCTATAATTATAGACGCTGTAGTTCTGTATCTGTTTCTCTGTTTACTTTATTATTATCCTCCTGTCATTCTGTTCTTCAATACTTAGAACTCCACAGGAGAGAAAACCACCACAGAACAGCTATTAGTATTATTTGGGTGGTGGGTCATTATTCTCAGCATTGTAGTGAGTAACAGTGATTAGCAGTGATTAGCATGGTGGTGGTGTATGAGGTGTTAGTGTGTGTTGTGCTGGTGGTGCAGTAAGTGGATCAGTTGCAGCAGTGCTGCTGGAGTTTTTAAACACTGTGTTTAATCACTCACTGTCCTCCACTCTATTACACACTCCTACCTACAGCTGAAACACCCTGTAGATAAAGTAAAGTCACAGACAGAAGCTCTGAATCTGTTGCTGCACAGTTTACAGTGTTGCCCACAGGACCCTACCCACAAGATGCTGCCCATATGACCCTACCCACAGGATGACACCCATAGGATGCTGCCCACAGGACTCTGCCCATTGGACGCTACCCACAAGATGCTGGCCACATGATCCTACCCACAGAACTCTTTTCTGGTTGGTGGACAATTCTTCTTCTTCTTCTTCTTCTACATTTGTTTAGCCCCGCCCACATTCACATCACACTTATAATGAGTGTTTTTTTTTCTGCTTTTCAAACTAGGTACAATAGAGACAGCCAATCAGATCAAACTCATTTTTACATAAATTATATACAGCAGCTGTTCTTTACTTAACTTGGCAGATTCAATCCACACCATTCAGAAACACCAGTAGAAGAAGTTACTTAGTTTTATTTATTTTCTCCCTCATCATTTCATTTCTCCAACAAAATCAGTAACAAAAAAAAACGACAAATGCTTCAGTTAGCGTAAAAATAAAGTGTACACAGTTTAGGAGAAATAAAATTAGTAGCAAAGAACCCAAACAATAAAGTAGTCATAATCATAACATTTAATAATAACAATTATAATAACAAATAACAATAATAATATTAACAATAATAGAGAACGTGTCAAAGTGTCAGCGGCATTAATATCAGGACACTCTCAGTGAGGTGAGTGTTTTTTTTTTTTTTTTTTTTTTTTTTTTTTTTTGTTTGTTTTTAGGCCCAGCACCGGCAAACACAGTGTTTCCACCAAAATAAACTTTAAATCTCATTATTGCTACAAACCTTTCTTCTGCCTCACTTTAATCAAAATATCTACATCAGGCGTCCATATCTCTTATAAATATCTATTTAGTGTGCAAACAGTACAGGTGACCACCAGGAGAAACCTAAAGCATTCAAACCACGCCCTGAAACACTAAACCAATCAGAACATGTGATTTCACAACAGGAACTGATGTATTATGTGTTTTTTAAGCAAAATGCTGCTGAATCTACTGAAAATATTCTTCTATTCTTAAAAACAAAAGTTTAAAATGTACAGCTGTAAAACCTAAAATTAGTCATTGAGCACCATGTTTTCCACCGAAATGAATTAAAAACCTGTTAAACATGGTGGTGGTTGTTCTGAAACAAACAAAAAAAAAAACTACACACACAAAAAAATTGTGTAATCTTAATGTTTTTTTGATATATATTTAAAGGTCCATCAATGTTAAAATTGATCGAAATTTGATCTTAATGTTGAATAGTGAAAAAACATTCCCTTTTAAAATCAATATAACATATATAATTAGGATTTATGATTATATGTATATATAATTGCTGTCAACAATGTACAAATTTACAGGGGGAAAAAAAATAATAATTTGTAACTTTAGTAAAATTAGCGATGCACTGAATATTTGGCAACTGTAATTATTTGTCTGACAAGGGCAAAAAAATGGCAACATTTATTAAAAGCCTGCAGAAAAAAAAAAATCAGTATTCAATATTCAACATTCAGCCGAACACTTTCATTTCAGTGTATCCCTATTTTTAGTGAAAATCTATGCAAACTTTTTATTTTGTATCATTATAGAGCATTTCCATCAGATTTGGACACAAAATAAAGAACTGCCAGATTCACATTATAATAAAAAGCAAAAATCTTCTTTTTTCAGTGTAAGAATGATATTTACTATACATGTATGTATAGTAGGTATAAATGGTTAATAATAAAATCAGTGATTGACTTAAAAATACACCCTACATCCATGCAACAGCAAAAATTATGCCATTTTAATATACAGGTTTAGATTGTGCTAGGCACCAGTAATAATGCCTATTAAAGGCTCCTATAGAAACTTTACATCATTAATAGTCATTTTTTCATTGGCTCGTTAATAACATGAGTGTGCACAGTTACAGCCCATCATAAAAATCTGAATTAACTAGGCATTAAAGCCCCTACAACTCACACCCCATCCAATTGGCCATTAAAATAATTTATTTTAACTTTTGAACATAAAAATGCGTATATTAATTTTTTTTTTCACACCCCATCCAATTACCCATAAAATCTAAACTTTTTTAAAAGTTTTAAAACGAAATGAATGATTTTTGTACATTCCATCCTATTACCCATAAAAAAAGTATATTAACAATTTTTCACACCTAGTCCAATTATTCATTTAAAAAATGTATTTCAATTTGTGAAAAAAAAAAAATATATAATAACTTATATTAACAACCAATGCAATGTTTGCGGGTAAAGTTTTATAGACGGAAAAAATGCACATCAGTATTTAAAAACCAATGTGTATTAAATTGAATGTGTCCAAAACTGCTGTTAAAAATCTCGTCCATTTTTTCCATCCGAAAAAAATAAACTTGGTGTGAATAGGCCTTTACTCGAACAGATCCAGTGTGTGATGGTGGAGACAGTACTTTGGATATTTGTACAGTATAAGGATATCGCGTGAGGAAATACAAATGAGCACCAGAGCGAAAGTCGTTGATTGATGTGCGTATGTCGCTAACATCTGTACGTTAACATACATACAACATCGTGAAGTGAAAGCCTGAAGCTTGATGTCTAGAATTTTTTTTTTCTTCTTAATTAATGATTATTTTTAACGTTATTTTTTTGGCGTGGAACCGAAGTTCACATTTAAAGACAACATTATTTTGGAAGCAAAACAAGTTAAGCTGACTTTACCTCCACATCTTCTCTGTCACACAGAAACTAAACAAACAAAAAAAGTTGTTAATTTTTAAATTTTTACTTTTTGACATAATTTACGTCTCTAAAAGAGCAGCTTTACAGAAGAAGGGAAAAAAAGCCTTCTTAACTTTTAATGGAAGTCAATGTAAAAAAAGATTTAATTCCAAGTTATTTTGGAGCATTTCTACAATATCAGGAATTACATTATGGAGAAAATTGAAAAACTACAATAACAAAAAAATAACTAAACAAAATGGAGATTCAAGTTTTTGCGTGACAAAAATTATGTATGGTTTAACCCTTTAACCTGCAGATTTATTTTTTATTATTTTGATAATGAACCAATTAATCAATTGATCAATCAGTCATTTAGGAGCCAATGTACATTAATCAAATGACCTTTTTTCTTTTTAAGATTTATTAAGAGTGTGCTGATAAGGGAAAGCACTGATGCTGTAAATGATCAATTAAATATGATACATTTACACAATTATTTTGTGTAGTAATTATGTTCAGTACATCAATAATGTGTAAATTAAATTATTATTCTTTAAATTAATTAAACCCCACAAAATCCACTGAGATTCTGAATAAAATGCAGATATTTTAGTGCAGTAGTCCAGGCCTGGTTTTGATAAGATTCTGATATTTTAATTTGTCCCAGTCCATTGTTGCAGGATTAAAGTCTGAAATCTTGCAGGTTAAGGGGTTAAAAGTCTTCTTATAATCAGGGTAAATCTCTACGACTGTCCGGTAAATCCAGTTGGGCCAGAAAATAAAATCGGATGATCAGAACCAGCAGAAAACCCGTCTGAATGTGGTGAGAGAAGTGCTGTCTGGCTTCAGTACAGTCTACAGCGGTCTGTTAGTCCAGGTGGCGCCCCCTGTGGAAGCTAGGTGCCACTGCAGCGGACCTGATCCGCCATGACAGGTTTCAGGTCCAAACCCCGAAGTCTTGAACATGTCCGGCTCAGAGTCGTGTCTTTTGTGCCGCGAGATCAGAGACGCAGCAGCTGATTGGATGAAAGTGTCTGGTGGTTATCAGTCGTCCAGGTTTCACCAGTTCATCATGGAGTTCCTGTTCAACGTCATGAAGAAAACCTGACTGCTGCCTCCGGTGCGCACCGAGGCGAAGAACACCTGCAGAGGGAACCAAACAATGCCGTCAGGACCAGTAGCAGTACCAGTAGTGGTAAAACACAGGTACCAGCAACAGTAGAAGTAACAGCAGAAGTAGATGCAGAAGAAGCAGTAAGAGTAGCAGAAGCAGTCATCTTGTGACCTTACAACCACAACTGAAATGTATTTTATTAAGATTTTAAGTGATGCATGATAAATGGAGCCATCTTTTATTGCAGTTACAGCTACAAGTCTTTTGAAGTATGTCTCTACCAGCTTTGTTCATGTAGAGACTAAGATTTTTGCCGATTCTTCTTTGGATGTTGGATTTATCTCCATCTATCTTCCCATCAACTCTGACCAGCTTCCCTGTCCCTGCTAAGGAAAAGCATCCCCACAGCATGATGCTGCCACCAACATGTTTCACAGTGGGGATGGTGTCTTGAAGGGGGTGAGCAGTGTTTCTTTTCTGTCAAACACTGCCATTTGCATTTAGTCTCATCTGACCTCAGAACCTTCTTCAACCTGTTTGTTGTGCTCCTACATGGCTCGTGGCTACAAACAGCAAACAACCCTTATGCCTTTCTTTGAACAATTTTGCTTCTTGTCACTCTTTTATAAAGGCCAGATTTGTGGAGTGCATGACTTATAGTTTTCATGTGGACAGATTCTCCTCATCCACCTGAGCTGTGGATTTCTGCAGCTCCTCTAGAGTGATCTATCAGTTTGTGTGGACCACGGCTGTTTCTTGTTAGGTTTGCAGTTGTAGAATACTTTTTCTTTTTAAACAGTGCTCCTTGGGATGCACAAAGCGTAGGATGTGTTTTTATGACCTAACCCTGCTGTAAACTTCTTCTCCACAACTTTATCTTTTCTGACCTGTCTGGTGAGTTCCTTGGGGTTTATGATGCTGTTTGTTCACTAGTGTTTCAGAGTAAAGGGGGCTGAATACTTAATAGCAGTTGCAGTAGAAGTAGTAACAGCAATAACAATGAGAGAGCAGTTACAACAGAAGTAGCAACAGAGGTGGCAGCAGCGTTAGAAGTAGCACTAGCAGTAGTTACCTTGTCGTTTCTCTCGCAGAGAAACTTAAGTCTTTGAGCTCGTTTGTGCATGAAGACTCCGTCCAGGTGGCCCGTTTCCACCGACCTGATCTCTATGGCCTTCTCCCCCCAGCCCATAATCTGATTAGAGTGGATATAGGCTAAACAAACAGACAGACATTAGTATCCAGTCGCATATCCAAAAAAAACATTCAAGATATATTTACAATGTTTTATATACACTATATTGACAAAAGTTGGAAATGACTGACACAGCAGAAAGTTGGAGACCTTTGCGCACTATGCCCCTCAGCATCCACTGACCTCTCTCTGTTATTTTACACTGACAGTGCAAAGCAGTTGCTTTCGGTCCTAGTCGCTTCCACTGTGTTACAATATCACTGACAGTTGGCTGTGGAAATATTTAATAGTGTACCACAGTGGTGGAGTTCACTGCGCTCCTGAGAGCGACCCATTCTTTTACTATTCTTTGTAGAAGCAGTATCTGCATGACTAGCTGCTGCTTTTATTATATTATACACCTGTGTTCATGGAAGTGAATGGAACACCTGAATTCAATGATTTTTGGTAAAAGGATCCTTTTGCCAATATATTGTATACATGCACACTATATTTATAGACACTGCTTTTCTAGACTATGTAGTATATGGTGGTAGTGATTTGTATTTGACGTACCGACAGATGTGGGCATCTCCCCCCACTGCAGAACTACGTCTTTAGTGATGCGTCCGTACGTATTCACGTACACCCCCTCATCCTCGTAACACAGCAGCATCTCCATCCCGTCTGTCTTCGGCAGAACCACGATCGCGTGAGGCGTCACCGTGGCCTGAATCTGAACAGACAGAGAGAGAGAAATAATATATTGTGAGATTGTTTGTTTTATTTTTTCAGGTTAAACACAGTGTATTATCTGTGTAATAACTTTTTTCTTATAAACTCATAACGTAAAACCATTTTATTACTATTATTGTCTACATAATATCGCATAATTACAAAAGCATTCGATGATGTACTTTTGTACTTTTCAAATGATCAAATTAAGTAAAGGAAGTTTTATCAATAAGGTTTTATTGCTTTTCTAGTACACAGTAAAGAGTTTGTAAATACTGAGTTGATAGAGACTATATGTGTCGTACATGAGAGGGGACGTAGATGTCGTACGGATTTCCAGAGTCAACGTCAATCACGTGGAACCCAACACAGGAGCCGTAGATGACCTTCAGCCTCTGACCTTCCTCCACAGTCAGATCCACCAACTGAGGCCTGTGAGGGAGATCCGCAAACGACTGCAGGGCGAGAGAAATAGAGAGAGAGAGAGAAAGAGAGACAGTTTTTAAAAGGATATAGTTAAAAAAAATCATAACATATTTGTGTTTGTAAAATAAGAGTTATTGATATTTTCAAAATACCCCCATCCATATACAGAATCTATGCTGAATTCACTGATTCTATGAAATCATAAATATAAACTTTCACATTGATCAGCTCAAAACACACAAGTCATTTCCAATCAATTAATCAGTCAATTGTGCTCTGACTGGCATATTAGTATTTTAATGGTGCAGCACTTCTTGTTCATGCTTTAATATTTATTTAGTATGTTTATTGTTGACGTAAATGTTGGGTTTGTGCAGTGGGGCTTGTCCTTGTGTGTGTTGCCAAGATGGGTATGGATGTCTGACTGTTGTCAGGGTTAAAATCAGTCAGTGGCGCAGCTGTGTTTTCTGCCACCAAGATAGCAATACACCTAAAATTTACACCTGAAAATGAGCAGTCGCTTCTGAAAAACCTGAAGGTGTGTGTAGGTGTATGTGTGTGAGACAGAGTTATTTTTTATTTTATTTTTTTTACCTTAAAAGCCATAAATTTATGATATGGTTTGGGAGCCCAGGCGTAAATCTCCACAGCATTCTTCAGCGCGATCACCAGGAACTTTATTCGCTCATATTTTACTAAAAACAAACAAACAAAAAATAGAAATATAATAGAAATCAAATCAATTCCTAGTGAACACAGTGATTTAGAAAGACAAAATAATTCATAGTGGATACTGAGAATTTATAATAATCGCAGAATAATTAAAATTATATATGGAGTAATTCATAGTGGATACTAAAAAAATTTAAGTTATACAATAAGCAGTTTAATTTGGTTACAGTAGGTTGCGCTGTACGTACCGACTTTATAATGGACGCAGCCCTCTAGCTCCCCCACCGTGATCCAGCCCTGCTTCTTCTCCACCTCGGGGTCGTTATGCAATATCCTGTTTCTCAGCCAGGACAGGTAATACACCCTCAGCTTATTCTTCTTACCTGCACACACACACACAATACAAACCATCAATAAGAGAAAATTAAGGAGCTATCTTTAATATTTAGCTTAATATATACCAGTATTAGTTGAATGTAATAGAAAACACCCAGGTGAGGCATCCTGAGGTGCTACCTGACATTACCTGAGATGGTGACGAGGACGTTTAGGCCCTCCAAGACGTCCATCTGTAGGAAGCGACGGCGGGTAATGAGGTTGTAGACTTTACCCTGTCCACTGCGGTCCAGCAGCATCAGACCGTTCTCTGTTCCCACCAGCAGATTCACCCCTAAAACACCACAGACAATCAATCAACTATTCAACATAAACACATTATTCATTTAATAAAAGCTACATCCAGACGTGGACACATGCACTGTGTTTTAAGTAAAAGTACAGTTACAGATTTTGCAACACGTTCCAGTAAAAGTATGTCCGAGTCTTCAAGTAAGTATTCAGGCACAATTTAAGCTACAAGTACAGGTTTACCTACACGTATGTTTAGATACAATATGTGTTCAAATAAAAGTTTATAAAATCTACGTGTGTTGGTATAAGTAAAAAATTAAGTACAGGTTGACCTACAGGTAAACGTTTAGGCTCAAATGCATGCTACAAGTAAAGATTGAAGAAGAAGTACTGGCACTAGTTAGTGTGTTTAGGTTCAAGTAATCTGATACAAGCTCAGGTACGAGTTTACTCACCCCACAGTGCAGCACACAGGATTTCAGAGTTGAAGCGCTTCTTGTACTTGCGGATCTCGGGCGTGTCGCTGTGGGGTCGGATGTTTGTTGGGTTTACGTTCACTACCGAGATCTTTCGAGCTTCGCTCAGTTTAGCCTCCTCCTGACGCAAAAGTTCATCAGCAAAGAGAGCTGCAGAAGAAGGACAAGTACAGGTTCAGACGCATATAAATCTGAATAAAGTGTAAGTATAAGTATATATTCTGGTACAAGTACAGCTACAAGTTCAGGTTGTGATACTAGGTAGTTAGTGTTGTGTTGCTAATTTTTGTCCTATGATATCCAAGGAGGTTCTATTGCATTGCTAAGTGGTTGCTATGGTGTTGCTGGGTGGTTGCTAGGTTCTATGGTTTTACTACAAGGCTGCTTTGGTGTTAGTAGGTGTTTGCTAGGTAGTTGCTACCATATCCCATGTGTTCCCTTTTGTAATGCTAAGTGGTTGCTCGGTGATTGTTGTATTACTACATGACTGATATGGTGTTACTAGGTGGTTGGTATGGGGTTACTTTACTGTTGCTTCTGTATCTCATGTGTTTCCTTTTGTAATGTTAAGTGGTTGCTAGGTGCTTGCTATGGTGTTGCTAGGTGGTATATATTGTATTACTACATGGCTGATATGGTGCTACTAGGTGGCTGCATGTGTTTGCTATTATTATGCTGAGTGGTTGCTATGTAATTTCTATGATGTAACTGATATTGAATCATATGTAGCTGCTACTGTGTTGCTAAGTGATTAGGTAGGTAAATGCTATGATGTTACTACGTGATTTCTATTGTGTTACTTTGTTACTATGTAGCTGCTGTGGCATCCCATGTAGTTGCTGTTGTGTTAAGTGGTTGCTATGGTGTCATAGATGGTTTTGCTGATCTGAACTGTGTTTTAAGGTGCATGTGTGTACCTGCAGCAGACATCTCCTCACTGCCGTCGTTGGGGGAGGTCAGATACACATCGGGGTCCATAAATGGAGTGAAGGAGGCTTTGGATCCGCCACTCAGAGCATACTGCTTACACACACACACACACACACAAAAGCATACCGGTCAGAAACACTAATGGGCGAGGTTAAACTGCTGTAAACTAAATGGTAAACTGAATTGGTACCTCCTGTACCTCTGGAGAGTGGAGGTCCATCTGAGGCTCGGTGGGAGTACCTGAAGGCGACTGGCTTTCCTGAACCAAGTCTGGCAAATTACCATTACCAACAAACCCATTACTGTCACCAGTCTGAAAGAGAATGAGAGCGATAGGTTAATGACATGCTCTAAAGGTACGCTGTATTTCCAAAAGTATTTGCTGTATTCAACTTCAGCTTCAATATATTTGAGAAGCCTTTCCACAAGTTTTAGTAGAGGTCCTGAAAAATATATAATCCATAATCCTTTCTCAACTACGCGCCTTTGTTATGGTTGCTGTTGTTCCCAGTTGCTTCCACTTTGTTATAATATCACTGACAGTTGACTGGAATATTTAGTAATGAGGAAATTTCACGACTAGACTTGTTGCACAGGTGCTGCATTCAGTCACTGTACCACAGTGCTGGAGTTCACTTTTTAAGCTTTTTAAGAAGCTCTCTGTATGTCTAGATGCATGATTTTATACAATATACAAATATAGTCTTTTATTAGGGCAAATGGGATGTGTACTGACTGGTGTGGGTGGTGTGTAAGGGGTTGATTGCACAGTTACAGGTTCTCACCTCCCTCATGAGCAACGTTCCATCTTTAGAGCTGCTGTATGAATCTTCACGTCTGCTGCTGTAACCCTCACTGCTCTGCACTGATGGCCTGCATACACACAAAGTGCATGATATTAAAATTATACACTGAAAATAATGAGAATTACTGCAAAACTGTGAATGCAGTTGTGTCCCTGATTAAACAGTGGGTCTCGCCACAAGAGAACATTAAAGTGCTTCCCCCAATGTCCTATAAAAGGCTCTCAGAAGCTACTATTAGGTAGTGTACCTTTTGTGGGAGACCATTAAAGAAGTAATCATGTTTTTACGATGCACTTGAAGACATTTTGTCCAGTTGACAGAATTTGAGAGGGGGTGCATCACTGGACTGAGAGGAACAGGATGGTCATCCAGGCCACTAATGGGCTAGCAACTATCTCTTTTGATTGCAATGGTATCATGAATGAGACTCATGGACTGGAACCATATAGCCATACCAACTAATCAAGGTTTTGTTTGTGATCTATTGGGTTCAGGTTTAATCTTGCGTTTGTTGCGTTATGGAGCAACAAACACACTGTTTCAACTGATGGTGTGATGATCTGGGGAGCCATTGTATATGACAGTCAGTCAGACCTGTAGTGATAAAAGGCACACCAAAAGCTCGGTGATATATGCAGGGCATAGTTTGGCCATATTTGTTGCCACCAATGGCAGGGCTTCCAACTGCCAACAGCAAAGGTTTACCATAAATGTCTCGACTAAATTTCAACTTTCTTGGCCAGCACCAGATATATCACCAACTGAGCATTTATGGGAGCAGTTGGGATGCCAGCTTTGGCAATCTATAAGTGTTGAGCTGGATCTACAGGCCCAGCTGCAACAGCTGTGGGTAAATATGCTGCAGGATGAAATACAGAACATGTATACCTCCATGCTTAACCATATCTCATCTATTACAAAGTTTTTCCAGTTGTATTTTAAGACGTTTTGGTGTTGATACAGTTGGTAATCTGTCCCTGATGCACTTACATGATCCGAGGAATGTCACTGACGGGTACAGTGCCATCGTGTGCGACGTTAACTCCATCCTCATCCTCACTGCTGTCCTCATCCTCGCTGGACGAGGAGTAATCCGTCACTTTGATGGGCGGCCGGTGAGACTCGTCCACTCGCAGCTCGCGCAGCTCTTTAGCTAAAGCAGTTAAATCCTGCAGAGAGAGAGAAAGAGGCCAGTGAGTGAAAGCGCAAGGAGAAGGTAGGTTGGTGTTTCTAATAAAGTGGCCAATAGTGAGTGAAATCACAAGGAGGTAGGTTGGTGTTTCTAATAAATTGGCCAATGGTAGTAGGTAGGTCTTTTAATTAAAGTGGTCAGTAAGTGGCAGATGTGAACCTTGTATATTGTTAAGGATTTTTTGCCAAGGAAACAGCAGGAAATTTAAAAAACTGGCAAACAGAACTGTGTGTGTGTGTGTGATGTGAAAAAGTTTGAGGGTGAGAGAGGTCATAGACTGTTCTAGAGTAGCAGAGAGAGAGAGACACTGAAAAAGAGAGAGGTCAGAACAGATTGCAGGTCATCCAGCTTATTATGTAGACAAGGCCAACTCTGTTCACATGTTTGTCACAACTCAATAGAAGAACCTCCCTTAGAACGAGTGAGCTAAGCCAAATCAAGGCTCCTAAAAAAAATAAAAAAAACTGAAGAGTCTGAATACTTCACTGAAAGCAAAAAGAAAACCTAAAAGCCTGAAAAGAACTGAGCTTCAGCTGGAGAACATCCATATAGGCATGACGAAGGGGTTTACAGTATAAATAGAAGCTTATGTAGAGGCTACTTTTGGGTAGTGTACCTCTTGGTGAAAGGTCAGCCCAATGCATTTGAAGACATTTGGCTCAGTTGACAGACTTTTGATGAATTAGGTCATCTGTCAGCCAACCACCAGTGCCTTTGTTTGAATCTGGGCAGTCGGTTACCCCTAGTAGTGGTACGAGGAACTATCAATATGTGCAGGACATCCTGCAGCCACATGTGTTGCCTTTCATGGACAAGCTTCCAGATGCCATTTTGTTCAGCAGGATAATGCTCACCCACACACAGCAACGGTTTCCTAGGAATGTCGCCCCAGATTGCAACACTTCGTTGATCTGCCTGGTCGCCAGAAACATTAAAAAGTACCACTAAGAAGAAGTGAGTCTTAAAAGTACAACCAGACTCAACTGAAGAATCTAAACTTTATTCCTTATTTTCATTCAGAATTATTGATAGTTAGAATTTCACTATATTCTGGAATCAATTTAAGGGGATCAATAAATAAAAAAAAAAAAGGGTCATGATCCATCTAAGGCTCTGAGCTCTCTCCTCAGGTAACCCCGCAGTGTCCTAACGCTGCCGGTCCTGCAGCGAGAGCAGACAGCCGGAGAATAGTAAACACAGGGTTTTGTGTGTGGTGGTGGGAAACTCTGCACGGCTGCAGGATTTAGCGGCGGATGTGATTGGAATTTACAGCGGCGACATAAGAGACCCTGAGGCTTTAGAACCGCATAACCTCAAAACCTTTCCTCTCTAAAAAGATCCAGCAGTGTTGAAGGCATAATCCATTACTGCAAATGCTAAACATGCTAGAGTGGCTGTGCTCAGCATGCAGTTATATCGGGGTCTTGCCACTAGAGTGAGTAATTAATGCTTTTTGCCATAACGGACAGAAAGGAGCAGGATGGTCATTTAGACTACTTGCTTGACATCTAGACCTTTTGTCCAGATTCTATTATATCACACCTTTGTTTTTAAAAGTCACACTGCCCCAACTTCTAGTGTGATGATCTGGAGAGCACCGCATACGATAGTCGGTTACCCCAAGTAGTGATACGTGGGATACCAGCAGCTCAGTGATTTGTGCAGGACAACCTGAAGCCATACTTGTTGCTGGCAGGGCTTCCAAACAGCATTTTTCATACGCCAGCTTCAGCAACCTACAAGTGCAGAGCAGGATCTACAGACCCAGCTACTGCAACATCTGTGGGTAAATGTGCTGCAAGATGCCATAAGAAACTTGAATATCTCCATCCTGCCCAACCGTATTTCATCTTGTCTTCAGGTTTGAGGAAGGAAAAGTTGGGAATGAGGTAGGGTAATGATCATCCATCATCTTAACTTTTTGAACTTAAACTTTTGTTCTCATTGCTGAGTGCAAATCAGTTTCTTACAGCAATGCTAAAAAGTCTTCTCTTGATGGTGGCCGTATTTAATTAAGTGTGTGGTGTGTCTGGGTGTGTATTCACCGCTGGTCGGCTGGTCCTGGTCTCTCGGCTCTCTTCCTGTCGGGGTTTGGAGGTCTCCTGGGACTGAGATGTTACTGGAGAACCATCTGACTTACTAGGACCTACACACACATGCACAAACACATACACAATTAATTAAATTAATAATAAAAACAAGAAAAAAAAAGTGTATACCAGATATAGTTTTTTTTGTGTTTGTGCGTGCCCATACCCTGACTGTGTCTCCGGTCGGTTCTGTCGGGGTGTGTGTCGCTGTGTGAGCTGGGTGTGCTGGCACTGGAGGAGCTGTTACTGCCTCCCCTCTGTAGACCCACATCCAGAGAGAGCTCCGCCCTCCGCAGGTCAGGATTACTGCACACACACACATTTCCATAACTAAACTAAACTCCGTTCCATGAATTTCTTTGTTCTACAGTTAAAATACAGCTGTGGAAAAAGTTAAGAGAGCACTTCAGTTTCTGAATCAGTTTCTCTGATTTTGCTATTCATAGGTATTTATATATTTTAGTAAAATAAACATCCTTGTTTTACTCTATAAACTCTAGACATTTCACCCAAATTCCAAATAAAAATATTTTCATTTAGAGCATTTATTAGACCTCAAATAATGCAAAAAAAAAATAAGTTTTAAGAGTTCAGAAATCAATATTTGGTGGAATAACCCTGTTTTTAATCCTGTTTTCATGCATCTTGGCATCATGTTCTCCTCCACCAGTCTTACACACTGCTTTTGGATAACTTTATGCTGCTTTACTCCTGGTGCAAAAATTCAAGCAGTTCAGTTTGGTGGTTTGATGGCTTGTGATCATCCATCTTCCTCTTGATTATATTCCAGAGGTTTTCAATTTGGTAAAATCAAAGAAACTCATCATTTTTAAGTGGTCTCTTTTTTTTTTTTCAAGAGCTGTATAAGCATCTTCCATTTGGTTCAGCTAAAGTGTTCTGACCTGCTGCGTATCAGCTGAGACCCGGCCCGCGGTTTGAGCTCTCCTGGCACTGACCCATTTCCAGGTGAGTTCTTCCTCACCATCGCTGGGGAGATGGAGGCAGGTCGAGGGGGAGCTCCGGTCACCCCACTCAACTAGAACCATAAAAAAAGGTGGACAAACATCAGAGATATAAAGATATAAACCGAAACGGTTTATAATCCTCTATAATTCTGGAAAAGAATCTTTTGACCAAGCAAAAAAAGTTAAGCGTCCAAATTCATATGATTTGAGTTATATTATAATAAATGGTTTTGGTATAACCAAACCCAGTGTCTTAGTACTGACCTTGCCTCTCGTGTCGTCCTCCATCAGCCAGAGGGGGCTGCGCTCTGAACTCTGCTTCTCCTCACGACCTCGAGAAGGTACAGCGGACACAGCTGGCATCTCTGAGGTGGGGTCAGAGTTCTGACGAGGCATTTCGGGCCGGTGGGCCCCCAAGCCCTCCTGGAAAGCTGAAACTCCTTTAGAGGACTGGTCGTGTAGAGACGGAGAACCGGACAGCGAGGGACCATGAGACTTCATAGACACCAGATGGGCCATCTGAGAAAACACAGGTTTGATTTGTAAAGTTCTAGATCACAGTAAGCACTAATGTCACACTAATGTCAAGCAAGTAAGTAAAGTCTCTTGTCTAAATCTACAGTCTCCACAGTAAGGGGGGGTTCACAAAGTTTTGGGCCACTGTAAAGAAGTTTGTAAAACATTGGAGGTTGTCACGTTTTGGCCAACAGTAAGAGGATGTTGTAAAGATCTGAGCCACCAAAAAATGAGATTTGGGTTATAGCAAAGGGAGGATGTAAAATTCTAAAACACTGTAAGGGACGTTTAAAAAGTTCTGGAATACAATAAAAGATTTGTAAAGTTCTGGGCCTTGGGAAAGAGGGGTTGTAAAGTTTTAGGCCACAGTAAAGGGAGGTTGTAAAGGTATGGGCTACATTAAAGGGGGTTTGTAAAGTTATGGGCTTCAGTAAAGTTTTAGGCCACAGTAAAAGTTTTTTTTTAAAGGTATGGGCTACATAATAGGGGGGTTTGTAAAGTTATGGACTATAATAAGAGGGGTTTGTAAAGTTCTAGGCCACAGAAAAGGGGGTTTTGTAAAGGTGTGGGCATCATTAAAGGGGGTTTGTAAAGTTCTGGACTATAATAAGAGGGGTTCATAAAGTTCTAGGCCACAGTAAAGCGGGTTTTTAAAGTTACGGGACACAGTAAGGGCAGTTTGTAAAGGTATGGGCCACAGTCAAGGGGTTCGTAAAGTTCAAGGCCACAGTAAAAGGGATTTGTAAAGTTTTAGGCCACAGAGTAAAGGAGGTTTGTAAAGGTATGGGCTTCAGCAAAGGCTCTTTGTAAAGTTCTAGGCTACAGTAAAGTGGATTTGTAATGTTTTAGGCCAAAGAAAGGGGGTTTATAAAGGTATGGGTTATAGTAAAGAGGGCTTGTAAAGTTTAAAGCCACTGTAAGGCTTGTTTCTAAAGTTATGAGTTACAATAAGATCAGGGTCAGGGTAAGTCCTACCTGTGGTTCTACAGCTCTGTGCAACTGGGGTGTTCTTCCAGCCTGTACCCCTCCACTGCTGAAGGATTCAGAGCGGGTGGGCAGATTGGGGTCAGAAATCCGGTTGGCTGCTTTGTGCTGCAGGGCCGGAGAACTCTGGCGGTTCAGTCTCGATCGTTCCTCCACCTGTTCCACAAAATCAGAACCACATCAGAACTGGAACAGCCTAAAAACAACCCGATCACCAGCTAACACCAAAGCAGAACCCCAGCAGAGCCCAACAGTAATAGTGTAAATACGGTTAACACACGGCGGAACGCTACTCTAGAGTGTAGTATAAAGGAACAGTTTGATGAAATATTCAGACAGGAGGGTATTTAAATCCATTTCCTTGATAGAGTGACTAATACAGTCCATAAAATAATTTGGGCACAATGCCAATTGCTGTACCACTGGCTGACTGACTCAACTGTTATTAAACGTTTCCTTTACTGATTAAAGAACTACATTAGCCAAGACCATGATATCTTGATACATAAAATATTCTTAAATCAATTTTTTTTTTATTTAAATATATCCATCATTCAGAGATCATACTGTAAAATATTATATATTAAATAAGATAGTAAGATATACTTAGGCCTTACTTTATTGCATATTTTATTAAAAGGCATAACCTCAATATAATCTCAATGCTGACCTCAGTATAACCTATTATATTAATATATAGGGAACAACCAATTATTAAAAGTTTTCAATTATGCATGTTTTATTTCTTTAGGATATTCAAAACCAACAAATTATCATTACTGCCCTGATTAGAATTTAGCTTATTATTAAACAATCTACAAACAATTAATATAAATTAAATCTAAATATATAAATACATTTTCATATCATATAATTTAAAACAATTAATGTATAGACATAGACACGTTGAATTATATCATAATGTGTCAAATTAAATACCTTATTTTTTTTGGACTAAAAGGTGCACTTAAAATCCTTTTATTTATTTTTTTTTTAAATATAGTGTGCCTTATGTATGAATTCTACCAGTCAGGTATTAAAGAGCAGTAAAGCCACTCCGCAGAAGTTCAGCGCTATAAGGGTGAGTTTTCAGTGAAGTTTCTCCAGCACTAAGGCTGGGTGCAGCAGCATTAGCATTAGCCGCCAAATTCAGCACTAGCTGCAGACCAGAAAATGGACCGACATAATACGAAAGTTATGGTATTTAAATCATAAATCTTATCAAGATATCACTGGTTAAAATGTATAAACACAATAAAGTGCTTATTCACAGGTTCTAAATTAATGCATTATTATTCATGTTCATGTGTTCAGATTTACCATTATTCATTCATTCATCATTTTGAACTAGGTCTACAGATCTACAGACTGATTGGTGTTAGGCTAACAGCACTACTGACTACAATCATCAGAAGCTCTAATCACAGACTCCCAGCAAACAGGAAAGTGCAGGAAGATCCACCACCGACAGCCAGCAGAGGGCGCTGAGACTAAAGGCCGCAGTGCAACACTCACACACTGTGGGCTGGGGCAGCATGGGGTTCTTGCAGGGGCCGCGGGGCAGGAACAGGTAGGTGAAGGTGCTTTCAGAGGGCATTTGAGGGGCAGTTTTGGTTTGAATGACATGAGAGGCATTTTAGTGGCATTTAGAGATTTTCTTAAGTAGCAGCAGCAGCAGCAGGCGTTTACCAAGGGCATTGTTAAAGTCATTTAAAGATGCTTTTATTAAGGGGCATTTGGAGACGTATTTAGAAAGCATTTTAAAATAGGATTTTTGGAAAAGTGTTCGTTTTTCGGCATGTTGTTCCTCGGTTTGCATTGCTTAAAAAAAATACAAATATACAATAAACAAAAAACTAGGTTGTACAAAAAAGAAATATTCTCAGTATTTGGTTCAAAATGAATCTCAATAAAAAAAACTGTACAAGAAAGGTTCTGTCACCATAAAGTGAACAAATATTTACACAGGCTGACAGGCTGTACACTACTGTCCAATTGTTTACACTCACGATTATCAATCATATAAAACCAATTCAGTTACAGATCACTGTTTACAATAGTTGTTCAAGGGTTCTATTTGTGCATAAAAATAATAAAGTTTCTACTAAAATGAATTGCTACAATAAATATCTTCTACACAGAAATGAATTTGGATAAAATGGAAACTTTGAATTAATTTCTACTAAAATGTACAATTCAGAAATGAATTTGTATAAAAATGTAAATTCATAATACAATGAATTGCTAGAAAACATTTCTATTAAAATTACTGTCCAGAAATGAAATTGTATATAAAAAAAAAAAAAAAAATTCTCGAACAATTACAATCCAGACATGAATTTGTATAAAAAATAATATACAGTATAAATTTGGGGTATTTTATATATTATTTATATATTGTATCAGCTATATTTAATTATATATTTAAATAATAGTAGTCATGATCACATATTATATATATGTAACAAAACAAACTGAAATATGTTCTAAAAACACATTTGATTGATGGTTTACAAAATGTCAGTATATTTAGTAAACTGCTACTGAATTATTGAATAAAATTGATAGATTTATTGATTGACTGATTGATTGATTGTAAACCTTTGAACAGCAGTGTAGCAGTGTCTGCACTGAGATCAGATTAGCGAATGTGGGCCCCGGGCCTCATGGTCCAGTCATCCAGGAAGGCCGAGTCTAACAGGGGGGGTGAGAGGGAGAATGCGGGAGAGTGCGAGTTGGGCGACGGAGACCGCGAGGACCTCGGGCTGTGATTGGGTGATCCGCGTGGGCTCAGACCAAACCAGCGGATCACAGAATTAAATATACGGCGAGGGCTCCGAGGCTTTTTATTAGGCCTGCCCAGCAGCCCCCCCTGACCGCTGGTGGACCTGGAGCGGTAGAGGTTGGAATCGTAAAAGAGCGGCCAGAAATGACCCGGGGAGGACGAGAGGTTCAGGGACGAAGAGCAGAGGCCACCATCATATTCATCACTGTCGCTTTGCTCTTCGTCCAAACTTCGGCGAAACTGGGGGACCTGCAACTGCTGCTGGGGAACCATTAGCTGGTTACTGGTGGGAATGGAGTAAGAGCGTCTCTCTCTGGGGACCATCAGCTGTTTGAGGACGCCGGCCGGGGCAGAGGAGGACAGATCGATCCTGTCTTGTCTGGACAGACATTCCTGACTGCTGGCCGTCCGCATTCGCCTTAGATTAGAGCCTAATTCTTCATCGTCTACCTCTATTTCTACTCTACGGCAGGGCGAGTGCGAGGCGGCTCGGGGTTTGAACTCCGAGGCCGAGGACAGACTGAAAACCTTGTGGGCGGAGGGTCCGGGGCTGCGGCCGCGGGGCCGCTCCTGAGCGCGGAGCTGCTGGATCTGGAGGTTAAGCTTGCGCTCCAAAGCTTTGCTGTCTTTGCTCTCTGAGATCTGGATTTGGGGGAGGGGCATCGACTTCGGCTTCGGCTGGCCGCGGTGCTGAGGGAAATGCCTCAGTGCCCGCGAGCGCCCGGACAGGGGCAGGTTTATAGGGTTGGAGGGGGTGAAGCGGGGCATGTTTTGGCGTGAGGATGGAGAGGAGGATGAATGCTCCTTGCTGCGGACATTTTTCAGGTGAGAAAGAGGAGAGTTGTTGTGGGCTCTCTGAAAGAATTATAATTGAAAATACATTATTTTAAGAAAAAAAAAAGAAAAAAAAGTTGTTTTAAAAGACACACATACAGCTCTGGAAAAAAAAAAAAAAAAACAGAAGAGACCGCTTAATGATGATGTTTTTCCTTGATTTTACCAAATTGAAAACCTCTGGAATATAATCAAGAGGAAGATGGATGATCACAAACCATCAAACCACCAAACTGAACTGCTTGATTTTTTGCACCAGGAGTAAAGCAGCATAAAGTTATCCAAAAGCAGTGTGTACGACTGGTGGAGGAGAACATGATGCCAAGATGCATGAAAAAAACTGAGTAAAAACCAACCAGGGTTATCAACTTGTTATCTTTGCATTATTTGAGGTCTGAAATTTCTGCATCTTTTTTGTTATTTCAGCCATTTCTCATTTTCTGCAAATAAATGCTCTAAATGTCAATATTTTTATTGGGAATTTTGGAGAAATGTTGTCTGTAGTTTATAGAATAAAACAACAATGTTCATTTTACTCAAACATAAACCGATAAATAGCAAAATCAGAGAAACTGATTCTGAAACTGAAGTTGTCTCTTATTTCTTTTTGTTCCAGAGCTGTATATAATAAACATCCTTTTTTTTAATCACGTGTTCTTTTCCCCATAGCCTACCTTTCAAATGTTTCTATAAAAAATATAAAATATGATAAAGGTATTGATAACTGCACATCACATTATGGACGTGGCATCACCATAGACCCAATATTTATGCCCTAGCATTCCAAAAAGATCTGACCTCCTATCTGATCCTAATCCATTGTATATATGTAAATATGCTGTTTGTAATTATTATTAATAATGCACTATTATAAAATTAAATTGTAAATTAGAAAAATATATATATATATATATGTTATCAAATATAAACAAATACATTTTTATAATGAATATTGATAACATAAGTCATGGACAACGCAGTTAAAAAGATGATGGTAAAATAACATTTTTAATCTAAGAAATTAATGCAAATAAAAAAAAGTATTTTTATCAAAAATTATTTTCTTAAATACAGTAAAGTAGTATTATGTTTCTTCTCATAATATAAATTAGAACATTACTCAAATAGAGTTATTCACTGTATACCAACTCTACCTCTTCACAATTTTATAACTTTATAACTTTGATGCTCTCATACACATTAAGAGACAAGAAGCTCAAATAATTAACTCTTGACAAGTTCAGCACAGCTGTTAACTGAAAATGTACAAAACATGTTATAACACTTTTTTGTTTAGTAAATAATTACATATGTTTTTCTTCGTAGTTCGGATGACTTTAAGGTGTATTCAATATTTTCACTGGTACTGTATGTCCTAATGTTCAGAGTGAGAGTGATGGTCAGGTTTACCTCTTTGGCCCAGGCTGGTTTGTCGCTGGGGTTGACCTGGTCGATATAGTGGTACAGTGCGGGGCGGGGCTCCGGCTGCTGTTGCTGTTTTTGTTGGAGGGAGACGAGGTAGGCTCGCTCCTGCTCGAGCTGCCGCTGGAGTCTCTCAGCCTGCCGCTGCTCCTCCACCTGCTTCTTCTTGTACTCCTACAGAAAGAGGAAAGAGAGAGATGGAGAGAGAAATTTAGAGATATATAAATAAAAAAATATATAAAGTGTATTTTAGGGCTCTGTGATACTGCACATTTTTTTATCTTGATATTCTTCATTTATATGAGCAATTCTTAATTATGAAGCTATCAAATATGCATATTAATGATTCTTTTACATTTTACATTGGCTTTAAAAGCATTCATGACCCCTTTAACTTTTTTACATTTTGTCACCTTACAACCACAAATTTAAATGCAGTATATTGAGATTTTAGGTGACAGACCAACACAAAGTAGCACATAACTGTGAAGTGGAACAGAAACAATACATGGTTTTCAATTTTTTTTACAGGAAGTGTGACTTACAAAAGTTTTCAGCCTTATTTCCCCTGAAACCTCTAAATAAAATCAAGTGCAAGCTATTTACTGCTTTCAGAAGTCACTGAATTAGTTAATAGAGTCCTGCAGCTGTTTGTAATTTAGTCTCAGTAGAAATACAGCTGTTATGTGAAGTACTCAGTGATTTGTTAATGAACATTAGTTAACAAACAGCATCTTAAAGACCAAAGAACAAAGAAGAAAAAGTTGTGGAGAAGAAGTTTAAAGCAGAGTTAGATTATTAAAGCATATCCCAAGCTTTGAGCATCTCAAAGAGCACTGTTCCCCAATCAATCATTCGAAAGTGAAAAAAAAATATGGCCATGGTTCACCTAAACTAAGCAGCCAAGAGGCCCATGGTCACTCTAGAGGAGCTGCAGAGATCCCCAGCTCAGATTGAAGTATCTATGTGCTACTATCTATGTGCTGGTCTATCACTTAAAATCTCAGTAAAATACATTTAAGATAGTCATTGCAAGGTGACAAAACGTGAAAATGTTTTAAGTGTATATATTTTATTAAGCATAGCAAGCAGCACCCTTCAATCTCATAAACTAAAATATTTCTTTAAGGGTTTTTGACTGAAGCACAAGCCTATCTACTGCGATTCCCTCTGGTTGGATTCTATTTGGAAAGATCTACACACTCCATTATACCGTTTTGAAAATCATATTAAAACAAACTTTGAATTAACTGAATTAATTGGAAATTAACCACCCAGAGCTGTGGTCTATAAAAATCGAATTGGGTCAGAATCAGAATCCAGTACTACATACTAGATAGGTACATATAACACTCAATCCAGCAAACTCCAGCCAACACAACGCACACGTCCAGGTGGCTCAAGTGCTTTCCCACAGGTGTATCAGTACAGGTGTGAGCTCTTTAGTGGGCTCAGGCATGGGGGCGGGGTTTACCAGCAGTAGAGCCTGCTCCTGAAGGAGCTGCTGCTGCAGGATCTCTAACTGCCTCTGTTCCTCCTCCAACTGCAGCCGAATATACTCCTACACACACACACACCAGCAGAGAGAGAGAAAAGAAAAGGAAAGAGCAGAGGTAGAGCGAGGAGCTGGTTAGTTAGTGTTAGTTAGAGTGAAGTCTGAAAGTTTGTTAGTGATCTAATGTAGTAAACTAACGACCGTGATGAGCAGAGACAAAGAAATAAAGACAGAGAAACTCAGAGCTCAGACTGTAACGACTGTCCTGGGTGGTCCTGATGAGAGCCAGTTTCATCATAACGTTTTGAAGATGCGTTTAAAGTTCTTGAAAAGTTTCTAATTGACTGTAATCTCTTAAAAGTATTTTTTTCTTGCCATAATCTGGATTAGAACATTACTCAAATATTCACTATTCACTGTATACCTGTAACTCTACCTCTTCACTACTTTACTTTAACTGATGCTCTCAAACACTTTATTAAGAGACAAGAGTTCAGCACAGCTGTTAACTGAAAGCCTTGATTCCAGGTGACTCTACCTCATAAAACTGACTGAGAAAATCCAGCCTATGCTGTGCAAAACTGTCTAATCTAAGCAAGAGGTGCTACTTCGAAGAATGTAAAATATAAAACATATTCTGCTTTGTTTATCACGTTTACTGAATATTTCAATAACTGTGAATTATATATATTTTTTTTATTTTTGTTTAATATATTCTAGATATATATGGTCTTGTTTCACTGCTGACACAAATAATCGTAGAAATTGACTTTAACTAAAGGTAAACTAATATAAATAAAGACAGTTGTAGACAATAAACTAACAATTAACAGAAACATTATTAAAGGTGGCCTAAGGAACAGTTTAGGCTAGCTAAAGGTTAAAACATTAGCTTGCGATAGACAAACAAACTTCAAATTTCAAGACTATAGTCAAACCTATTTCAAGACGAAAGGATAAAGACATTACCAAACAATCTAACTTCAAGCTATACAAACAAATGTCAACAACAAAAGATTTTTCTACGTGAAACAACTGACCAAAACCTGCTCACACTTACACTCACATTTACCACCAGTGACATTAAGAACATCCAGAAGATCTAGAGTGATGTTTTTCAAAACTGGTTCTGCTCTCTCATTAAAGCAGAGCGTGACTGATTCTGGACCAATAGGAAAGCTGCTTTAGTTAAATCTGCCAAAATACCAGCCCTGATGTGAAACATGTTTCATACACGGACTACATGCGATATAAGGGGTTTGATCATCATTTATGTAAGTGTGTGTGTGTGTGTGTGTGTGCGCATGCCAATATACCTGTTCTCTCTCAGCCTGTCTTCTCTGCTCAAACTGCTTCCTCAACTCATGCTCACGGACATGTTGCTGAAATACACACAAATTTACCCATTTATAAACACATACATATATATATATATGTATGTTATATGTAACTTATATTTACACACACACTATACTGTATACCTCCTCTAGTCTGCGCCTTTGCTCCTTCTGCTGCTCAATGCGCTTCTGCCTTTCAGCCAGTAGCTGGCGCTTGTGTTCCTCGTTCTGCTGCTCCTGCTGCTGCCTCCGTATGAGGACAGAACGCTCCTTATTGGCCAACTGCAGCCGCAGGAAGTCCCGCCTCAGAGTGGACTCACCAGGGACATTAATGATGGAACTGTGGAGGACCAATCAGAAGTTTGTTATATTAATTAATTACTGTACTAAGAAAAGACATAACGAAAAAAGTAATTAGTTAAATATTCATGCCTAAGTAAAGAAACTAATTTAATTTAACTGCTTCTTAAATAGAATTAACTTCTTAAATAATATACTGGTTATTTTTTTTTAAATAAATTAAACAACAATGACCTATACATTTATTCAAACAATAAGATCAATAAAATTTGTCTCATGTCTAGCCTGGATGACTTAACAATATGTATAGCATTTAAAAAAAAAAAAAAAAAGAAAAACATTGAACGAGAAGGTGTTTCCAAACTTTTGACTGGTATATTCCATTATTACAATATTTTAGTTTTTATAATTAATTATAATTTTTTTTTTTTCATATGAGCAAATAGTGCTATCACAAATTGATTTTGATTTACATAATAACTTAAGCACAATAAATGATTAAACTACATACATTTTGTGATGATTTAAACAATAGAAATGGTCAAAATGATTGGAGACAAACTCTATACACTGAGTTTCACTGACGGTTTAGAGAGTGTGCTTTTTCTTCTGATTCTGGTAATTAGAGATACAAGGTTTTGGTCCAATTAAATCAAAATGCTTTATAACATTCCCTAATTAGCTCACATAGAGTACATACAGGAAAATGCTAAGTAACAGGGCTGCTATATCAGTACTGTGTGTGTGTGTATTTTTCATATGTGTAATACGGAGTGTGTGTGTGTGTGTGTGAGGTGGGTCAGGTGGGTCAGTACCTTGGTTCTCCTACATCTCCTTCTTCCTCCTCTTCCTCGCTCCCGCTGTACTCGTACTCAGTCTCATCTGAAACAGCAGCAAAATCAGATTCACTGCAGCCTTACAATCATTTAGTTGCTGTTTTTGGTGTATGAGGACCTTAGACCTAGAGGACCTAGAATATACACCTGCATTATGGGGACCTTTGTGAATATGGGGACAGGGACGGTTGTTTCTCATAATTCCAGCCCTGTCTTCTGTACATGCACAGATTAATGCCCACACAAAACCAGCTTTACTACAGCGCCCCCTGTGGCCTGGTGTTGCATTCACACAGTGTCCTTACAGAGGCATAGGCTAGATGTTTCAAATAAAGTGGCCAGTGTTTGAATACACAAGTTGGTAGGTAGGTGAACAACAGCGTGACCAGTGAATGGATTCACAAGAGAGTAGGTAGGCATTTCTAATAGTGTCTTATGTACGCTGACCTCTTTCTCCTCTCTTCTTCTTGGTGCGGTCGATGTGGTCTTTCAGGTGGATGCGGATCTGTCGTTCGTTCTGCAGATCTCGGATGAAGGGGTGCTTCAGGAGCTGTTCGGTAGTCGGCCTCTGGGTGTGATTCTTCACTAAACAGCTCTCGATAAACGACTGGAACTTCTTAGACCTGCGGAGAACCACACAGAGAACAACCCAAGAGACCCAGAGCGTTAAAAATAAACCTATAGAGAAAAAGAGAAAGCAAAAGAGAGAGAGAGGGCGATCAAGACTCACCACTTCTTGGACTTTAATCGAGGGGCTGTACTGCGGGGGATCAGGAACAGAGCCCTCATGGGGTGCATATCACACAGGGCTGGAAGGAGAGAGAGTGAGTGAAAAAGTGAGAAAAGAAGATGCTAATGTGTGTACAGGTACATTGTACAGGTGGGTTATTATTAGAATTATTAGAATACTGTGCTGTTTTGCAATATCATGCTTAAATTAATTAAGAGTTTTAATTCTTTTGCCAGATCTCACTCACCTGAGTGCTGATTCCATTCACCTGTGTCATTACTACTTGTATATATAAAGCACTACAGTGATATTTTACCACAACAGTGTGGACAACTTAGGCTTAAACCTAAACATTTGTAGGTGTATGTACAGTGTGTTATTTTTTTTTTTTACTTACGTGGAGCTCCTTCGGCCATCTCAATAGCAGTTATTCCAAGTGACCACAGATCACTCTGAAAGACAAATGAAACACTGATATTGTAAATCACAATAAATTAGGAACTATTAGTTTTAAAATAAAGTAGTAAAACGTTTTTTTAATGCCAGTTGGATTGGCTGCAATTGTTCTTTCCAGTCCCCTTCCCTTCCCTTTACCTCACTCTACCGCGATTTACCTTGCACTATTTCACTCTACCTCACTTTACTACCTCTTTCTATCTAGCTTTACCTCACTCAAATTATTCTACCTCACTCTGCCTCCAACGTTATGTAAAATGAGCATGTCTGCAGTGTGAAGAGCTCCCTCTGTAGCTGTTTACAGGTAGTGCAGTTTGAGTTTGCTGGTATTCACAATGATATTGCAGTTCTTTCAATGTGCATCATAAAAACTCATCTAGAATATTATTTATTGCGCAGCTTTATTTGGTATATTAATATTATGGCTGAGTTTATTGAATCTAACTGATTTTGAGAAGTCTCTCTGTTCATACACACATCTGTCCTCCAGTCAGTATCGTTACACAAACACTGCATTTGGCCTGGAATCTAAAAACAGCCTCTGTCACAGCGTCCGTCTCGTCTGCTGCTGTTACATAATCCCTGCTGGCGGAATCACAGTTCCACACCTCCGGCTCGCTCACTTCACACCAACACAGTACGGCTGTACTTCACACTGATAAAGCATGCATATAAAAATATTATAAAAAATATTAAAAATTCACTGCTCTTCAAAAGGGGTGTAATTTCATAATAATACTATTATACTATCAGTGGCTTAAAATTATTATAAAATAACAATAATATAATTGAACCCCAATATATATGGTAAAGGAATCTCAGTAAAGAGTGGATATACTCAACACTGATTCCACTGTTGAGAGAGAGAGAGAGAGAGAGAGAGAGAGAAGGAGGCGGGGGCGAGAAAAACTGAGAGAACAGTGTCAGACATACAGCACTTCTAAAGCACTTCACCACAACAGCCTGTCTGAGTCTGAGTGGTTCAGCACTGGAGAAAAAAAAAACAACAGAAGAATAGACGAAAAGAAATAAAGAGAAAAAAAAAGACTTCTCTAACCAAAACATAAACGAGAATATATAACATATAATATATATACTTTTATAAATGGGACAAAAAAACAATTATTCTAATTATTATCTTTATTCACTGTCATTGTCACTTATTTTGTGTACTTGTCACTGTTGTAATGCTTTGGCAATATGAATCCATTTCTCATAAACACTTATACCCATCAATAGCCAGCAGTCAGTCTTAAGATCTCACTCACCTGAGTGCTAATTCCATTCACCTGTTCATTACTACTTATATATAAAGGCAGTTATTTTGCGCTACCTTTTTTAGAGTATTGCCGCAGCCTAGGTCTGTGCAGTGTGTTTTCAGTATTATTTATTTTAGTTACTTTAGTTGCAGAATAATCACTGTTTTTTTTCACAGTTTTTCACTCATTTTTGGTCGCTAAAGTGCTGTTACTCTGGTTTGATGTTTTTGCCTATACCTTGAGTGTTTTGTTGATTAATCCTGTGGCTAAATCTCTTTATTAATGTAAACTTCAAAACTAATGGTAAATGATATTTAGTAAAAATGTTGCACCTTAAAATCATATGTAGCCTCTGGATTTTCATCACAGGCGATTACTTCTGGGGCCATCCAGTAGGGGGTGCCGATAAACGTGTTTCTCCGACTGACTGTGCGATCCAGTTGGGCACTAACGCCAAAGTCCACTGCAAACCAGAAACATATATATATCAAAAACACATCAAACAAAAACCAAACACACCAAACATAAACACACAACAAACACGTCAAAGACTCAATCATAAACCCAAACACATTATATACACACAAACACACATCAAACACATTAAAACACACATCAGAGACAGAAACATGAAAGGTGAATCAGTGCATTTAATTGTATTTTAAAATCGCACAATTTAGAGATGTCCACATTTCATGTCTATCAGTGTTTTCTAGTGCCAGTCGTTATTGTGAACCTGATGAGTACCGGCTGTAACAGCAGTACTCCAGGCCAGCAGGGCGGCGCTCTCACCTAGTTTCACCTCTGCGTTCTCTGTGAGCAGCACGTTCTGGCCTTTGATGTCTCTGTGGATGACCTTTTGTTGGTGGAGGTGAGTCAGACCCTGAAAAAAGATAGGGGGTTTATATGGTATACAAGTATGTTTAAGGAATGCCCAAGGTATCCGCCCCATCCACCCCTCCCCACCAAATGGCCAGACTCGGAGGCCACAGCCCACAGTTCTAATAAGAAAATACTGGCTAAAGCTCTGCTGACACTAGCTATCGGTGCGTTATGAGTTACTAAAGAACATAAATTCCATATAATAGGTTTATATATGGAATATAGACATGTCACCTGCTGGTGTTGGTCCACTGTGTTTTATTATCAAGTCTAAAGTCAGTGCAGTTTTGTTTTCCCACAAAATCTTACAGCACTTCATATCTTACAGCTTCCCTCTGCTACTGACAACTTTTATGAAGATGCAGATTTCATTTTCCAGCAGGACTTGGCACACTGCCAAAAGTACCAATTGGTCTTGTATAATAATCTAATTTTCTGAGACACTGATTTTTGGGTTTTCATTGGCTGTAATCTATAATCATCAATAATAAAAGGAATAGATGCTTAATATAGATCACTCTGTGTGTAATACCTCTATATAATATATGAGTTTCACATTTTGAACTGAATTACTGAAATAAAGTAACTCATTTTTTAGATGCGCCTGTAATCTATGTAATATAATGTTTAGATTATATTCACCATAACACCCCCCATACATTAACTGTTTAACAAGTTGTTGTAACTCCAAATTCAAATCCGTTAGTTAACTGGTTTTAGAACTAATTTGTAAATAAAGATGTGTGTAATAAATAAATGGTATTATAATAAATGGTATAAAATGTGTGTGTAGTGGGGTGTGTGTGTTTACCCGGAGGATCTCTCGGCTGATGTAGGCGATCCAGTCCTCCTTCAGAGAGTTCCCCTTAGTGTTCTTAATCAGATCCGTTACAGAACCCGCTCCACAGAACTCCATCACCAACTACACACACACACACACACACACACCAATCTGGAGGTTAATATAAACGATACAAATGGAGAAGTGTGCAGAAATCAATTCTCAGTGTATTACAACATCTGCACTACAGCTGTGCAGTACATACTGTACTTCACTGGAGTAATTATTTATTTATTTTTTTATTTATTTTTTTTGCCTCGTTTTTCATATTTAATTTCAGCTTTTTAAAATTCCGGCTTCCCATCGTTCAATAAAACCCTAATCCAGATAAATCTCTCCTCCATCCAGATCAGTGAATCTGATTGTGATTGGATGTAGAGAAGTATAAACCTATACCATTCGACTCCCTATTGGTTTATACTGTGATCCATCACACCTGCACACGCCTGATTGGATACTTCTTCAACTTCTACAGAAGTATTTTAAACCCTAGTGTCTATACTATCTATACTACAGAGTAATGAATGGGAATACTATACCTCACACTTCTACACGGAGTGTAGAATCACAGCTGTCCATCAGCCATTAAACGGTTTTTATTATTAGAAGTAGTAGAGCAAATAAACTTAGATAATATAATAATATGAATTTATATATATTTAAGGATTCTATAATCATGCTGTATATAATTATAGGGTGGGTATGTTAGAGTAACTGCAGCTCTAATTCAAAGACTTTGCAAAAAGTTGTAAAAAAAAAAAAAAAAAACCCTGTTCCATCTGACGGCTGCCCTTTACACACACCAGTAACCCAGTAACACAACTCTCTGTGAGCGTGTGTGTGTGAATGTGCGAGACAGTGGGCTGCAGGGTGTAATTAGAGAGAGTGTTATTATAATTCTGATTAAAGTGTGTAATATTAAAAATCTAAATGTCACCCATACGAGACTCCCATATCAGTCTACAGCAAGTCTGACCTTATTTAACACAGCAGAAAACAAAAATAACTAATAACACAATCAACACTAAATCAAATCACTTTTCTCTCAAAAGAATCATTAATGAATCCTAAAATACCTAGAATACATAAAATATACACTAATCTCAAATATCTAAATACTGTTAAATTATTTCAATTCAAATAATCATAACTTAAACATACCATTAGTGATTTATGACCAATGACTAATCCAATCCAGTCTAATCAAAACAAAATGTTTGATAAGTGCAGTTAAATCAAAGCAAAATTATATATCAGAGAAATCAATCAACTTACATCTACATCATGGCAATTTTTTTTTTTACAAATGAATCACAATAAACAAACAGATTCCTAAAGAGTCATAATTAAAAGTACAGCAATCAAATCAAATTGATTCCTAAAGAATTATAATAAAATCTACTGCCACTAATAGCACAAATTAATTCCTAAAGAGTCATAATTGAATCTATTGCGAATTAATCCAATTGATTCCTTAAAAATCATAATTGAATCTACTGCAATCAAATCTAATCAAATTGATTCCTAAAGAATCATAATTGAATCAATTGCAATAAAATCAAATGAATTCCTAAAGAATCATTACTGAATCTATTGCAATCAAATCAAATTGATTCCTATAGATTCATAATAAAATTTACTGCATTTGTTCATAATTCTTATTAAACCACATTTAGTCATAAATAATCATAATTGCCTCTATTTAAATGAAATTGTAAAATTTGTAAATTTAAATTTGTAAAATTAAATGGTAATTGATCATAAATCGCAATTTAATCAATATGGTCATGTAGCGTATGAATGAGACTGTGTGTGTGTGTGTGTGTCTATGTGTGTTTGTTTGTGTATGTTTTTCTACTCCTGAAAGGACTAGATGTCCTCACAAGTGGAATGTCATGTTGTCGGTTTGTGAGGATGAGGGATTTATTTCATTATTTCATTAGAAAATATAAAAAGTTAAATTATTTACTTTTGGATGCTGAGGTCAAACTTGGGGTTAAATGTAGTGTATGTTAGTTAACTGTATGTGTGTGTGTGTGTGTGTGTGTGTGTGTGTGTACACTCACCCACAGCTGGTCGTCCACTCCGGGTGGGTTTCTCTTGATGAAGGCTCCGTAGTAAGTGGCGATGTTTCGGTGGTAGGAATATTTCTTCAGCATGTTGATCTCCCCTTTAATCTCCTCCTCTTCATCCTGAACCCACAACACACTCACTCAATCACTTCCTGTCTGATTAAAGGGATACTTCACACTCCACCAGTTAGCACTGGAACTACAATGATTAAGTTTTGCCTTGGTGATTTAATACTAAAGTCATCCAAACTATACAGAGAAAATTATATGGAATTGTTTAGTAAAGAAAAAAGTTTTTGTATTTTAGATTAGACAGTTTTGCACATCTTGGCTGGATTTTCTCAGTCAGTTTTATGAGGTAGAGTCACCTGGAATTCAGGCTTTCAGTTAACAGCTGTGCTGAACTCATCAAGAGTTAATTACTTGAATTTCTTGTCTCTTAATAAAGTTAGTTTGAGAGCATCAGTTAAAGTAAAGTAGTGAAGAGATAGAGTTACAGGTATACAGTGAATAGTGAATATTTGAGTAATGTTCGAATCCAGATTATGAGAAGCAACAGCTACTCAACTAAGTAAAAAATATACTTTTAGAAAAAATGAAGGTCAGTCAATCTGGAACATTTCAAGAACTTTAAAACATTTTTATTTTTTTTGTGGTGACTGCACTAGAGGAGACTTTTAATGATGGAACTGGCACTCATCAGGACTGCTTAGAAAAGGAAGAGCAAAAGTCATCTCAGAGCCTTATAAACCACAAGTATTTTGGTTTGTTTAACACTTTTGAGTTACTACATGATTCCTTATGCGTCCCTTCATAGTCTGAATTACTTTAGTATTTATTTACAATGTAAGAAATAAATAATTAAATTAAACATTAATAGAGAAACTATTGACTGGTACTGTACATTAGCTTTTTAGCTCCAGTTTTAATTGGTGGGGTAAAGTTTATTCACCAAACTTAATTTTCCAACAAACTATCACTTTAATGCAAAATACATTTCTAATACAAAATATATTAGTAGAAAAAAGCAAATAAAAGAGTGTAAAACAGAGTGTGTGTGTGTGTGTGTGTGTGTGTGTGTGTGAGTGAGAGAGTGAGAGAGAGAGAGAGAGAGAGAGACAGAGAGAGTGTGTGTTTGTGAGTCAGATAAGGGTGTGTGTGATGGTGTGGTGTTGTGGGTGAAAGCAGGTCAGTGGGTCAGTCTGAATCATCTGCATCATTATATACAGTAATATGGAGATAATGACGGACATCTGACGTGGGCGGGGCTTATGACACAACTGCGTTATGGTAGAAACGAGTCCCGTCAGCTGGGCATGACTGTCCTGCAGTCCCGCAGCATGTGACCCGTCCAGTCATCAGGACCAGAAGATCTCAGAGGAGCTCTGTGATCAGGGTCAGCTCGTGTGTTCATATTAGAACTATAATATGAACTCAATACTATAATACTCACACAAAGCTATAATACTCACTATAATACTATACTAATACTATACTATAATACTCACACAAAGCAATCCAGACTGTTCTCATACAGAGTTCCCCAATGGTGGAACAAACTACCTTCCACTACCAGATCAGGAGAATCTCTCACTATCTTTAATAAACTCCTGAAGACAGAGCTCTTCAAAGAGCACTTACTCTCCTAACACCTCTAACTAACTACCTTCTACTACCAGATCAGGAGAATCTCTCACTATCTTTAATAAACTGCTGAAGACAGAGCTCTTCAAAGAGCACTTACTCTCCTAACACCTCTAACTAACTACCTTCTACTACCAGATCAGGAGAATCTCTCACTATCTTTAATAAACTCCTGAAGACAGAGCTCTTCAAAGAGCTCTTACTCTCCTAACACCTCTAACAAACTAACTAATTCTAACCTCATTTCCTTCTTCCCCTCCTTCACTCCTCTATCCTATTATTTCCCTCTGACCTCCTTAAGGCCCTATCTATAGATGCTTTATTTTTACCTTTTTTTTTTTCAAAAAATTTTATTTTTGTACTTAACCTCTTCTATTATTTGCACTTCAATATTGTAAGTCGCTTTGGACAAAAGCGTCTGCCAAATGTAATGTAATGTAATGTAATGTAATGTAATGTAATAATAAACTTTAACACCATAAAATCCCCAGTTCATATATAGTGACTTTACATATTCTACATTCTACATTCTACATACATATTCCAGAATATTTCATTAAAAATACTAAATATTCCATTCAAATACTTAATATTGTATTACATATACTGAATATTTCATTAAAAATACAGATTTTTTAAAGATTCTAAAGATTTAATTGAAGATACTGAATAATGAATTAAGATACTAAATATCTAATTAAATATTTTGAATATTTCATTAAAAATACAGGATATTTCATAGAAGATACTGAATAATGAATTGAAATACTGAACATTTCATTATATATACAAAATATTTCATTGAATACACAGGATAATTCTAAGTGGACATAAAATCAACTATAATAGAAATTGGATTATATAAAGTGGACAGTAAGTAATTCTAATAAAGAATATATAAATATTTATGATTGCAATACAATAAATAATAATAGTGGATATTAAATAATTCATAGTTAATACAAAATATTTATAATATATACAAACTTATGTACAGTATATGCAAAATATTTCACGTTTAATTTTTAAATATTATTTATTACTATTTTTGGAATGTATAGTATTTACAAAATGTTATAATACACTGAATGATTCATAGTGAATACTGGTGTTTTGTGTATTGTCAATTGAGGATATTGACCAGCAAATAGTAATTGTGAATAATCTATGGCAGATACTGAATAATTCATAGTACTCTGTATGATACTATGTCATTCTTAGTTTATAGTAAAAATATAGTTTTATAGACTGAATATTCATATAGACTGACACATTCTTGGTGAATATTTTTTTTCTACGTTGTATAGTTTTATAGTTTTTAATTATAATAATTTCTATTGTGTTTTCTATTCTTACAGCAGTAGCAGTGATTTTAAGTCACTCTTAGGATTTGTACAGACGTAAATACTGAAGCTGATGAGAGTGGAACTGTGAGATCAGCTTAGAGTGAGGATCAGGTGAGGCTGAGTGAAGGTGCTGCTCAGTGTGGGAGGAGCTTGTGAAGAAGTTTAATAAGAGAACAGAAGCTCACCCCTGATACGTCCATCACCTTGATGGCAGCGAGCTGACCGGTTTTCACATGTCGACCCTGCAGAGAAAACAACAAGAGCCATAAACAATGAGGAATGAGAGTCTATGAGTTCCAGCAGAACCAGAACACACACCCACATAGTTCCTGTCTAACACACCTGTACACCTGTTCACAGATTAGCCTAATGACTGTTCCCCAGAAGAGCTCAGATCAGTTCCTGTAAAGCCGGCAATTAAAAAGTCCAGTATGCAGAGGAGATGACAGCAGGGTAGGTCAGGTGAAAGTAGGTGAGAATAGGTGAGCTCAGGTGAGTACAGGTAAGAACAGGTAAGCACAGGTGAGAGCTGATGAGAACAGGGGAGCTTAGGTGAGAGCAGGGGAGATCAGGTGAGCTTAGGTGAATGCACGTAAGCACAAGTAAGAGCAGATGAGAACAGGTGAGCGCAGGAGGTATGCACAGGTGAGTGCAGGTAAGAGTAGATAAAAGCAGGTAAGCAAAGCTAAGAGCAAGTGAGCACAGGTAAGCACAGGTGAACACAGACAAGATCAGTGGAGAGCAAGTAAGCGCAGATGAGCACAGGTGAGCACAAGTTAGCGTAGGTGACAAAAGATGAGAACAAGTGAGAGCAGGTGAGCACAGGTAAGCGTAGATGAGAACAGGTGGGCTTAGATAAGCGCAAGTAAGGACAGGTTACAGTAGAGGAGGTCAGGTGAGAGCAGGCAAGTGCAGGTAAGCACAGGTGAGCCGGTGAGCACAGGTAAATCACAGGTGAGAGCAGGTAAGGTCAAGTGAAAATAGGTGAGTGTAGATGAGAGCAAGTGAGCGCAGGTAAGGACAGGTTACAGTACAGGAGGTCAGGTGAGAGCAGGGGAGTGCAGGTAAGTGCAAAGTGAGAGCAGGTAAGGTCAAGTGAAAATAGGTGAGAGCAGGTGAGCACAGGTAAGCACAGGTGAGAGCAGATGAGAGCAAGTGAGCACAGGTAAGCGCAGGTGAACATAGATGAAAGCAGTTGAGAGCAGGTAAGCGCAGATAAGCATAGGTGAGCACAGTTGAGAAGAAATGTCTGTGTTTACTTTATAAACTTTATAAACCATTTACTATACAGAGGAAAGAGTAAAGTCATGTAACCTGTAGATCCTGTAGGTCCTGTAATGTAATTATGTTTATTGTAGGTTATAAAAACCTGGAAGGCCTGTTTATTCTGCACTGCACTGAATCCCTAATCACAACATTAAAACCCACAAATCTCAGGATTCTGCTTAATCCAGCCCATGTGCTAGCATTAGCTGGGCGCTAGCTCCGCTAACCCACTTTCTGCAGGCTCTTCGGTCACATGGAGATTTACAGAGTGGCGGGATCAACCCGAAACAATCCGTCACCACCAGGGTCTTTATTTACAGATCAAAACAAATAAGCTTTATTATTACAGGAGAATTTCATAACCGCTAAACCCTGCTAACCCAATCTCCAGTACCGGCCAGTGGACCGAGCCAACAGAGCCAAGGAGCGTTCCTCAGGACTATAAACACAATCACACAAATTAATCACTTCAATTAATCATTAAAATATAAAAAAAAACACAGATTCAAAACTGTCCAGACACCCTGTAAACTCATCAGATTAGTCTGGATTCCCACATAACATTTCATGTTTTATGTTTAGAGTTTTTAAAGTTTATTTTTTTAAAGAACAACTGAAATCAATCAATTAAAATTCACAGATATTTAGATATAAAATACAATATACGTCCAAATAATTGTGATTAGTTCTGCAAGATTTTTGAATTAAATTCCCCTGTTTATCTGTAAATGAGATTATGATTGGTTCTGTGGAGATGATTGACCACACCCCTTGTCTGTAATTGAGATTATGATTGGTTCTGAAGCAAAGATTGACCACGCCCCTTACCTAAAACTGAGGTTGAGACCGAAGATTGTGATTGGTTATGTATAAAAGTTATTTACAAAAAACTGTCCTATATGGAGTTTCATCCCTCCAGAAACCAAACCATGTCCACAAAAAACTCATGTGTTAAATTGCACACAAATTAAAATTTGCACAGCAGGTACAATATTTTAGCATGGTGACTTTTTATATCTTTATAAAAAATAAAACAATCTTAAATACACTAATTTTTTCTATGTATATAGAAAAAATTACCAAATTGAAAACCTCTGGAATATAATCAAGAGGAAGATGGATGATCACAAGCCATCAAACCACCAAACTGATATGCTTGATTTTTTGCACCAGGAGTAAAGCAGCATAAAGTTATCCAAAAGCAGTGTGTAAGACTGGTGGAGGAGAACATGATGCCAAGATGCATGAAGAAAAAACTGTGATTAAAAACCAACCAGGGTTATTCCACCAAATATTGATTTCTGAACTCTTTATGAACTTTATGAATATGAACTTGTTTTCTTTGCATTATTTGAGGTCTGAAAGCTCTGCGTCTTTTTTTGTTATTTCAGTCATTTCTCATTTTCTGCAAATAAATGCTCTAAATGAGAATATTTTTATTTGGAATTTGGGAGAAATGTTGTCTGTAGTTTATAGAATAAAACAACAATGTTCATTTTACTTAAACATAAACTTATAAACAGCAAAATCAGAGAAATTGATTCAGAAACTGATGGTCTAGTTACAGCAAAGACGAGAGCTCCAAAACCAGCACAAACAAAGCATGAAGCATTCTGGTAAGAATAGGTAATTGCATAGAGCATGCGGAAGAATCATTTTAAACTGGTGGGTGTCTCCTTTCAGAGCGGATGAATCCGACTCCAGGTTATGCTCAGTCAGAGATCGAGAGAGCACACTGAATCAGAAACTTCACTCCTTCGTTTCTTTGGTTTTACTATGAGCGAAGGAGCTACTGAGCTCTGAGTTTCCTCTTCTGAAGTCCCCATTGCTCCACGAGCCGCTCGCGTTCAGTAAAACTGAGCCGGATCCTCTTTTAGAGGCTGTACGTGTGACGCAAGCACTTAAAGACGCGTGACGTGGCCAGAAGAATAAGATCTCCCATGAAAAGCGACTCGACAACCCAGTTTTTAGATTGAATATTAATAGGCTTAGCAGGGATGGTGGTTCAGAACACTGGTACCATTAAACACAATACTGTATCCATATTCTTCTCCACTCAGACATGCTTTTGCTTTCAGTTTAGAAACAAAATAATACAGACTGTCACTTTAATAAATTAAACTTATTTTGGGTTCCTACTGTCTGCAATCAAATAAATGTGACAGGAAATGTTAAAAAGGCTGCATTTTTTATTTATTAGATTAGTTAGATTTTATATATATATTTTATATTATATATATATATATATATATATATATAATCAGTATCAGCCAGCACCGCAGGGTTCTGCAGTGTTTGTTCCGTTAAAACCCATAAAGCATCTGCAGCCTCCTGCCGGCCCGGCAGCTCCAGCGGCAGCTGGCAGCCCCGGCAGCAGGCAGTGGCAGGTGTGTGTTATAGATAAGCCCAAACTGCGGCTATTATCACTCCTCCAGCTGCGGCGTTCAGTCCATTACACACAGCCCTGACCTTCTGACCCCTGCCAGATAACTGATTTGTGATGAAGTGTTTTTACTGACCAATAAAAAAACTGCACCGCAATTCTGCAGCTGCACCTTGTGACCAGCAGGAGGCGCTGATTCATACACATTTAGAAACACGGCCCTCGCCAGCACAGTGATAGTAAGGGATGGGCGATATGGCTCTAAATCAATATCACAATATTTTAGGGAATTTCAATCACAAAAATATATTTTATAAATTTCAGGAATAAATTACTACAAAACAAAATAGAATTTCATATACACAGTTTGATACATTCAACAGCAACAAAAAAAAAACATTTGAGCAACTGATTGGCTAAGCAACCCATCAATCAAGCAACTGACGGAGCAAGGGATCAACTAATCACATGCTATTTGCTATTTATGCAAGACAATGTAAAACTACACACTGCACACACAACTTTACAAAGACATTAATTAATAATGTAAAAAAAACAAATCAAATATGCTTAAATGTTATAGTATTTTTGCAATATTGATATTCTTGGTTATGTAAAAAAAATATTTTATTAGTTTTAAAAATACACTACTGCAAAAAATAAACATTATGTTTATGTTTTATTTAGTATAAATATAACAGTTTAAATCCTTCAGAAACCAAATATAATCTTTATAGTTGTGTCTATTTTGTAAACAACAGTAACGTACCAAAAGCCTTACATAATAATTTAATAATTTAACAACAAATCTTAACGTATATATACATATATATTTAGATTATAGACTGCCAACCCAAATCTGATTTAAAATCAAAATATACATGTAGACTTTTTTGTTTGTTAGTTTTTTTTGCTGCATTGGAGTATTGGAGTATTTATGGATGCATATCTAGATTGCATCCATATTCAGTTTTTAGCCAGAAACAGAAACATAAAATCACCTCCAAATTGATTTTGCAAATCAGACCCAAACTACATGTGGAGGTGGTTTGAAATGTGATTACAATAATCAGATTTTAACAGATGTTTGTCTGGATGCTCTGAACAGTCAGATTGGATTTTAACTAGTATTTTAACTTGCATAGGCAAGAATTAATACAGGAATTATAATTCAATTTATTTAATATATATTACGCAATATAAGTCGATTCTGTAAGCAAGGCAGTCAAATTACAAATAGTATATTTTACTATTTACAGTTTTTCATCAAATCTGAGTACAAAGAATGGGGGCCTGAACCATCAATGAACCACTTCTGACACCAATCTTTACATGTAAACTAATAATTAAATATATATACTGTGTTTTTGAGAATCCATGCAGTCTCAGAAAACAACATATCACATCATGTCAATATATCAATACAAAGTGTATTTTTCATCACTCACAACATGATAAACAACAACCTCATCAAATTCAGAGTGAGGGAAGTGACCTCCAAACCACAGCAACCCATTCAGCTACTCTTGTGATGTCCAGACAGGCAAATCCGATCTGATCACTTGCAAATTCCAGTGTTGACCATCAACTCAACAGAGACGTAGGAAGTGTGATGCATGCAGATTAAAATCTCGATCACGATTCGAACAAACATGACAGAATGCATTTGAATGACAGTGATATTTATTAAGTATAACTGCGCCAGCAGCCCAGTCTGCCAACCACAGCTGGTCAGCAGCTAAACACTGGATTAGCCGTGGAGGAGATGAGCAGAAGCTGCTGAGATGTGGAGAAAATCCCAGCAGAACCCAGAACAGCAGGACCGTCTAACAGCACCACCCTCGCCCATTAGAGAGAGAGAGAGCTTATTTACAGCTCAGCTGGATACAGTCTGGGTGTGAAACAAATACACTCACACACACATACTGACGAAAACAACAAACAACAATGTGCTATAAACAAGCCTGACTCCTCCAGAGAGAAAGATAGACAGGACACGGGAGACTGACTGACCAAACGACTGACTAAACCTTTCAGTCAAGCAACCAACTGAGCAAACAAGCAACAGACTGACCCAGTCACCAAGTCACGAACTGTCTAATCAAGCAACCAACAAAGTGTTTGAGAAACCAACCAAGCCACAAAGTGCTCGAGTGACCAAGCGATGGACCATTCAAGTGTCCAACTGAGCAACAAAACAACTGACCAACCAGGCAATTGAGCCATCGGCTATTCAAGAGTCCAACTGAATGACTAAGCAACTGACCAACCAAGCAATGGAATGACTAAGTAGTCAAGCAACTTAAAAAAACGAGCATCTAAGCATTTAACCACAGAAAGTACAAGTGTCCAACTAAGAGACAAAGTAACTGACTGACCAAGCAACCAAGCAACTAACCAACCATGCAATTGAGTGAACGAGTAGCCAATTGAAAGATCATTCCAACTAAGTGACCAGGAAGCCTAGTGACCAAGCAATCAAATCATGTAACCTTCCAAAGTGTCCAACTGGGCAACTGGATGACTGAGCAAAAAGCAACTGACTGGTGAAGCACTTGGGCAATGGATTGATTAAGCATCAAACTGAGCAACCAAAAGTCCAATCAAGTGGCAAACTGAGTGACTGAGAGACCGAGCAACTGACCAACTAAGCAATTGAGTGACAGAGCAGCCTAGCGAAAGACTGTTTAGGTGAACAAAGAAGTAACCAAGTGACTGAATGATTGGATGATTCAAGCAATTAAGCGTACAAGTGAGCAATTGAGTGAGCAACCGACAAAGACAACAATAACATGTCCGAGCAACCAATAACTAACTGGCTGAGCAACCAAGCAACCAACTGACCAAGCAATCAACTCAGTGAGCAATTGATCGAGCCGACAACTGAGCAACTAATCAACCAAGCAACTGACTAAGCAATCAACCTAGTGACCAACTGAGGAAGCCAGCAACTAAGCAACTGACCGACCAACTAACTGACCAAGCAATCAAACCAGTGACCAACTAAGTAAGCCAGCAACTGACCGACCAAGCAACTGACTGAGCAAACAAGCAACCAAAATATTTTCCATTCTGTTCAACATCTGGTACAATATATACTATATACTGTATGCTTATTGTGACAGACTGAGTTATTATTGTGATTATTATATACTGTGTATATAATATATATATATATATATATATATATATATATATATATATATATATATATATATATATATATATATATATATAATACCAAGTTGAAAACCTCTGGAATATAATCAATAGGAAGATGGATGATCACAAACCATCAAACCAGCAAACTGAACTGCTTGAATTTTTGCACCAGGAGTGAAGCAGCATAATGTTATCCAAAAGCAGTGTGTAAGACTGGTGGAGAGAGGAGAACATGATGCCAGGATGCATGAAAACTGTGATTAAAAAACAGAGTTATTCCACCAAATATTGATTTCTGAACTTTTAAAACTTTATGAATGTGAACATTTTTTTTTTATAATTTGAGGTCTAAAGGTTCTAAAAGCTCTGCATATTTTTTGTTATTTCAGCCATTTCTCATTTTCTGCAAATAAATGCTGTAAATGACAATATTTTTACTTGAAATTTGGGAGAAATGTCTGTAGTTTATATAGAATAAAACAACAATGTTCATTTTACTCAAACATAAACCTATAAATAGCAAAATCAGAGAGACTACATAATTTATATTTAGGTAAAAGGTCAGATTGGGAACAGGGAACACAGAGAGCTGGTTTAATAACTGTGTTGAGCTGAAGCGGGCTGTGAACGCAGGGTCTTTTCTCTCCGCAGTATTGTTAAGAGTTCCAGCTCCACTCCAGTCTGAGTGCATGAAGCTCCAGTAAATCAGCCCCAGCTCAGGGTTCCTCAGAGCAGAGCCGGGTTTAAACACACTGCACCTCCCCTGCATACCAATGCAGCTAAACCCCTGCACAACGAGATGCGACGGGGAAATGCACAGCGCTCCACTAACGCAGCCTAGCAACCCCTCAGCCCCGGGAACAAGCTGGAACCACCTCCACTGTTCAACCACTTCATTAGCTGTGGTTCTATTCTTCAATACAACCCTATACTGCTTTTAACAGACCAGCTTTCCCACCCGTAGAGAATATATTGAAAATATATTGAAAAATTTAGTAAAGTTTACTAAAAGAAAGGATTGATTCAGCAAAAATAAATGAAGTAAAGTTTACTAAAAGAAAGGATTGATTCAGTAAAAATAAATGAAGTAACGTTTACTAAAAGGAAGGATTGATTCAGTAAAAATAAATGAAGTAAACTTTACTAAAAGGAAGGATTGATTCAGTAAAAATAAATGAAGTAAACTTTACTAAAAGAAAGGATTGATTCAGTAAAAATAAATGAAGTAAAGTTTACTAAAAGAAAGGATTGATTCAGTAAAAATAAATGAAGTAAAGTTTATTAAAAGAAAGGATTGATTCAGTAAAATAAATGAAGTAAAGTTTACTAAAAGAAAGGATTGATTCAGCAAAAATAAATGAAGTAAAGTTTACTAAAAGAAAGGATTGATTCAGCAAAAATAAATGAAGTAAAGTTTACTAAAAGAAAGGATTGATTCAGCAAAAATAAATGAAGTAAAGTTTACTAAAAGAAAGGATTGATTCAGTAAAAATAAATGAAGTAAACTTTACTAAAAGGAAGGATTGATTCAGTAAAAATAAATGAAGTAACGTTTACTAAAAGGAAGGATTGATTCAGTTAAAATAAATGAAGTAAACTTTACTAAAAGGAAGGATTGATTCAGTAAAAATAAATGAAGTAAACTTTACTAAAAGAAAGGATTGATTCAGTAAAAATAAATGAAGTACAGTTTACTAAAAGAAAGGATTGATTCAGTAAAAATAAATGAAGTACAGTTTACTAAAAGAAAGGATTGATTCAGTAAAAATAAATGAAGTAAACTTTACTAAAAGAAAGGATTGATTCAGTAAAAATAAATGAAGTAAAGTTTATTAAAAGAAAGGATTGATTCAGTAAAATAAATGAAGTAAAGTTTACTAAAAGAAAGGATTGATTCAGCAAAAATAAATGAAGTAAAGTTTACTAAAAGAAAGGATTGATTCAGCAAAAATAAATGAAGTAAAGTTTACTAAAAGAAAGGATTGATTCAGCAAAAATAAATGAAGTAAAGTTTACTAAAAGAAAGGATTGATTCAGTAAAAATAAATGAAGTAAAGTTTACTAAAAGAAAGGATTGAGTCAGTAAAAATAAATGAAGTAAAGTTTACTAAAAGAAAGGATTGATTCAGTAAAAATAAATGAAGTAAAGTTTACTAAAAGAAAGGATTGATTCAGTAAAAATAAATGAAGTAAAGTTTACTAAAAGAAAGGATTGATTCAGCAAAAATAAATGAAGTAAAGTTTATTAAAAGAAAGGATTGATTCAGCAAAATAAATTAAGTAAAGTTTACTAAAAGAAAGGATTGATTCAGTAAAAATAAATGAAGTAAAGTTTATTAAATGAAAGGATTGATTCAGCAAAAATAAATTAAGTAAAGTTTAATAAAAGAAAGGATTGATTCAGTAAAAATAAATGAAGTAAAGTTTACTAAAATAAAGGATTGCGTTCAGTTCACTTATTTACTCTGTGTAACATTTAAGTCTTGAAATCGAGTTGAAGTTACTTAAATTTATCTGAAATTAAATTTACTTCAAAAAAGCAAATGCAGAAAGTTGCGAAACTTTATTAAAGTAAATTTTACTCATCATTTTTTTTCAGTATACTGGATGGAACAATTAAGAGACTAATGGCACTTTTCCTCTGCATAGTACTCTACACCACTCAACTCTACATGTGGTTTGATACCTAGTTCATTTAAAGTTGCATGAAACGGCAAAGATATGATGCACAGCAAGGTTCATTTTAACAGAAGTGAATTTAACCCTCTATAGAGGGATATTTGTATTTGTTGGAGCTTGGGCATCCGGTGTTTTGGGAACCACTGCGTCAGAAAGACTGCCTAGTGATCTATTGTGTAATGTTGCCCTGAGGCAACAAATAAAAAAATACCTTTTTTAAGAGGTAACTGAAAACAAAACAACCCAAAAAACAGGCTTTAAACTATGCTTCAAAATATGCTTTTTTACGTAATGAAACCTCTTGGGTATAGTATAACAATCAATAAAGTTGATTTGTTGCCTGAGGGCAACATCGTGCTATAGATCAGTGGTTCTCATACATTTTAGACCATGTACCACCCGCAATCAAACAAAAAAAAAAAAATCAACGTACATAAAGGTACCGAAAAGTCATCCACAGGAACATTTGCAATATATATACATTGCATATCCTGATGTCCACACAATGTGAAACTAAATAAATCCTTCAAAATCAAATAAAAAAGCTGCAAAATGACTGACATTTTCAAGTTCTTGACATTTGTGCGACAGTGAATATATGTTTTGGTCTCCAATGAAACCAGGTAAATTCTTAAGATCCAGAGATTTGGATACCCCCTTGTGCACACATGCATTTGCTTGTATAATCTTTTATATATATATATATATATATATATATATATATATATATATATATATATATATATATATATATATATATATATATATATATATATATTTGTTGGCGTACCACCTTGACGTGCTTCACGTACCACTATTGGAACAGGTACCACAGTTTAAGAACCTCTGCTATAGAGGGTTAATAAAAAAAGGGGCCGCTAAATCATAAGCACTATATACAATTTCACATATTATTTATATAAGAGGAAATTAATAAAAAAAAATATATATATAATATCAATCTACTAATACCTAATATTTAAATGCTAGTAAATTTCAGTCTCACAGAAACTTATTACACCATGAAAGCTGGAAGCTTTGCCAACACACACACACACACACACACACACACACACACACACACACACACACACACTGCATTCATTCCACAACACACACTCAAACCCCAGCTGACCTACATGGAGAAGGAAACCATGCCAAAGAGAGAGAGAGAGAGGGGGGGGGTGGGTGTGTGTGTGTGTGTGTGTGTGTGTGTGTGTGTGTCTGGGTATACTCTAAGGACTGAAGATATGGGCCAGTCCAGATCCCCCGAGAACACAGATCTCCAGAGAGACATTCAGAGACAATGAGAAAAGAAGGTAAAAGTAGAGAGAAAACAAGACATGAAGACATGAGATAAGCTGAGATCAGGACAGCTGGCATGACACGAGTCATGATGAGACAAGACTAAGATGGCATGAGACATAAGAAGCTGAGACAAGACTTGACTAGATGACACCAAGACAAGATGAAATCAAAAGTGATTACAAGTGAGACAAGACGAGACAACGTGACGATGTGTGTGTCGTGTTCTCGGCGGCGTGTGTTTAGATTATCTACTGGATGAAAATTCCTTCTGGCTTCATTTTACTCAAACAAGTTCCGGCCTTCCGCCACCCGCCGGAGAACCTCCTCCACCCCCCACCCCCACCCTCACGCCCCCGTCATCTCTCCTTATCTCCTGGTTTCTCTTCCTTTCTCGTTTTCATTCTTCCTCTCCTGGGAGAGTTCCTCCCTCCGTCCTGCACGCCACCCTGCCGGTTCCACCGCTCCGAGGGTAGAGCGCGGTTCTCTGGTTATATATAGGGGCTTAAAAGTTCCAGATATAGGTTCTGCGGTAGAGAGTGAATAATTTAAAGCTGATAAATTGTTAATGATTCTGATTCTGAAGTTCTGCTCAAATATAGTCGCTTTCTGCTGCTCAGCTCCTTCATATGGATTCTCCATCGGTTCCTCAGTCTTAAAGGTGTGGAGAGCGTTGGGTTTGATGTTGGGTCTTTAATTATGGTTTCTGAGATATAAGATAAGGCTGCACAATATACGATTAAAACTTCGTCATCGTGATGTGTGCATGTGCAATAGTCAACATTGTAGGACGCGCGATGTCACTGTTTTGATTCCTGAAACAATAAGTAGATACACAGCGCTGTCTCTGTGTCTGTGTGAGTGACAGGCAGCTGCTGCCTGAGAAGTGCAAAATTGGGGCTCTCCTTCCACATGGTTGGGTAAATTCTTGTAAACACATGTGCTAAAAGCTGTGCACCAATCCAGTAAAGTTTTGTGCAGATATTTCCAGTTACAGCCTTTATTTCTTGCCTTTAATTCCAGAAAAACGCTCTTATTTACTGTTTAAAAAGTCATTTAAATGCCTGATTAAAGGGTCGATTACTGTTGTTTTGCTGTTTTTTTTTGGTCCGGACACGAGACAGCGTGCGGGTTGGGTCAGGGCTGGTGACGTCATGGGCCCTGCATTGTTTAATATTGCTAAATATATTTATATTGCCGAAAAAATTATATATTATAGCTACAACTAATTATAATTTTGGTTGTTAACTAATCTGATGGTTATTTTTTCGATTAGTGGATTAGTCGATTAGTCAACGCCATGATCTTCCAATGGCCGCCATCACTTTAATACAATAGAAACAGCTGAATTTGGGATTTAAATGCCCTTTAAATGCTTAGAAGATGTTTAAAAGGACCCTATTTTAAGAGATTAAGGATTATATTTTGTGTACTGAACTCATAACATGGTCAGGATGTATAATCAGATATATAGGGAAACTTTGGCCAGTATTTTCTTATTAGAACAGTATGTTACAGAGATCTGTATATAATCTGTATTTGCCTCTGAATCTGCCTACTGCCTACATTCATTCTCCAAGTCCCATTTCCACACTCAGGATTGCCAGGTATAGACAGCAGTTTGCAAACAATGTGCTGCAGCCATGGAAACAAGGGAGCTGGCTATTTTTATTTTTTATGCAGAACATGTAATCACTGAGCTTCAGTAAGGTTGCTAAGCATTACTAGGTAATTTACCAAAATCACTTGCATAGTAGAGATGGGAATTTTGACATTGAAACAAGTGTATATATATATATATATATATATATTTACTGAAAGCTACAGATTAAAAATTTTCTTCGCTTGCCAGTGTGTGACAATCTGGCAACCCGCATAAACTTTTTCAGTGCAGTTGGAGGAAAAGGATGGATCATCAAGTTCATCATACTTACAGGATGATCTAGTTTAGAGTGTGTATGAGTGTGTGTGTGTGTGTGTGTGTGTGTTTGAGAGTGTGTGTGTGTGTGTGCGCTGGGCTCTGAGCGGAGTGTGTGTGTGTGTGTGTGTGTCTATGTAAGGCAGTAGAGCTGATCTGAGTTTACAGTAGAGCTGCCATTAGCACAGAGCCGTTAAACCGCAAACTGAAGCCCCGCCCACTTCTGCTGCAGACGTTAGCCTTTAGCCGTTAGCCCTTCAGAACATTCTTCATGTTTCTGAGGGTGGATTAAAGATTACAGTGTTAATGTAACGGTTATAAACACCAGTTTGGATCAGGGCTGAGTTCCAATTCTTGTTTCAGACAGTGTTTCAGTGCAGCTGTGCTAAGGCTACGTTCACACAGCAGGAAAATGTGGCCTAAATCTAATCTTTTAATTCATATATCTAATTAGCTATAGCTCCATATTATCTCTTGAACATCAACACTGAACATGTGCCCATCAAATACTTATAATACTTATAAATACATAACTTATAACTTGTTTCTACATTAGCTATAGCTCCACGTTATCTCTGTGTACTGTACTATACAACAATTGTAGTAAAAAAAAAAACACTATATACATTTAAAAAAATAATTGAATTTATACAGAGGGGTAGTTGTTCACACAATCGTTGTAATATGATCTATATCTCACATTTGCAGAATTGCCGAGTAGCATCATCACAGCGCTAACGCTCGGAGGAAAGCACAGCGACTCTGTTCTGATACATCAGCTCACAGACGCAGCCTCGTTCTAATCCACATCACCCTAGGAGTGTTGAGAGAAAAGAGCGCCACCTACTGTACCCACCCAGAGAGGGCAAGGCCAACTGTGCTCTCTCAGGGCTCCGGCAGCTGATGGCAAGGTGCATGACCAGGATTAAAACCAGCAATCACCTAGTCAAAGAGGCAGCGCTTTAGACTGCTGTACAACTTAGCGTCCTGTGAGCCCTTTTTATAAACTTTATTTTGAGTATGAGTGTGTTTGTGTGTGTGTGTGTGTGAGAGAGAAAGAGAGAAAGAGAGAGAGAGAGAGTTTCGGTACGTGTGTGTGTGTGTGTGTGTGTGGTTGCACTTGTAAACAAACTAACAATGAATACGTATGGTGAGGCATGACCAGACAAGAACTCCTGATCTTATCATTCTGAGGATTCTTCTCTCTCTCTCTCTCTCTCTTCTTTCTCTCTCTCCTCTCTTTCTCTCTCTTCTTTCTGTCTCTGTCTCTCTGTCTCTCTCTCTGTCTCTCTCTCTCTCTTCTTTCTCTCTCTCTTCTTTCTCTCTCTCTTCTTTCTCTCTCTCTTCTTTCTCTCTCTTCTCTCTCTCTCTTCTCTCTCTCCTTTCTTTCTCTGTCTCTCTCTCTTCTTTCTCTCTCTGTCTCTCTGTCTCTCTCTCTCTCTCTCTTTCTCTCTCTTCTCTTTCTCTCTCTTCTTTCTCTCTCTCTCTCCTTTCTTTCTCTCTCTGTCTCTCTCTCTCTCTTTCTCTCTCTTCTTTCTCTCTCTTCTTTCTCTCTCTCTCTGTCTCTCTGTCACTCTCTCTCCTTTCTTTCTCTCTCTGTCTCTCTCTCTCTCTTCTTTCTGTCTCTGTCTCTCTGTCTCTGTCTCTCTGTCTCTGTCTCTCTGTCTCTCTCTCTCTTTCTCTCTCTTCTCTTTCTCTCTCTTCTCTTTCTCTCTCTTCTTTCTCTCTCTTCTTTCTCTCTCTTCTTTCTCTCTCTTCTTTCTCTCTCTTCTTTCTCTCTCTGTCTCTGTCTCTCTCTTCTCTGTCTCTGTCTCTCTCTTCTTTCTGCCCTCACTCTCTCTCTCTCTCTCTCTCTCTCTCTCTCTCTCTCTCTCTCTCTCTCTCCCTCTCTCTCTCCCTCTCTCTCTCCCTCTCTCTCTCCCTCTCCCCAGACTGACAGACACAGAGGCACTAGTTCAGGGTTCTATTTATGAATGCAATAAATATTATTTAAAATAAAATATAAAAAGACAGATCTAAGTATGATAATAAAACGTATAGGATCTACAAGAAAAGATAGAAGAACTGAATCAAATTAAAGTATTAGCCAGTTAAAGTTCAATTAAATTTTTTTAACTCTGATACTTTTATGTCTATGTATTTTAAGAAGAAACAAATAAAATAAAATAAATAATCTCTAAAACAGAAACTTTACAGAAGAGAGGAAAAAAAACCTTGTAAACTTTCAATGGAAGTCGATGTAAAAAGAGTTTATTTCAGGTCATTTTGAAGAGTTTCTATTGGTTCGTTCATCAAGAAATTTTGGCACAGTGTAAGGGACAGTTTGTCTGTTTAAATTATGTAGTAAACTAAAAATCGACCAAAATGGAGATACTTGTTTTTCATAGGACAGCGACGATATACATTCAATTAGATTTGGAAATTAAATGATTACAAAACCTGATGACTTAAATAAAATAATTTAAAACATTGTGTGAGGAAATGTATGTAGCAGAAGTTTCCTCTGCGATAAAATAGTATTTTTATTTGAAATTTATTAAAGAACTTTCTCTAATTTTAACACGGGTATAAAATGAAGGGCTCTGAAACGGGTGTATGCACAACTCCTTTTATGAGGTGTCTTAACTCTTTTGCACAAAAAGGCGCAAAAGTCAGATATTAATCATAATAGACATTTAACCTTAATGAATATTAATTATAAAATGTTTGCTAAAATTATTATGAAAAGACTAGAAGATTTGTTAAACCCGATTATTGTAAAAGAAGAAACGTGCTGTAAAAATGTTCATATGTGGGATAATTTAAATACATTAAAAGAGCTTTTTTTATACACAATAAAGGAAAAAAGGGATTTTTATATAGCTGCTCTAGACCAATAAAAGCATTTGATTCAGTTTCCAGTAGGTATATTTTTACTACTCTTGAGAATTTTTTTTTCTTTTTTTTTTTCAGAAAAGGCCTGGCTGTGGAAGAGGAAGGTACTGTATAGATATGTGTACTGAGCGAGGAGTCTGCCTGCAGTCCTGACCTTTCTTCAGTAGAGAGTGTGTGGAGAAGTGTGTGTGTGTGTGTGTGTGTGTGAGATAAAATGGAAATGGACTCTGTTGTCAGTTCTATTTGCTGGCTGGCTGACTCCAGTGTGAGTGTGTGAGCAGCACTGTTTGTGTTTAACTGAGCTGAACAGCACCGCTGAAGTGGTACCATGTGTGTGTGTGTGTGTGTGTGATTACTGCTTAATGCTGCTGGTAATCACTCAGGGATTGTAGCCGGTCCAGTTTGATTGGGATGTGATATCACTTGTTGCGATGCTTTGCTTCTAATTCCTTCTAATTTCCAAAAGAAGAACAATCTGTCAGTAGGAGAACATCACAGCTAACAACTGTCGAGAAGGAAGCATCATAACTCAAATTTTATCAGAAGGAGAGCATCACAACTCAAATTCTACCGAGAGGAAATAATCACGACTCAAATTACATCGAAAGGAGTGCATCCCAATAAAAATTTCACGAATAGAAAAGCATCACAACTCAAGCTTAACCTTCTTGAAACATCACAACTCAGATTTCATCAATAGAAGAACATCACAACTCAACCTACAAATAGGAGAACATCACATCTTTTACCAGTAGCAGATCTTTACAGCTAAACTTTCATCAAGAGAAGAGCATACTAACTCAAATTCTATCAATAGAAGATCATCACTGCTAAACATTTACCAAGAGGAGAGCATAATAACTCAAATTCTATCATTAGGAGAGCATCAGAGCTAAGCAATCACCAAGGAAATATCATAATAACTCAAATTCTATTATTAGGAGAGCATCACAGCTAAACTTTCTTCAATAAAAGAGCATAATAACTCAAACTCTATCATTACTAGAGCATCACAGCTAAACTTTCTACAAGAAAAGAGCATAATAACTCAAATTCTATCAATAGAAGATCATCACTGCTAAACATTTACCAAGAGGAGAGCATAATAACTCAAATTCTATCATTAGGAGAGCATCAGAGTTAAGCAATCACCAAGAAAATATCATAATAACTCAAATTCTATTATTAGGACACCATTACAGGTAAACATTCACCAAGAGGAGAGCATAATAACTCAAATTATGTCATTAGCAGAGCATCACAGCTAAACGTCCTACAAGAGGAGAGCATAATAACTCAAACTTCATCATTAGAAGAGCATCACAGCTGAACATGCACAAAGAAAAGAGCGTAATAATTCAAATTCCATCATTAGGAGATCATCACAGTTAAACATTCATAAAGAGGAAAGCATAATAACTCAAATTCTATCATTAGAAGAGCATCACAGCTAAACATTCATCAAGAGAAGAGCATAATAACTCAAATTCTTGATACTAGAGGATGTTCTTAATGTGAACTGTGTGGTAGTGCAACATGGAAATCTGTGTGGGATTTAGCCTAGTCCCATTTCCACACCCAGGGTTGCCAAGTATAAGGAACAGCATAGAACTTAGAAATGTAGGTTAATTTTGCTGCTGAACAGGTAATCACTGAGCTACAGTAAGGTTGCTATATACATATACTCATCAGCTACAAAGTAAGACTCGTCCTCACTTGCCAGGGTGTCAATCTGGCAACCTGTATGATGTTCTTAGGGATTCAAGGGATGAGTGGACGGGGCAAAAAACTCTATCCATTGTTTGGAAAGTGGACTTGTGTAGCCATTTCACACGGTCGCTCACTAATTTATTACTTTTCTTATATCATAATACATTATATATTTTTATTATAACCGTAATTGTAGACACAAAGCATCTCAGTACCTGAGAAATGACCTTATAAATCCACTCCATTCATTCACAGTGCAGAGAGTAAATACACTGGAACTCTTTAAGCTTAAACACACACTTACAGATTAAAGCTGTATTTACCCCTAACAGCCACACCTGCCCCGCCTCCAGCCACCAGCCACAAGCACCCGTCACAAGCACCCGTCACCTGTGTGTGCGCTGTCAACAACAAATCCAGACCTGCACTCGATACACAGGTACTGCGTTGCGCTTCCAGTGAAGTGTGGGAGGAATGGTGGGAATGAGCGCAGTCTTTCACACTTTACTGATTGATTTATTTCGGTTGAGTGTTTCCAGGTTTACGACGTAAATAAACCCAGCCGTCTGAGAACGCCCACACTAATAAAGATCAGCTGAACTGGCTGCAAACAGTCATGAAGTAGCTATAAAAAAAACATGGAAATGGGAAGTTTAAAACTGTAGGTTGTGGTTAAAATCAGTCACTTTAGCTGTTTTATACTCTATTACTCACCGGCTCAGTTGGCTCAGTGGGTTTCTGTGACTCAGAGATGTAGAAGCATGACTAATCCCTTTCCCTAATAACTCAAAACCATAAACATTAAACCAGTAGGTCCACAAATCCACCAATCATACATAAAAGCTAAAATACAATAAAGCTAAATATCCACCAATAAAAGAAAGGCATGGACAGAATCTACCGATAGAAGAACATCAAACTTATACATCCACCAAAAAGAGAACATCACAACTCAAGTTCCACCCAAAAAGAGAACATTACAACACAAATTTCACCATTAGCAGAACATCACAACTCAAATTCCACCAAAAATAGAACATTACAACTCAAATTCCACCAAAAATAGAACATTACAACTCAAATTCCACCAAAAGGAGAAGATCAAAACTCAAATTTCACCATTAGGAGAACATCACAACTCAAATTCCACCAAAAATAGAACATCACAACTCAAATTCCACCAAAAATAGAACATTACAACTCAAATTCCACCAAAAAGAGAACATTACAACTCAAATTCCACCAAGAATAGAACATTACAACTCAAATTCCACCAAAAAGAGAACATTACAACTCAAATTCCACCAAAAGGAGAACATTACAACTCAAATTCCACCAAAAGGAGAACATTACAACTCAAATTCCACCAAAAGGAGATCAAAACTCAAATTTCACCATTAGGAGAACATCACAACTCAAATTCCACCAAAAATAGAACATCACAACTCTAGTTCCACCAAAAAAAGAGCAGAATAACTCAAATTCTACCAAAAGGACAATATCACAATTCAAATTCCACCAAAAAGGGAACGAAATCCACATAAAAATATTCTCATTTAGAGCATTTATTTGCAGAAAATGAGAAATGACTGAAATAACAAAGAAGATGCAGAGCTTTCAGATCTCAAATAATCAATATTTGGTGGAATAACCCTGGTTTTTAATCACAGTTTTCATGCATCTTGGCATCATGTTCTCCTCCACCAGTCTTACACACTGCTTTTGGATAACTTTATGCTGCTTTACTCCTGGTGGTTTAATGGCTTGTGATCATCCATCTTCCTCTTGATTATATTCCAGAGGTTTTCAATTTGGTAAAATCAAAGAAACTAATTTCTCATTTTTAAGTAACTACAGCCCTTTTAAATGTATTAATACAGTAGCTTGAAGGATGATTTTAATGTATTTTTTTGACTGAAGTAAGAAGGGAATTGTAGCTGATTTAAATACGTAATGCCTATAATGAGAGTGTCTGTATGTTAGTTTGTAAAGAATGAACCAGTAGTCCTTGTAGAACTGTTAGAACTAAAGGTTGGAAAGCAGGTCGCAGTTCTCGCGAGCGTTGGTCGCGGCCGCCTCGGAAAACTTACAGAGTCTGGTTTGAGCTCAGAGGAGCTCCGGCACAGACACGAGAGCACCGCCATTCCTCCTATTAGACCTCAATGCAGCGCTGCAGCGAGTTTAAAGCTGTAATTTTACTTCTTTAAAAAGATCAAAAATCAAGGAAATCCTACCTAGTGCTGCTTTAAACATTGAGTATTTTAGGTTCGTTTATAGTGTTTCAAAGCCTTAATTTAAAGCCTTGGTTTTTATATGACAGTAAACAGTAAAGTAACACACAAACCTATATTAAAGCCCAGTCATGCAAAAAAAAATTATAATAAAAAATGATAAAAATATCATTATATACCATATAACTGTCAGAATCTTGAAAAATACAGTGAAATACATTTTTGGCCATACAGCCCAGCACTAATTTAACGTAATTCGACGTTTCGCGTACACTGAGCCGCGGTTTGACTGCAAGCGCTTTGAGTCATGGTGTGGTTTGATGGCAGCGGGTTCGAGGTGTTGCAGCTGAACGCTGCTGAGGCGTATGACTCACAGGAGAACGTTGGGTTTAATAACGGTGAGAACCGCGGTGTTTACTGCTGATATTAACACTCAGCGCGGGGCTGGAATGCTGTAGCATGACAAGGAAGGAGGAAATGGATTTAAAACATCAATCAAAACACACAAACGCCTTCACTAGAAATATTAAAGCTAACTGTGAGTAATAAAATAGCTCTGCCTGCTGGGTCTTTGTTCGGCATTCCAGTGAAAACACACACACAGTTAAACATCACTGAAAAACAAAAGTACAACCTTAGTCTCACCTGCAGGGAAACTGCAGTGCTGTTCTGTTTGCGTTACATTTAAAAAAAAAAAGGCTACTCACAAAAGTGTGAGTCGTTTGCTAGAATCAGATGTGTGTTTGACTGCAAAAACACCAATAACAGTACAGTTTTACTGCTGCTGTTGTCTTTCACACTGTTTAATCGAGCAATTCACAACCATCTGTAACTTCTGTTCAAATTAGGGGTGTCACGATTCTCTAAATCCTCGATCCGATTTTAGGGTCACGATTCGATTCGATTCTCGATTTTTTTTTTATTATTTCAAAAGGTGGGCTTGATATAAGTGATGCAAAGTGATACAAGTGATCTGTAATACACCACTTTAGGCACTAATGGTCAAATTTAAATAATTTAATTAAGACATATATGTAATGCCATCTAGTGGCGTTTTTTGGTAGCAGCAGTGTGCACTATTAAAACATCAGTGTGCAACATAACAAAATAAATAATAAAAAAATACAGGAACAGTCATGTACAAAATAATAGAACAATTAGAGCCTTAACAAACTGAACTCTATCCTACTATAACAGTTACACATGAAAAATAAGACTAAGACTTTTTCGGTCCCTGAGAATGAGAAGTTTTTTTTCTTTAATAAAGATATATTATTAACTTTATCTGAGAGAAAGATGCTCCTTAAGGTACCAAAGGTAACATATTTGAGGCTAGACAAAACAACTGTTATTTTTATATTTTCAAGTTTTTCTTTAAGAAGATGAGAATGTTCACATTCTCTGGAGAAAGGGCTGCTCTTTGAGCAGTCACAATGCGGCTACAGTGTGCTGCTCCATTTGCCAATCCTCTTTTTGACTTCGAGGCTCGAGACCATGACATAATTTCGATCGATTTCGATGAAATATCGAAATCGTGACACCCCTAGTTCAAATGCAAGACAAACCAATAAAAGTAATCTGCGTAAAACCTGTGAAATAGAGGCACAAGCAAGTTATCCCTAACTTAGTTTAATAATAGAGTTTAATAGAGTTTTTAGTGCTGGATAAGCATTTATTTTCTGGGTTGTGTTATTTTTAAGCTCCACAGTTTACAGGTTCTGTATGGGGATTCATGTTTCTCTAGAGCTGAGCGATATTGGAAATATTTTACATTGCAAATTTTACATTGATCTTTTTTTTCAGCTATATATATATATATATATATATATATATATATATATATCGCAATATTAAACAATGTGCCTAACGTGCCTAACCATGTGGATGGAGGCCATGCATGCGGTTACCTCGTGTTTATTCCTGCACCTCGCCCTCATCCTTCTCAGGCAGCAGCAGCCTGTCTCTCACACAGACACAGAGACAGCGCTGTGTATCTACTTCTTGTGTCAAGAATAAAAACATTGCAACATGACATGTTTGATTTAATTGCCTTAAGTGACATCACACGTCCTAGTTACACCACATTTTTAATGTGGTTAAATCTAAAATGTAAACTATACTTAATCTTAAAAGGGAATGCAGAATGTTGCAGAAGCCCTGCATGACGATGCATTAGCACGTTTACTTAGAAATGGTTTTTTTAGCTGCAACAGCTGTATCCTGTAATTCCAGTGAGTTAATCTTAAATCATAGGGAAGCAGTAGAAAGAAAAACAAGCAAAAATAAAATGAAAGTGAGTCAGGTTTCAAACAGGTCCTTATCTTAACTGTCCTCTGAATGCAATTCAACCTCAGACTCATGCAGATAACGACAGGAAAACAGACAGAGAGAGAGAGAGAGATACAGAGAGATAGAGAGAGAGAGAGAGAGAGAAAAAAAAGAAAAGAGTAAAAGAAAAACAGCTGATGAGTTTCTTTGATTTTACCAAATTAAAAGCCCTCTGGAATATAATCAAGAGGAAGATGGATGATCACAAGCTGATCATCAAACCACCAAGCTGAACTGCTTGAATTAATTTTTGCACCAGGAGTAAAGCAGCATAAAGTTATCCAAAAGCAGTGTGTAAGACTGGTGGAGGAGAACATGCCAAGATGCATGAAAAAAAACTGTGATTAAAAACCAGGGTTATTCCACCAAATATTGATTTTTGAACTATTAAAACTTTATGAATATGAACTTGTTGTTTTCTTTGCATTATTTGAGGTCTGAAAGCTCTGCATCTTTTTTGTTATTTCAGCCATTTCTCATTTTCTGTAAATAAATGCTCTAAATGAGAATATTTTTATTTGGAATTTGGGAGAAATGTTGTCTGTAGTTTATAAAATAAAACAACATTCATTTTACTCAAATATATACCTATAAATAGCTAAATTGAAGTGGTGAATTTTTGGGTTAAAGTGTACATCTCACAAGATAACATTTACAGTATCTGATACCAATCACACCAATAATTAATTTAGATTCATGTGCTTTTCTTTACAAATGCCTGGAAAACAGAGGCACGGGAAAGCTACCCCTCTCCAGAGTGCACCTTTCAGCCCATACAGTGATAAAATAAAGGTAATGTAAGATTAGTTGGATTGATGTAATTATAATGCATTCCTACTGCTCTGTTACTCATATTATATTATTTACACAGTAACGTCTGTAACATTAATAGGCCCCAAAATAGAACCCTGTAGCACTCCATAAGAAATACAAATAAATAGGATTATTATCTGTATAATAAACAATTGGTCAATGGTTTAAGATTAAATTATGTGTCATAATGCGTCATAAAGTAAAACTGTATTTATTTTTAACACTCAAAAAAAATTGGGAATATTTTGCCTGGATTATGAATAATGAAAAATCATTTTATTTTGGTACAAGCTGCTTGAGTTGCTCAGTATGTTTGGTGTTAAATTCTCCTTAATGTTTTCATAATAATAAAAATAATATCATATTAACAACTACACAGGGGCGGAGTCACATGACTACATATGCAATAATATGTTTTTAAGAAGAAAAAAAAAACATCCACACAGTTGGAAGTGTAGTAAAAAATATATATATATATCTGATCAACAAGATTGCCAGTTACTGTCATTGTGCAAGATTATGGACCCTATTTTAGTGATCTATAGGCTAGCCATCAACTGCGCAGCATGGTTTAGGGAGTGTCAGCCTGTCTTTGCTATCGTAACAACTAGAAAAGTATTTCTTGTGTGCAGCTCGAAACGTGCAAAGGGCATTTACTAGTTCTCTTACTTATTTATGCGGTGTGTTTTGTGCGTAACGTGAAATAAACCAATCAGTGTGTGTCACTTGCTATTCCCTGTAGAAGCCAGGTGTACTCTGACTTTGGCGGATTGGTATTTTAATAGCGCAGTGCTTCTGAGCAGAGGAAACTGACCTTGAGAAGCTCATTTACAAGAACGGCAATGTTGTTTTATTTTGTATTCTGTTTATTGGTTGTTGGTGTAAATGTTGGCTTTGTGCACTTCTGCGTGTCCGTGTGTGCAGTGCCAAGCTTGCAATGAACGTATGACTGTTGATTGTTGTCAGGGTTCTGATCAGTCAGTGGCGTACCTGTGTTTTCCGTTGCCAAGATAGCAATACACCGGAAATTACACCAGAAGCGTTGTTTGTGGTATTTAAACGACACAGGTGCAAGGTGTGAAAATAGACTGTTGGAGGGTTGTAAGATAGCAATGAGCATCATTGCTATGTTTTTAAATACTGTAATTCTATTCTAACACATGCAAACCAGTTCATTTGTGAATAACTGAACGTTCTCTTCTCCTTTGTGCTCCTGAGCCGTTTCTGTCTCATCTGTTGGACCTACAGATGCTACCAGGTACAAGTACCAAGCATAGCAACAGTAACTAAGGGGGGCGGGACTTGTCTGCATTTTTTTAAACAACGAATTTCAGTTTAAATATCGTTCAGCTGTGGACGTCGTTGAACGCCGACCTCCAGCAGACCTGCACTGACCACATCCTGACTGTCACATCAGGTGTCTCTCTCTCTCTCTCTGTCTCTGTCTCTTTCTTTCTCTCTCTCTCTCTCTCTCTCTCTCCCTGCAGACGCACAGCGAGGGATTTTTATAGCAGCGCCAGAGCCAGAAATAGGTCAATGTCATCCAAAATAACTTAAAAGCGAGCTGCGTCTGCTCTGAGATCAGCTGCTACAGCGCCGTTTCAGGGCCAACATCCTCTTTTTTTTCATTCCTTGCTGCTGCAGTCGAACCAAGGAGACAGATCTGCCCCATCCTCACAACACAACCAGCTCCAGCACCTCCACCTCCTTTACCAGCCTACACCTGAAGAAGTTCAGCACTCTGTACCTTTAGTACATTCTATATATATATACAGTACAGGCCAAAAGTTTGGACACACCTTCTCTTTTTCAATGTGTTTTCTTTATTTTCATGACTTTTTACATGTAACACATGTAGAGTTTTATGTACTTAACAAAAAATGAGCTGAACCTCCACAGTCACCGGACCTGAACCCAATCCAGATTTGAGGTTTGGGGTGAGCTGGAGCACAGAGTGAAGAAGGCAAAGGAGCAACAAGTGCTAATAAACAAACACCTCTGGGAACTCCTTCCTTCCTTCAAGACTGTTGGAAAACTTTTCATTTCAGGTGGCCACCTCTTAAAGAAGCTCATTGATAGAATGATGCCAAGAATGTTCAAAGCAGTAATCAGAGCAAAGGGGGGCTATTTTGAAGAAACTAGAATATAAATTTATTTTTGTATTCTACTATACTACAGCAACTAATTATTGTTGCCTGTTCCTTAATTCCTCTGTGATGGGGAGCTGAAATGAGCTTTTATTAGCTTTTATTAGCTTTCATTTTCCATTCCACCTTTAATGCTGCAGCCTCTACCACCTGTTGCACCATTTAAGGTGGAACGGAGAAATTAGTTAGTTAGCTAGCTACTGAGATAAACTACTAGAGACGTTTTATGCTTGTTATAAAGATAAAAATGGTCACAAAACATTAAAACTACACAATAAACTATGGTATTATAGTAATTATTGTCATTTTTAACAAGGAAAATACTCAATATTGTGGGTTTCCTCGGTTGCTTCTTTGGCCGCCATCTTGCCAGTGATTCTCAAAGCCCTCTGTTTTAAGTGTGCCTCCGATTTCATTAGCATAAAAACAGAAGAATGTAAACAATAGACCTTGAAAAGAGATACGCCAACAACTTTAACATGACTTTCTTTAAAAAACTAAAATCAATTAAATTTAATAAAAATTAAATTAAATTAAATAGTTCCAAAAACACTGTAAACAGACCTAAAATACTAATTTTTTAGTATTTAAAAGAGATGCAAGACACAAGTTTAATATCAATTTACAATATATTATTCTTGAAACCATTACAGTATTAAAATCTGCTGCAATTCTCTTCTTTCTCCAGTTAACAAATAAATTCAATTTAGCGTGCATTGATCCTAAATGATCCTATAAGCTACAGTATTAATATATTTAAAAGGACTATAGTTACTGCTCTTAATGTATCACCCAGCTGTAGTGTAATGCTGTATATCAGCAGGGTACAGTGGTCAGATTTGTCCCTACAGCTGTTATTATGCTCAGGTCTCGCAGGGTTAAACAAGTGTGGGGTGAAAAGTGTCCAATCAGCAGAAAGCCGGCAGAGACCAGGACGCCACCACAGCTCGAGGTGACTCAGCAGAGGCGAGGTGATGATGATGGAGGCAAGAACGGTAAAAAAAAAAAAAAAAAAAAAAATTATTTATTTATTTATTTATTTGAATATATACACCATTTAAGGTGGACTGGGGAAGATCTGAGTCTGAGATAAACTACTAGTGATTTTTTTTAATGCTTGTTATGAAGAAAATCAACCTTTATTTTAAACTCGGAGTACATTGAGGGTGGCCTCATAGGGAAGGGATTGACAAAAAAATAAATAAATAAATAAAATATATAGTTAATAATAAAAAAAAATGAATTTTAATAAGATAATGTATGATAAAACAGATATAAATAAAGTAAGGTAAAACAAATTAAGAGTAGGAATCATAAAATCATATGTAAAAAAAAACCCAAAGGAATTAAAACTAATAAACCCCAACTACAGATTAAAAAATAGGATTAATCACATTAAAGAGTCAAATAAAAATAAACAATAACTTAAAACAATAAAAGAAAGAAACAATAAAAGAAATGTGACAAAAACTGCTAAAACAAACCAAAATTAAAGTTAAAAAAAAAAATACAAAGAAAATACAAAAAAATAAAAATAAAAATCGTCATTTTTACAAGAAAAAAAATTCTGTTTTGCATGTGCCTCTGAAAAATCTCAGTGTGACACTTCCCCTACTTACAAAGCAGAGGGGTAGGGATAAGAGTTGAAATAGGATTATGCCTAAATGAACCACTTCTGACACCAATTTTTACATGCAAAGTAAATATGATTCAATATCAATATCACCATTTTTTACCCCCATAATATGTACTTGTTCAAAAGTTACTGTAAGGTGCGTGATACAGACCACCAGATTTGGGGTTATTTTGTTTTTTTGGAGTGATAATGGAACTCTGTCCCAAAATACATTCAGGACGAGAAGCAGATTCACCTCACTGTTCTCTCCCAGCTCTCCTTCTGCTCTCCAGTGTGTGGTTTTATAGTCTATAATGGAGTGAGCAGCTTTGCAGTAGAGGCAGAGTGTGTGTGTGTGTGTGTGTGTGTGTGTGTGCTGTAAATGTGCTGAGCTGAATTATCTGAATTATTTAACACTACTCTCACAGCCTCGGGCCGCTCCAGCCTGGCTTCCTCTCTAATGCTGTCCGTCCAAACCGCTTACACCGGACACACTTTAATCTCTCACACACACACACACTCACACACACACACTCACACACATACTTATCCTAAAATATTTAGACAGACAAATCCAGATATTTGGGACTTTTAGGATAAACAATTCTATGCTTCCTGCAGTGTATTACAGGAATGAGCCTGTCAGAATGAGAGTATGGATCATATAAACAATATAGAGCATTATGGAGCGCCCCCTACACTTCCTGTAGTGTATTACAGTCTGTCAGAATTAGCGTATAGATCATGTGAACATCACAAAGCATTATGGAGTGCCCCCTACACTTCCTGTGGTGTATTACAGTCTGTCAGAATGAGCATATGGATCATATAAACAATATAGAGCATTATGGAGCGCCCCCTACACTTCCTGTAGTGTATTACAGTCTGTCAGAATGAACGTATGGATCATATGAACATTATAGAGCATTATAGAGCGCCCCTTACACTTCCTGTAGAGTATTACAGTCTGTCAGAATGATTAAAATATGCTTGTATGCATAATCAGGTCATTATTAGTGGCTCAATAAAACAGGTATAGAGTCTTACCTTGTAAACCTGACCATATGTGCCGTTGCCCACCAGCTCCACCAACTCGAAGACCCCAGCAGGGTCCTGCAGAGAGAAGAGCATGAGGATCAGCGGTTATTATAACAAGTAATGCTCATAATTCACAGTGGATACTAAAAAAATTCATTGTAGATACTGATACGTAAATATATAAAAAATAATGCACAGTGGATCCTCGATAATTTATAGTGGATATTGAAAAGTAAATATGACTTGTAGTTGATACTGAATTTTTTAAAGTGGATGCTAAATAATTCATAATAGATATTGAATAAGTCATAATGGATACTAAATTATCCATAGCAGTTACTAAATTACTGAATACATTGAATACATCAAATACATAATGTACATTAATTAATTTGTAGTGGATATTGAACAGTGCAAAGGAGATGCTGAATAATTCATAGTGGATACTATATATATATATATATATATATATATATATATATATATATATATATATATATATATATATATATAGTCCATAGTAGTTATGGAATGATTTGTGGAAAAAAAACACTGTATAAGCAATAGCAGATATTTAATAATTCAAATGAAATGCTTAACATTTCATAGTGGATGATCAATCATTCATAGTGCATATTGAATACTTTGGTCTGGATGCTAAATTGTCTATAGACAGTATTTTAAAAATATATAGTAAAACCTGAATAATTAATAGAAACAAATTATAAATAATTCATAGTGGATACTTCAGAACTTATAGTGAATGCTAAATATTTTACAGAGAATACCAGATGAAAAATACATAGTGGACAGTATAAAATACATGGTGGGTGATGAATAGTTCACAGTAATTCATAGTGGATGCAGATTTTTTATTTTATTTTATGATTTTATACTGTTTACTATTAGCTTACACAAGATTTATCTGAGATAATTACCCAGAAAGAAAGAGAAAGAGAGAGAAAGAGAGAGAAAGAGAAATAGAGAGAGAAATAGAGAGATAGAGAGAGAGAGAGAAATAGAGAGAGAAATAGAGAGAGAAATGGAGAGAGAAATGGAGAGAGAAATGGAGAGAGAAATGGAGAGAGAGAGAGAAATAGAGAGAGAAATAGAGAGAGAAATAGAGAGAGAAATAGAGAGAGAGAGAGAAATAGAGAGAGAAATAGAGAGAGAGAGAGAAATAGAGAGAGAAATAGAGAGAGAAATAGAGAGAGAGAGAGAAATAGAGAGAGATAGAGAGAGAAATAGAGAGAGAGAGAAATAGAGAGAGAAATAGAGAGAGAGAGAGAGAGAGAGAGAGAGAGAGAAATAGAGAGAGAGAGAGAGAGAGAGAAATAGAGAGAGAGAGAGAGAGAGAAATAGAGAGAGAGAGAGAGAGAGAAATAGAGAGAGAGAGAGAGAAATAGAGAGAGAGAGAGAGAAATAGAGAGAGAGAGAGAGAGAGAGAGAGATAGAGAGCTATATGTAGATATATTATAGGGTGAGTGGTTATCTGTGTTTTCCACATGTGAATTTCTGTCATTTCTGTAACACAACTCAGCAGTTTTACTGACCACATCCTTCACACACACACACACACACACACACCCAGGCACACATACTAACACGTATTCACACACATATATATATATATATATATATATATATTTATGCTCTCAAGCGATAAAAAAAAAACAAATTAATATCATGCTATGTGATAAAATGATATGATAAATGTTACAAATTTAATAAAATAGTCAGAATAAAATAAAAGTGAAACATTAAAAGAACGAGGGTGTGGAAGAATAAGGTGGATGAACAGCTTCTGTTTCTCATGGAGTCTGTGTGAGTGTGTGTGTGTGTGTGTGTGTGTGTGAGTGCATGCCCAAGCATGCATATAACTGTGTATCTGTGCATATTTGTATGTTTGTATTCATATTATGTGTGTGTGTGTGTGTGTGTGTGTGTTGTGCTTCTATAACATTATTAAACCCTCCCCCCCCTCAGTGCCCTGGGCCGTGCCCTGCTGACCCACTTCCTGTCCTGTCTGCACCCTGAGTGTGAACTTTCTTATTAATATTATCATTGTATTATTATTATTATTATTATTATAGTTTTTGGCTGATTTCTCTTGGATTTTTAAGGGTTAATTGTGACTAATATTTGGCTTTTAGCTGCACACACACACACACACACTTACACACTTATACACACTTGCACACTTATAATGGGCATGCCAGCCGCACCTGCAGAACCTTTCACACCCCTGCTGTCCCACCCAGAGAGGAGTGCGAGAGTGACCTCACTATCCTCTCACACTGCAGTGGGGTGTGTGTGTGTGTGTCTGTGTGTGTGTGTGTTGGAGGGGGTGTTAGGCAGGTGAGGAGGTAGCAGATGGAAAAGCAGCTGCAGCACGAGGACACACACTGATACTGCTGAGAGAGACTGAAGACACACACACACACACACACTTGTAATTGGACAAAAGTACACTACAGACAAAAAAAGTGCTACTGTCTTCAGTTCTGTTCTGTACTGCAGTTCGTATTTTAATAATATTTATTTACAATTATTAAACTCAATCGATTAAAAAGATGTATCAAATTAATCACAGTAGAATTCTGTGATTAATCACGATTAATCACACTTTGCCTTCTTTAAGACTAAGCTTTTGATAATGGGTATTTAAACGTGAGTAAAATAATCAGTGGTAGAAACACTTAAGATTTGTATTAATGTTGCAAAAAAAAAACCCAGAATTAAATAATAAATAATTGTATTAATCAAAACATTATTTATTATTTTAAATCACTGATAAATTCATACACTTTTTAAAATTATAATAATTATGGGAAGGTGACAGTAATAATGCTGTAGTTGGTGGTTTAAACCCGTCAGATTAGATCCTTTTTAGCGTATTATAATAAATAATTTTAAGGTAAATTTACTGTATTTGTATATGTATGAGAGTTTTAATGGAGAAAATAAACACTAGTCTAGCTCCATATTCCACAATCAACAGCTTTAAAAGAGGAAACGTGCCATCAGCTGTGTGTGCAGAGGTGGAAAGAGTACTAAAAATTGTAATTAAGTAAAAGTACCTTTACTTTGCTACAATTCTACTCAAGTAAAAGTAAAAAGTACCCATCTAAAAATCTACTCGAGTAAAAGTAAACAAGTACTCATTTTAAAATGTACTTTGAGTAAAAGTTACGTAGTTACTTTTAATTATTTGATGTAAAAAAGTAAAAACAAATAAATTAAATTGTTTTTAATTAACTATTATTCCACATAATAATTTAGATCTTTCAGGCAGTATTTGTTCAGATCACCCCATAAAATAAGTAGAATAGGTTTCTATGATCCATTTGTTTCTTTAATGTTAAAAAGTTATGGTCATAAATGTTTTTTAAACTAGTTTTATAGTTTTACAGTTCATTATTATTTATTTAACTTGCCATCGCTGTGTTTTAACTACTATTTACATGTTTTTTTTTTATATTTAAGCAGATTGTTTAATGATAAAAGTACCTACACCACATGCTTTCTCAGGTTTGATGTGGAAGTTTTGATAGCTAACAGGTCTGTCCAAATTTGTTTTCAGACAATTGTTTTTTTTTTTTTTTTTTACTCAGTAATTGGGAGTTTTCCAATGTAGTGAAGTAAATTACTTGTGTCAAAATGTACTTGAGTAAAAGTAAAATGACCTATTCATAAAACTACTTTAAAAATTACAAATTACTCATAAAATCTACTCAATTACAGTAACTTGAGTAAATGTAATTCATTACTTTCCACCTCTGTGTGTGTGTGTGTGTGTGTGTGTGGAACCACATGAGTGCGAGAGAGAGAGAGAGAGAGAGAGAGAGAGAGAGAGAGAGAGAGAGAGCATTATCTACTTTCTGAACTCAACTGTAAGCATTGTTGTGTTACATCACTAAATAAAACTGCTAATGCATCATCAGCCTCTGTTAATTTTGTCACGTGATTAATTGGCTTTAAAGTTGTCAGATTAACTGAATGCATTAATACGTTAATATTGACAGTTCTATTATTTATATTTATTTTAATATATAATAATAAAACTAACAATAATAACAATAAAACAGTATTAATCATAATAATAAGAATATATGTACTCATATACACAATTCTTTTTGTTTTTTTGGTGTATCATTAAACTATCACTTTAATTCAGACCCAGAGCAGCAGCAGATCAGTAGTGCTGGCTTATGTCAATGTGTGTGTGTGTGTGTGTGTGTTTATGAATGGTGGGGGTGCATCATTCAAACGTTTCTCCTCCTCATGCATCAGTGATTCATTTCTCAATGACCCATTTCTCTGCTCTCAAACACACACACACACACACACACACACACACACACACACTCACAGGGCTACACACAGCTTGGCCGATACTATGATTAATTAAACTCCTTCTACACTTCTTCTATGCCAGAAGTCATGGGACAGTAACTAGTTATCTAGTTGTGTCCCATGACTTTTGTCATGTCCCATGGAAGCTAAAGGACACTGCACTGAGCTGTGGTAAATGTGTGTGTGAGGTCTCCTAATGTTCACATGGACAGTTCTAGCCAGAAAGAGAACCTGAATAAATAGAAAAATCAATTTTTAAATGATATTTTTATAATTAATTTTATTTATTAAAAGAAAAAAAATATCCGAACTAATCTAGCCCTGTGTGATAAAGTGTTTTTTTAGCCCTCTAAACCTAATAAATGCAATCAAGCTTTAACGAATAACTGGCAACGAGCTTTTCACATCTCTGTGGAGGAATTTTGTTTCACTCTTCTTTACAGAATTTTAATTTATTTTAATTCACATTGGAGGAGTTTACAGCATAAACATCCTGTTTAAGATCATCCACAGCATCTCAATCAATCAGACTTTGATACTAGCTCACTCCAAAACCTGAATTTAGTTTTTATTTTAAGCCATTTAGAGGTGAACTTGTTTGTGTGTTTTGGGTCATTGTCCTGCTGCAGAACCCAAGAACACCTGAGCTTAAGGTCACAAACAGATAATCTGAAAAATGTATTAATGACAAAAAGTTATGACTCCATTGTATAATCTGATGATTCAAAATCGATACAGTGTTTTTGAAAACTGTTACAGTACTGAAAAATAAAAATAGCAAAACAATAGGGAGATTTTTCTTTCCAATCTTAACACACACACACACACACACACAGAGCATGTATGGAAAGTAGTGTATTCTATGCTTCGTTGGAATTCTCAGGAACTTCTCAGGTAAACAAAAGCATTGCCAGATTGTGAAGATGCTGATGGCCCAGTCACATGCACAGCCCACATACACACATCACACACCAGCACAGAGTGTGTGTGTGTGTGTTTATGTGTGTGACACATTGTGGCAGAATGTAAAAGAGGAAAATAAAGGAAGGTCAAGGGGAGTCCATTTATTTCCCCTCACTGTCTCAATCCCACACACACACACAGACACACACATACACACGACACACACACACACACACAGACACACACACACAGAGACACACACACACACAGACACACACACACACAGACACACACACACACAGACACACACACACACAGACACACACACACACAGACACACACACACACAGGTGGCAGCCGGTCTGATTTAAAATCACACCAGAATTCATGCATATCAAAAAATGTGGTGTAAAAACCATCAAAGACCAGCAGGGGGCGTGGCACTGTATTTATATAATACTGCTAATAGCGTTAGCTGTAGTAGATATATTAATAAATGTAATAGTGGTAATACATGTAATACATTCACTGGCCACTTTATTAGAAACACCCACCAACCACATCATGCTACCATTCACTGGCCACTTTATTAGAAACACCCACCAACCACATCATGGTACCATTCACTGGCCACTTTATTAGAAACACCTACCCAAAAAGACCCTATGCTTCCACTAACTGGCCACTTTATTAGAAACACCTACCCAACAACACCTTTTGCTTCCACGCACTGGCCACTTTATTGGAAACACCTTCCAAACACCATATAAGCCAGATTATTAAAAACACCTGCCTACTACCTTCTACTTCCACTCACTGGCCACTTTATTAGAAACACCTACCAACCACCTCATGCTACCACTCATTAGCCACATTATTAGGAACACCTCCCAACCTCCTAGCATTCCCACTCGCTGGCCACTTTATTAGAAACACCTACTCAACAACACCTTGTGCTTCCACACACTGGCCACTTTATTAGAAACACTTATGCAACACATTGTACCTTCATTTTCTGGACACTTTATTAGAAACACCTACCCAAATCCCTGTACCTCCACTCAATGGACACTTTATTAGAAACACCTACCCAACACCTTATTAGCCAAATTATTAGAAACACCTGCCTACTAACGTCTACTTCCATTCACTGGCCACTTTATTAGAAACACCTACCCAAAACCCTGTACCTCCACTCAATGGCCACTTTATGAGAAACACCTACCAACCACCTCATGCTACAACTCATTAGCCACATTATTAGAAACACCTACCCAACATCTTATTAGCCAAATTATTAGAAACACCTGCCTACTAACGTCTACTGCCATTCAAAGTGGCCACTTTATTAGAAACACCTACTCAAACAACACCTTGTGCTTCCACTCACTGGCCACTTTATTAGAAACACCTACCCAACACCTTGTGCTACCACTCATTAGCCACATTATTAGGAACACCTCCCAACCTCCTTGCATTTATACTAACTGGCCACTTTACTAGAAACACCTACCCAACAACACCTTGTGCTTCCACTCACTGGCCACTTTATTAGAAACACCTACCCAACACCTTGTGCTACCACTCATTTGCCACATTATTAGGAACACCTCCCAACCTCCTAGCATTCCCACTAACTGGCCACATGATTAGAAACACCTACTCAACACCTTTTGTTTCCACTCATTAGCCATATTATTAGGAACACCTACCAACCTCCTAGCATTCCCAGTCACTGGCCACTTTATTGGAAACACCTACCTAACGCCTTTTACCTTCACTTATTAGAAACACCATACCTCCTTGATCCTCCATTTATTAGCCACTTTATTGGAAACACCACCAGCAGGTCTGAGGTCCTGATTAAGGACTATATATAAGCTAACACAGACCCTGCATCAACAGATGGGACACAGTCTCCGACACCATACTAGCAAGGTGTTTCCGATAAATTGTCCAAGCAGTGTATGTGCTGGAGTGTGCACAGTGATGCTGCATAGCAGGATAGCTGTGCTCTACACTACAGCAGGCCTGACTGTGGAGCTGCAGCTGACTCTGCAATAGACATATATACTGCAGAATAAAACCCACAATGGGGACACACTGCACTGTTTAAAATATTAAATATTTTTAATATATAAGCAATAATCAATAATGCAGATTACCCACAGCTGCAGGTTGCTACCTATAAATGGGTGTAATCATGCTTGTAAATGAATAAAGGGCTATTATTATTATATAAGTGCTATCTACTATATTATATGGTTTATAGCACAGCCTAATAATCCTAATAATCAATAGTATTGATTGGAAACTCACCCTCAGGGCAGAGAGGTCGATGCCGTCCAGACTTCGAGCTGGAGAATCACTCGCCATGTCGGTGCTGAGCTCCAAACAAATCGATTTAACGTTAATTCACTTGTTCTCGTCACAAATAATTCGCTTCAGTCCGCACTGTGTCTCTATTCCTCCGCGAGAAGAAGCTGCTACTCCGCAGCGGGCTCCGTGCTGCTGTACGCCGGGCTGAGTGCGCTACAGCTCGGCACGCTGAGCCGCGATGTGCCGCTGAATGACTGGCACTCCAGCGGGCTTAGTGCTCTTCTACAGGATGAGCAGGCCACGCCCACCCGCGCTGCGATTGGCCGACGGAGGCTTCCAGACTCCAGAGACTCCAGCCACAGTGAGATATGCAAATCAGCAGACTGCTTGTGTAGCCAATCAGAGAGCGATATATAAAAAAAAGAGATTTTCTTATGAATAAAACGTTGTAGTTTATAACCACAAAGCATTCATAGCTAAAGGTATTCTATATAACTACACTAAAAATAGTTTACGATGAAACCTGTAATAATTTTATTAATTAATGTGTTTACCCAAATGAACATAAAGTTTCTAACTTTATTATATCATTTATATTTTTATATAAATTAACCTGTGTAAAACTTATATTAAAATTTTGTAATTTTTAAACAGTTTCACAGCTGTTTTTTTATTTTTTAGCTCCAAAAAACTCTGACATGCATTCGAGCTAGTTTTATTAAAAAATAAATAAATACAAAATTAATGTGAAAAATAATATAATATATATATATATATATATATATATATATATATATATATATATATATATATATATATATATATATATATATAGTTGTTGTTTGAGGAAATTGAGGCCTCAAAATAATTCAGATTGCATTAATGGGCTAATGTAGAATATCATTGAAAATCATATGAAAATATTCATATATTATATAGCTGTATTACACACACAGTGATCTATGTTTGTTTATTTTATTGTTGTTTAATATGGCTTACAAACCCAAAAATCAGTGTCTTAGTAAATCTGAATGTTATATAAGACCAATTGGTACTTTTGGCAGTGTGGGCAGTGAGCCAAGTCTTGCTGGAAAATGAAATCTGCATCTCCATAAAAGTGGACCAACACCAGCAGATGATATGGCTCTCCAAACCATCACTGAAGCAAAATTTACTGATGATCAGTGATGGTTTGGAGAGTCATGTCTGATATCTGCTGGTGTTGATCCACTGTGTTTTATTATCAAGTTTAAAGTCAGTGCAGTTTTGTTTTCCCGCAAAGCAGCACTTACAGCACTTCATGCTTCCCTCTGCTACTGACAACTTTTATAGAGATGCAGATTTCACTTTCCCGCAGGACTTGGCACACTGCCCACACTGTAAAAAAAAAAGTACCAATTGCTCTTATATAACATTCTATTTTTTTTAAATACTGACTGTTTTTTAGTATTTTTTGTATTTTAGTATCTTTGTTTTCTTAGTTTTTCTTTAAATTCATATAAAGTATTTTTTAATTTCTCTACAAATTTATGAATATTAACTATTGTATATGTGACAGGACTGTAAGCTTCCCCACTCCTCACCCTTCACCTACTTGATCACTGTTTCCATTCATTAGCTCTGCAGGTTTTGTTTTTATAAAGCTGAAAGGGAGAACACACATCTAGACTGCTTTCATTTTTATTAATAGCTTCGTTCCTCTTAAGGAAGTGGAGGCCCTGTCTCAAAAATACTTTCAGACAGACTGGAATCCAGAATAAACCAGTCTGCAGCCGGAGATCTGATAATATCATGTTTATCACAGATAATCACTGATAAACATCTGCTGATACAGATAGATTCTCAGGCTCTCTCTCTCTTTGAGACCTACAAAAAGGATTCTTCACTTATTACTAAATAATTTATTTATTATATATTGTTGTTTAGACTTATTTACTTTAGTATGAAATCTGACTGTGTCAGAAGATCAACTAACAGGACATTTTGTCTGCATTTTTGATGTACTATGGACTATATGTCCTAATATTATTGGACTATGTGTCCAGAAGTATTGGGACACCTGTTCAGTTTCTTCTGAAATCAAAAGTATTAACCCTTTCAGACCTGATTTATATGCCAATATTGAAACATATTATTATTATTATTATTATTATTATTATTATTATTATTATTATTATTATATATAAAAAATAATGCAATAATAGTTTTCTTTCTGCAATGCACATAAAGGAATACTCTAATATTATAATATAAAATTTATAACAACATTAAATCCAACTAACTAAAATAAGTAACTGTTTTTTATGTCTATTGGATTGGAAGCCTGTGCTTAATATTAATATGTATTTTAGATTTGATATTCACCTTTTTGTTCACAAGCCATCTCTATACGCTAAAGTTAACATGAAAAAAAAGTGTTCTAAATTACATACAATTAGAAAAAAAAAGCCCTTTTAATTTGCCTCTTTGGCTCTAGTGCTGTTTTTTGTCCTTTTTTTTTCCAGTGCCGTGGGCGCGGTTAAGCTATTGTTTTATTGGCTTATAATTTGATTTGATTTGGCTCATTTTTAGTCTGTTCTGATTAAAAACAGGTCTTATTGCATGTAATTAGTGTTACATGCAAAAAAAAACATTAAAACAAATAAGAAAATGCATGATGGTAATGGACGCAGGGTCTGAAAAGGTTCAAATTGATATCAGTCCCTCTCTACAGTCCAGAGAAGACTTTTTTTTTATAGTAGATTTTGGTAAAACATTGCTGTGAGAAATTGATTGCATTCAGCCACAATACTTTTAGGCCGCTTATAGAAGTTCTAGAGAGCTGGAATTAACAAAGGTTCAGTACAACATGTGACTGATCACTCAAACCAATCAGATTCAGAGGTGATTAAAGACGCGTGTAACTACCCACGTTAACCACATCACTGCCCCTGCTGAAACATACGCAATAACCGTAACACCACACCATCCACCATCCAGAGGGGTTAGTTAAGCACTACGGTGGCCGAGAAAGCCCAGCGCAGTGCAAATTGAAAAGCGCTGCAAAAGCACAAAACACATCCATCAAAATTACAACACAGGCGCAGCAAATAGAAAAACGCGCTGCAAATAGAACCACAACACAACGGAAGTGAGTCACAACACAACGGAATTTTCCCGGGGGACCTTAAAAGATGCTGTACCAGCTGTATACAAAGGACAATAAGTGGCAAACAAGCTTCTGAAAAGTAAGTTATGTTTATTAAAAGTTCTGCTTCACAAAACGCCTTGTTTGCCACTTATTGTCCTTTGTACACATAGTGAAGTCCGAGGCGTTACTGAAGACGCAGCTTAGCTGGTACAGCATCTTTTAAGGTCCCCCGGGAAAATTCTGTTGTGTTGTGACTCACTTCCGTTGTGTTGTGGTTGTATTTGCAGCGCGTTTTTCTATTTGCTGCGCGTTTTTCTATTTGCAGCGCGTTTTTCTATTTGCAGCGCGTTTTTCTATTTGCTGCGCCTGTGTTGTAATTTTGATGGATGTGTTTTGTGCTTTTGCAGCGCTTTTCAATTTGCACTGCGTTGGGCTTTCTCGGCCACCGTAAAGCACGCTACAATAACAAATTAAAGAAAGGGTAAAGGTTATACTCACTGTTTATGAATTAGTCTAGATTTAGCCTAAATTCAATAAAATAAAAGTATTTATTTGTTGAAAATTAGATTATTATATAAGATCAACTGGTACTTTTCGCAGTGTGCCAAGTCCTGCTGGAAAATGAAATCCGCATCTCCATAAAAGTTGTTTTCAGGAGAGCGACGCATGAAGTGCTGTAAGATTTTCTGAGGGAAACAAAACTGCACTGACTTTCGACTTGATTGAGCCTGAACTCATGGAATAGAAAAATAATTATTTGTTGCAAACCATGCAGATTTTAGACATTTAACGTGCTAGTCATTACAGCAGAAAAAACTTAAAAGAACACGGAGTGACACGTTTTGACATATTTGTAAGATTTGCAATTCCAATTTGCTCAAAAGAGGCTATTTATTTGTGTAGTTTGTTGTTTTTCTTATTTAATTTAATTATTTGTTAACTAATTCATGAATTAAAGTTATTTTCTTGTCTTTGTAATTTATAAATGTATGCTGGAATTACAATACCTGCTTTAATAATGATGTTTCACAGCAATACAGGCATGTTGTAACTATTTCTGATGTGTAAAGAAAAGTGAATGATGTTCTACGTTACCAGTTTTGTAAATATTTCAAAATAACATTGTTATAAAATCTTAAAGTCTTAGGACTTTTTCTTCTTTGTGAAGCTCTGTGGAATTGTGTTATGTACTCGAGTACTGTGGTAAATCCAGCCAGCAAAGAAACACACTATTCTAAAGAGCAGTATACGAGATTCTGTGGTAATAACTGAGTATTATAAAGCTTTGATGGAGTTATGATGGAGGAGTTATGGGAGATTATGAAAGCACGTGTCCCCTGCGGCGCTGCGTCTACCCAAACAGGTTTCAGAGGAAATCTCTCTGCGCTGTTCTCTGGAATCCTGGCAGCGCGTCAGGAGCCGGGACGCTGTAATCTTTAACTTCTGGCCTTTAGAAAGTCTTTCAGAGTAAAACTCAGCACTTCAGGAACTTCCTGCTACTGGATGCATGTGAGTGGGTCAGTGCATGTAGCCTTTAGCACTGTATTCTACTTCCTGTTTCTCTGGATACTATATTACTATCCTCCATTTTTACCACGTTCTTATTATGCTGAGCCCTGCAGTGATTAGCATGGTGGTGGTGTATGAGGTGTTAGTGAGTGTTGAGCTGGTGGTACAGTGAGTGGATCAGATACAGCAGTGATTAGCAGTGATTAGCATGCTGGTGGTGTATGAGGTGTTAGTGTGTGTTGAGCTGGTGGTACAGTGAGTGGATCAGATACAGCAGTGATTAGCATGGTGGTGGTGTATGAGGTGTTAGTGAGTGTTGAGCTGGTGGTACAGTGAGTGGATCAGATACAGCAGTGATTAGCAGTGATTAGCATGGTGGTGGTGTATGAGGTGTTAGTGAGTGTTGAGCTGGTGGTACAGTGAGTGGATAAGATACAGCAGTGATTAGCAGTGATTAGCATGCTGGTGGTGTATGAGGTGTTAGTGTGTGTTGTTGTGCTGATGGTACAGTGAGTGGATCAGACACTGCAGCAGTGCTGCTGGAGATTTTAAACACCTCAGCGTCACTGCTGCACTGAGAATAGTCCACTAACAGCATCCTGAGGGTGGCGTCCTACACCCTGTAAGCACGGATAAGTTGAATTTACTTAAAAAAAAAAAAAAAAACAGTTGCCTTAAAAAAGTTAAGTAATGGGTAATGAAAACTTAAGTTAGCATAACTTAAAACATCAAGTTATTACAACTAAAGGGGAAGTTGATTTAACTTATTTTATTTTTGTTATACTGTAAGACCGGATAAGTTGAATTTACTTTACTTTTTTAAGGCAGCTGGTTTGCTCAAATTTTTGAGTAGAATTTACTTTAAGAAATTGAGGAAACCGGTTGCCTTAAAAAAGTTTAATTATGGGTAATGAAAACTTAAGTTAGCATAACTTAAAACATCAAGTTTTTACAACTAAAGGGGAAGTTGATTTAACTTTTTTTTATTTTTGTTATACTGTAAGACCGGATAAGTTGAGTTTACTTAACTTTTTTTTTTAAGGCAGACGATTTGCTCAAAATTTTTAAGTAATGGGGAATAAAAACATCAAGTTATCACAACTAGGGGAACTAAGGGCAAGTTGATTTATTTGTAAAGTAGCCCAGGGGGAATCACACTACACACAGATGGTGAGTGTCTGTCAGAAACTGTTGGACACACCCAGTATGCAAATAGATTGTGACAGAAGCCAATAGAAAAGAAGCTGCCAATGGAAACAGACTAAACTCAGTTATTATAAGTTGGTTCAACTCAAAGATCTCAGTTTGAATAGTACAGTATATGTGCCCACAAATGTTCAAATAACTCAAAATAGTTGAGTATTGTTTAGAAATATCCAATTTTATGTAAAACAGACTTAAATCATTTGCATTTAAACAACAAATTGTTTTACAGTGTATGAGCACTGATAAAGGGCTAAGGCAGGGGTTGGCACGTGAGGTTGTTTGAACTATAATGAACGATAATATTAAAAAAATAAAAATAAAATGCTTCTCTGGTGAGCTTGTGTTTACATTCCTCCCCCTATCTCTCTGTCGTGCTTGGTGTGACTTTAGTTTCCGCCCATTCTCGTTTTTACGCCCGTTCTTGGGCTCCCTATTTCCTTATAATGGCGTGTCCCAATTCACTAGCTGGGGGAGTGACAGTCTATTGGACCGCGACCCTGACGACACGAGTTTGATCCTGCGGTGTGTTCATTTATTCATCATTTCCTTTTTTCTTGAGTTTACCTGCTTTAAGATGAACTGTTCTGTAATTGGGTTCAACAACCCTCTGGGCTGAAGAGCTCACACTCCCATTACACATCATTTTCCAAAACAGATTTTAAAGAGTTTATTGCAAGAAAAGGTTACATAGTTACATAATCTTTTTTGCCACTCTAGAGGGCACTTTTTCAACCATGGGGTCACTGAAGGGGGGCTGTTGCCCTCCCCGGCACCCTCTCCCTCTTTATGTCCACCAATGCACCAATGCATCTACTCCAGGTTGCAGGACGACTCTTTGACCTCCTCTCTCGTCCGTCGCTCTGCAAGCCCAGCGCTCTGCAGGATGTTCAACAGCCAAAGGTCAGTGTTTGCTTTGCTTGTCATTATGAGAAGAGTAGGAACGAGATGAGAGAGTCCCTCCCTGCGTTTTAAGTTGGATTGTGTCGGACACGCCGGCGCTCCAGCTGAATCCAGACTTATTTCACACCTGAGTGACGCGGGGATCAGGGATCAGCGGGTCCGGGCCGAGGTCCAGCGCTGCACTGCTGCTCCTCAGCTGCTTTCAAGGCCATCAAACTGGTGGGGGAGACAGAAACATCTGTTATGAAACAGCATGCGTCCCTCTCTCTCTCTGGCTGTTCGATAATGACAGAGTATCACTCTGGCAACCCGGCCTTGACTCCCGTCTGAGAGCGAGGGTCTCTGTTTTTGAAGAGGCTGACACTGAGCTGAGAGAGCAGAGGGGGCTGCTGGCTCTGGTGCAACATAAACTCCGGCCAACAGCCAAGCCATCAGCGGCTGACCACTGGCTGAAACCGGCTCAAATCGACAGAACCCGCTTAGTGGCTGTAAAGCATGATGCAGGTAGGATTGAAAGTGCCAAATAGTAAAAATAATATCCAAAATCAGCATCAGACAGTTCAGCATACAACAACGATGAAAACTAGAGTTTTGGTATCAATCCAATACCAAGTAAACGCAGTGCCAGTATTGCCGATACCGCTACCGATACTTTTTTAATATTTAAGCTTAATAGATCCAAAGGATTCAAAAGACGTAAGATAGAATTTCGCCTAACATTGTACTTTATTATCACAATCAACACTTTTGTTTAGAAAAAATGGAACAGTAACAAAACAAAGTTTGCCTTAACATTAGCTTAACATTAACTTGAGTATTGATCTTTTTACATGAGTATTGCTCAATATCAATACCAGCGTTGGTATCACTATTATCGATATTTGGATCGGTCCGCCCACCTCCAAATAAAACCAAGGAAGTGGGCATGGCCAAAGTGAGCATGGACGTGTCTCAATACGGAGTACACAAGTTTGGACAAGAAAATAATTCGATAAGTTCAGGAGGATGCGGAACTTTTATTCTGTAATTGGAACTGCTGCTTATTTGATGACATCACTTCCTCAGGGCACGGAAAGCGTTGTTTCAAAAACGTAGATGTACATTTTCAAATAGCTGCTTTTTTAACAAATAAACTGTATAAAAATATCTGAAGGCTAAACCCCTACCTTCTCGAGTTAATTCTAAAATTAACTCATAACCCAATTAAGCCTTGAACAACTATATCCCACAGAATTGCCTTCAGCTTTTAGACTTCCAATCTCATCCACAAGAGGGCGCTGCTGCAGTATCAAAGGAAAAGAAAAAACATGTGCGCAAACCAAAGAAGTGAGCATGGGCAAATCTTGAACATATTCTGGTAATCTTGAAAATGTTCTCGATTATAATCCCTGCTGCAGACACTAGAACTGCTTGATAGCTCCTGCGATGCTGGAAAAGATGAAACCGAAACTTCATGTGAAGCTCTGCTCTGTTGTGTTTGAGTATCAGTTTAGGAAAGTGAACTATTTAGACCAATTTTGTAAATAGATCACACTAAAAAGATAGTGTGAACAGGCTAAAATAAACATCGGATTAGGTGAGAAGGACAGATTTGGTACACTTTTTTTAACCTGCTATGAAAATAACCCAATATCGTATTAGTGCATACTGTGTGTAATAAATGTAATAACTATGTAGTTATAACATTGTGAACAAACTATGATAATAAGACTAACAGTGCAACTGCTTATGATGTTGATGACACTGTTATAGATAACAATAATCCCAGCTGTAGACACTGGAACTCCTTGATAGCTCCTGTGATGCTGGAGAAGATGAAACCGAAACTTCACGTGAAGCTCGTGCACTATTTAGCCCAATGTTGGAAATAGATCCCACTAAAAAGACAAAATAAACATCAAATTTGGTGATAATATCAGATTTGGGCCACTTTAGTACCTGCTGTGAATATAACCTTATATCATGATAATACATACTGTGTGTAATAATACTGTAATAACTATGGTAATAAGACTAACAGTGTAACTGCAGGTGATGTTGATGCTCTGTTATATATAAGGCAGAAATACAGTTTATACAAATACACAATTCACGCATCTTGACTCATGCAATAACAACTGCTAAATAAACAGCTGTAAAATAGTTAATGATTAGCAGCAGGTAAATATTATTCTCATTTTATTATATTTTATTGCATTCAGCCACGAGAGCTGAGCATTGTGTTTCCTAGCTGTAATATAAGGAAGTGTGTGGAGGAACGTGTCTGAGTGCTGATAATCAGACTTCACAGGAAGTGAGGCAGGTCTGACTGACAGTTATAATTACTTTAATAACTTCACTCTAACACACCTTTAGAAACGACTGTATCCTTACAACCCTCAGTGTTAAAATTCAACTCCCCACAGTGTTAAAATTTTAAACCCCCCAAAACCTTAAATCTCTACATAGAATTAAATTAACCACAGAATTAAAAATTCAACTCCTAGAGTTCAAATTCAACTTCCCACAATGCCCCACATCTCCTCACAGACTTCAAACTTCATACAGGCAAAAGTCAACTCAACACAACGGCAAAATTTCAACTCCCCACAATGTAACATTTTACTTTCCACATAGTTCAAATTCAATTCCCCACTAGATCATCATTTGTCTTCCGACAAAGTCGGAAAATGAAACTGCATACAGGCAAAATTCAACTCAACACAAAGTCAGAATTCAACTCCCTAGAGAGTTAAATTTCAACTCTGCACAAAGTCAGAATTCAACTCCCTAGAGAGTTAAATTTCAACTCTGCACAAAGTCAGAATTCAACTCCCAAGAGAGTTAAATTTCAACTCTGCACAAAGTCAGAATTCAACTCCCAAGAGAGTTAAATTTCAACTCTGCACAAAGTCAGAATTCAACTCCCTAGAGAGTTAAATTTCAACTCTGCACAAAGTCAGAATTCAACTTCTTATACAGTTAAAATTCTACTCAACAGAAAGTCAAAATTCAGCTCAACACAGTTAAAATTCTACTCAACAGAAAGTCAAAACTTCAACTCCCTACACAGTCAAAATTCAACTCGACACAAAGTCAAAATTCAGCTCAACACAGTCGAAATTCAACTCAACACAGTCAAAATTCAACTCACCACACAATTAAAATTCAGCTCAACACAGTCGAAATTCAGCTCAACACAGTCGAAATTCAACCAAACACAAAGTCAAAATTCAACTCCTCACAATGTAAAATTTTAAATCCCCAAGGAATTAAAATTTAACTCACCACAGAGTTAAAATTCAACTCTCCACAATGGCAATCTTCATCTCCCCATACTTAACTTTCATCTCCATACAGTCAAAATTCAAACCCCCAGTGAGGTAAAATTGAACTCTGCACAGTCACAGTTCAACTCCTCAGAGAGTTAAAATTCAACTCAGAACAGGATTAAAATTCAACTCCTCAGAGAGTTAAAATTCAACTCAGAACAGGATTAAAATTCAACTCCTCAGAGAGTTAAAATTTCGAATATCTAACAGTAGATATTGAATAATTAAATGTAGATAATGAATAGTTTATAATAGATACTGAATACTGTGTTGCAGATACTAAAATAATTGAGAGTATGAAGGTTTTCTGATGTGTATCATAGATGTTTTTTGCTGTGAGGGATGATGCTGAAGGAGATGAAGAGCTTTGATGTTGTATCTGATCTACATGGTTCTGATCCAGCAGTTGATGGAAAGGTGCTGGAAGGCCTGAGGCTCAGAGCTCAAAACAGGAAAACAGGTCTAACCACAGTCTGATCTGCTGAACGTCAGACTAACGCAGAACTACTGATCCTGCTGCACCAGGAAACAGGGAACAGACATTATTCCATTTATAAAAACGTTTAGCACTCCCCTCATTTTCCCCTAAAGTTCAAAAGATGTTGGAAATATGCAACAGCCTGATTTGATGGAATAGACTCACATTATTCCACATGAGTTATTTTAGGTACGTTTGCCAGTTCAGCTCAGGAAGCAACTATTAATAACTGTTTGTTAGGTGAAGTGAATGTATCCACACAACACCATCCAAACACCAACCAAACACCATCCAAACACCATCCAAACACCAACCAAACACCAGCCCAACATCATCCAAACACCAACCAAACACCAATCAAACACCAACCAAACACCAGCCCAACACCAGCCCAACACCAGCCCAACACCAACCAAAAACCAGCCCAACACCAACCAAACACCAATCAAACACCAACCAAACACCAGCCCAACACCAGCCCAACACCAACCAAAAACCAGCCCAACACCAACCAAACACCAACCAAACACCAACCAAACACCAGCCCAACACATCCAAAGACCAGCCCAACACCAACCAAACACCAGCCCAACACCAACCAAACACCAACCAAACACCAGCCCAACACATCCAAAGACCAGCCCAACACCAACCAAACACCAGCCCAACACCAACCAAACACCAGCCAAACACCAACCAAACACCAGCCAAACACCAGCCCAACAATAACCAAACATCAACCAAACACCAGCCCAACACCAACCAAACACCAACCAAACACCAGCCAAACACCAACCAAACACCAGCCAAACACCAGCCAAACACCAGCCCAACACTAACCAAACACCAACCAAAAACCAACCAAACACCAACCAAACACCAGCCCAACACCAGCCCAACACCAACCAAAAACCAGCCCAACACCAACCAAACACCAGCCCAACACCATCCCAACACCATTATTTGTCCATAATCTGCAGGCAGAATTCTGGACTGTAAGCGATGCAGAAGAGACTGGTTAATCTTGATGTGTAAAGAATTACAGTAGTTTATTCATTAAGAGAAAAAAGCCTGAATAACTTTCTCAAGGTCAGAAAAACAGAGAAAAGGCTTGAGTTTTTCAGCGTTTGTGAGCTGGAAGAAACTCCTTTTTACCACAGAGTGGATTTGATTTGTTGAGCACCCAGATGGTGCTTAAATCAGAAAGAGATTTTGGTTTATTTAGTTTGCGTGTTTTATAAAACAATCGACCCAAACACCCAAACAGTGCTTCTGTCGAGCTCCTAAATGTACTGGATGTAGTTTAGGGAATGGTAGATGATCCATTATGGTCTAGATGTGCAGAAACAGTGAGTGGTAGAGCGAGGAGAAGAAGAGAGAGAGAGAGAGAGAGAGAGAGAGAGAGAGTTTGACCACAATAAGGACGTCTTTGAGCCGAACTCTGAGGGAATTAATGAGTGAATAGACTCAGCCCATCCACTCCAATACATATTAATACCAGCACACAATGAGTCCAGTCAATTCTGAGAGCAGAGGATTGTGCAGGAGAACAGAGAGAAGAAAGACAGAGAGAAGAAAAGAGGCATTTTACAAAGAAAGAGAGAGAGAGAGAGAGAGAGAGAGAGAGAGAGAGAGAGAGAGAGAGAGGGAGGGAGGGAGTGAGGGAGAACCACGAGATATGAGTGGTTCAGCTTTACATCTAACTTGTCTGGTCTTGACTTTTGGACTTTTCAGTTTGGTCTAAACTAAAAGACGTTTTTTTTTTTTCCCATTTTTTCCCCAATTTACACAGCCAATTACCCAACCCACTCACTAGGACTCCCCCAACACACCAGGAGGGTGAAGACTAACACATGCCTCCTCCGATACATGTGAAGCCAGCCACTTCTTCTTTTTTGAACTGCTGCTGATGCAGCGACTCGGTTTCGATACATCAGCTCACAGACGCCCTGTGCTGTGGACATCACCCTAGGAGTGATGTGGGGAGAGAGCGCCATCTACCCACCGGGAGGGAGCAGGGCCAATTGTGCTCCCTCTGAGCGCCGGCAGCTTGATGGCAAAGCTGCATGAGCGGGGGTTCAAACCTGCGACCTCCTGCTCATAGTGGCAGCGCTTTAGACCGCTGGACCACTGGGTGCCCAAAAAAAAAAAACATGTTTTAAAAGGCAAAGGTGTTTGTGTTTATTTATTTATTAACATGTCTCTATGCCTGTCTTTCTCTCTCTCTGTCTGACTGTCTTTCTCTTTGTATGTGTTTATTTATATTTATGTCTGTTTGTTAATTTATTATACTGAATGTCTATGTTTATTTTTGTGTCTCTTTGTCTGTTTTTCTCTCTTTCTGTATGTTTATTCATGTGTCTCTCTGTCTTTCTCTCTGTGTTTATTTATATTTATACCTGTCCCTCTCTCTCTCTCTGTTTATTTATTTATTAACCTGTCTCTATGTCTGTCTTTCTCTCTTTCTGTATGTTTTCTATGTGTCCCCCTGTCTGACTGTCTTTCTCTCTTTCTGTATGTTTACTTATGTGTCTCTCTGTCTTTCTGTTTTTATCTCTGTATGTGTTTATTAGTGTGATTGCAGTAATGCAATCACAGTATTGTTCTTCTTAAGTCTTATTCTTCTTCTTCTTATTAGTGTGATTGCAGTAATGCAATCACAGTATTGTTCTTCTTAAGTCTTATTCTTCTTCTTCTTATTATTATTATTAGTGTGATTGCAGTAATGCAATCACAGTATTGATCTTCTTAAGTCTTATTCTTCTTCTTCTTCTTCTTCTTCTTCTTATTATTATTATTATTATTCCACCTGTTTTTTGTCCGGTTAACTAGTGCCGCAGTTTTCGAAATATCGACTTCGTTCAAAAGAGAAAACGTGCGTCCATATCGGGAATGGTGGGCTTGTATACAGCTTTCCGATCGGACTTACGTTTTTCGTAAAAACTTCGTAAGTACGCGTTTTTTTGCCCATTGAAAATGAATGGGCAGAACTTTGCACGCCCGTGGACGTCGCAATTTTTGAAATACGAAGATGAAACCAATTGAGGACCTGTAGAACTTATTGAGCTCTTTCCGAAAATATGCGTTACGAAAAGTTACGACGTACGGATTTCGTACGATTGTCGTACGAAGTGGCCCCATTGGAATGAATGGGGCAAATCGGAGGACGGCAGCTAGATCGAAGGACAGGTAGCTAGAACTCCAGTACTGTGTGTAATGGAGCAGCTATGGGATAAAACAGCATTAGGTCAAAAGTTTGGACACCCCGGCCCCCCAGTACTGTGTGTAATGGAGCCACGGGTCAAAAGTTTGGACACCCCAGAGCCCCAGTACTGTGTGTAATGGAGCCACGGGTCAAAAGTTTGGACACCCCCGAACGGCCAGAGCAACCTAGCGTGCATAGCTGATTGATGTATTTGCACGTTGCGTAGCAACGTGCAAACACCATTTAATCAAATTTATGCATATACATCAACTAGCAACCACCTAGAAACACCATAGCAACCACCGCGGATACCATAGCAACACCTTAGCAACCACCTAGCAACTGCTTAGGAGTGACCTACCAACCACTTAGCAACACCATAGCAACCACCCTGGATACCATAGCAACACCTTAGCAACCACCTAGCAACCATCTAGCAACACCTTAGCAACCACCCCAGATACCATAGCAACACCTTAGCAACCGCCTAGCAACACCCTAGCAACCACCTAGCAACCACCTAGCAACACCTTAGCAACCACCCCGGATACCATAGCAACACCTTAGCAACCGCCTAGCAACACCCTAGCAACCACCTAGCAACCACCTAGCAACACCTTAACAACCACCCCGGATACCATAGCAACACCTTAGCAACCGCCTAGCAACACCCTAGCAACCACCTAGCAACCACCTAGCAACACCTTAGCAACCACCCCGGATACCATAGCAACACCTTAGCAACCGCCTAGCAACACCCTAGCAACCACCTAGCAACACCTTAGCAACCACCCCGGATACCATAGCAACACCTTAGCAACCGCCTAGCAACACCCTAGCAACCACCTAGCAACACCTTAGCAACCACCCCGGATACCATAGCAACACCTTAGCAACCGCCTAGCAACACCTTAGCAACCACCTAGCAACCACCTAGCAACACCTTAGCAACCACCCCGGATACCATAGCAACACCTTAGCAACCGCCTAGCAACACCTTAGCAACCACCTAGCAACACCTTAGCAACCACCCCAGATACCATAGCAACACCTTAGCAACCGCCTAGCAACACCTTAGCAACCACCTAGCAACCACTTAGCAACACCTTAGCAACCATCCCGGATACCATAGCAACACCTTAGCAACCGCCTAGCAATACCTTAGCAACCACCTAGCAACCACCTACCAACATCTTAGCAACCACCCCGGATACCATAGCAACACCTTAGCAACCACCTAGCAACACCTTAGCAACCACCTAGCAACACCTTAGCAGATACCAGCCAGCACTGCAATCACACTCGCAGTTTCTGCAGGAACTGCAATCTAGTTCCACCTGTTTTTTGTCCGGTTAACTAGTGCCGCAGTTTTCGAAATATCGACTTCGTTCAAAAGAGAAAACGTGCGTCCATATCGGGAATGGTGGGCTTGTATACAGCTTTCCGATCGGACTTACGTTTTTCGTAAAAACTTCGTAAGTACGCGTTTTTTTGCCCATTGAAAATGAATGGGCAGAACTTTGCACGCCCGTGGACGTCGCAATTTTTGAAATACTAAGATGAAACCAATTGAGGACCTGTAGAACTTATTGAGCTCTTTCCGAAAATATGCGTTACGAAAAGTTACGAAGTACGGATTTCGTACGAATGTCGTACGAAGTGGCCCCATTGGAATGAATGGGGCCAATCGGAGGACGGCAGCTAGATCGAAGGACAGGTAGCTAGAACTCCACTACTGTGTGTAATGGAGCAGCTATGGGATAAATCAGCGTTAGGTCAAAAGTTTGGACACCCCGGCCCCCCAGTACTGTGTGTAATGGAGCCACGGGTCAAAAGTTTGGACACCCCGGCCCCCCAGTACTGTGTGTAATGGAGCCACGGGTCAAAAGTTTGGACACCCCCGAACGGCCAGAGCAACCTAGCGTGCATAGCTGATTGATGTATTTGCACGTTGCGTAGCAACGTGCAAACACCATTTAATCAAATTTATGCATATACATCACCTAGCAACCACCTAGAAACACCATAGCAACCACCCCGGATACCATAGCAACACCTTAGCAACCGCCTAGCAACACCATAGCAACCACCTAGCAACCATCTAGCAACACCTTAGCAACCACCCCAGATACCATAGCAACACCTTAGCAACCCCCTAGCAACACCCTAGCAACCACCTAGCAACCACCTAGCAACACCTTAGCAACCACCCCGGATACCATAGCAACACCTTAGCAACCGCCTAGCAACACCCTAGCAACCACCTAGCAACCACCTAGCAACACCTTAGCAACCACCCCGGATACCATAGCAACACCTTAGCAACCGCCTAGCAACACCCTAGCAACCACCTAGCAACCACCTAGCAACACCTTAGCAACCACCCCGGATACCATAGCAACACCTTAGCAACCGCCTAGCAACACCCTAGCAACCACCTAGCAACCACCTAGCAACACCTTAGCAACCACCCCGGATACCATAGCAACACCTTAGCAACCGCCTAGCAACACCCTAGCAACCACCTAGCAACCACCTAGCAACACCTTAGCAACCACCCCGGATACCTTAGCAACACCTTAGCAACCGCCTAGCAACACCCTAGCAACCACCTAGCAACACCTTAGCAACCACCCCGGATACCATAGCAACACCTTAGCAACCGCCTAGCAACACCCTAGCAACCACCTAGCAACACCTTAGCAACCACCCCGGATACCATAGCAACACCTTAGCAACCGCCTAGCAACACCTTAGCAACCACCTAGCAACACCTTAGCAACCACCCCGGATACCATAGCAACACCTTAGCAACCGCCTAGCAACACCTTAGCAACCACCTAGCAACACCTTAGCAACCACCCCGGATACCATAGCAACACCTTAGCAACCGCCTAGCAACACCCTAGCAACCACCTAGCAACCACCTAGCAACACCTTAGCAACCACCCCGGATACCATAGCAACACCCTAGCAACCACCTAGCAACACCTTAGCAACCACCCCGGATACCATAGCAACACCTTAGCAACCGCCTAGCAACACCTTAGCAACCACCTAGCAACCACCTAGCAACACCTTAGCAACCACCCCGGATACCATAGCAACACCTTAGCAACCGCCTAGCAACACCTTAGCAACCACCTAGCAACCACCTAGCAACACCTTAGCAACCACCCTGGATACCATAGCAACACCTTAGCAACCGCCTAGCAACACCTTAGCAACCACCTAGCAACACCTTAGCAACCACCCCAGATACCATAGCAACACCTTAGCAACCGCCTAGCAACACCTTAGCAACCACCTAGCAACCACTTAGCAACACCTTAGCAACCACCCCGGATACCATAGCCACACCTTAGCAACCACTTAGCAACACCTTAGCAACACCATAGCAGATACCAGCCAGCACTGCAATCACACTCGCAGTTTCTGTAGGAACTGCAATCTAGTTATTAGTGTGATTGCAGATCACACTATTGATCTTCTTAAGTCTGTTTCTTATTATTATTATTATTATTATTCCACCTGTTTTTTGTCCGGTTAACTAGTGCCGCAGTTTTCGAAATATCGACTTCGTTCAAAAGAGAAAACGTGCGTCCATATCGGGAATGGTGGGCTTGTATACAGCTTTCCGATCGGACTTACGTTTTTCGTAAAAACTTCGTAAGTACGCGTTTTTTTGACCATTGAAAATGAATGGGCAGAACTTTGCACGCCCGTGGACGTCGCAATTTTTGAAATACGAAGATGAAACCAATTGAGGACCTGTAGAACTTATTGAGCTCTTTCCGAAAATATGCGTTACGAAAAGTTACGACGTACGGATTTCGTACGATTGTCGTACGAAGTGGCCCCATTGGAATGAATGGGGCCAATCGGAGGACGGCAGCTAGATCGAAGGACAGGTAGCTAGAACTCCAGTACTGTGTGTAATGGAGCAGCTATGGGATAAAACAGCATTAGGTCAAAAGTTTGGACACCCCGGCCCCCCAGTACTGTGTGTAATGGAGCCACGGGTCAAAAGTTTGGACACCCCGGCCCCCCAGTACTGTGTGTAATGGAGCCACGGGTCAAAAGTTTGGACACCCCCGAACGGCCAGAGCAACCTAGCGTGCATAGCTGATTGATGTATTTGCACGTTGCGTAGCAACGTGCAAACACCATTTAATCTAATTTATGCATATAAATCACCTAGCAACCACCTAGAAACACCATAGCAACCACCCCGGATACCATAGCAACACCTTAGCAACCGCCTAGCAACACCCTAGCAACCACCTAGCAACCACCTAGCAACACCTTAGCAACCATCCCGGATACCATAGCAACACCTTAGCAACCGCCTAGCAACACCCTAGCAACCACCTAGCAACCACCTAGCAACACCTTAGCAACCACCCCGGATACCATAGCAACACCTTAGCAACCGCCTGGCAACACCTTAGCAACCACCTAGCAACAACCTAGCAACACCTTAGCAACCACCCCGGATACCATAGCAACACCTTAGCAACCGCCTAGCAACACCTTAGCAACCACCTACCAACCACTTAGCAACACCTTAGCAACCACCCCGGATACCATAGCAACACCTTAGCAACCGCCTAGCAACACCCTAGCAACCACCTAGCAACCACCTAGCAACACCTTAGCAACCACCCCGGATACCATAGCAACACCTTAGCAACCGCCTAGCAACACCCTAGCAACCACCTAGCAACCACCTAGCAACACCATAGCAACCACGCCAAATACCATAGCAACACCTTAGCAACCGCCTAGCAACACCTTAGCAACCGCCTAGCAACACCTTAGCAACCACCTAGCAACCACCTAGCAACACCTTAGCAACCACCCCGGATACCATAGCAACACCTTAGCAACCGCCTAGCAACACCCTAGCAACCACCTAGCAACCACCTAGCAACACCTTAGCAACCACCCCGGATACCATAGCAACACCTTAGCAACCGCCTAGCAACACCTTAGCAACCACCTAGCAACCACCTAGCAACACCTTAGCAACCACCCCGGATACCATAGCAACACCTTAGCAACCGCCTAGCAACACCTTAGCAACCACCTAGCAACCACCTAGCAACACCTTAGCAACCACCCCGGATACCATAGCAACACCTTAGCAACCGCCTAGCAACACCTTAGCAACCACCTAGCAACACCTTAGCAACCACCCCGGATACCATAGCAACACCTTAGCAACCGCCTAGCAACACCCTAGCAACCACCTAGCAACCACCTAGAAACACCATAGCAACCACCACAGATACCATAGCAACACCTTAGCAACCGCCTAGCAACACCTTAGCAACCACCTAGCAACCACCTAGCAACACCTTAGCAACCTCCCCGGATACCATAGCAACACCTTAGCAACCGCCTAGCAACACCTTAGCAACCGCATAGCAACCACTTAGCAACACCTTAGCAACCACCCCGGATACCATAGCAACACCTTAGCAACCGCCTAGCAACCACCTAGCAACACCTTAGCAACCACCCCGGATACCATAGCAACACCTTAGCAACCGCCTAGCAACACCCTAGCAACCACCTAGCAACACCTTAGCAGATACCAGCCAGCACTGCAATCACACTCGCAGTTTCTGCAGGAACTGCAATCTAGTTATTATTATTATTATTCCACCTGTTTTTTGTCCGGTTAACTAGTGCCGCAGTTTTCGAAATATCGACTTCGTTCAAAAGAGAAAACGTGCGTCCATATCGGGAATGGTGGGCTTGTATACAGCTTTCCGATCGGACTTACGTTTTTCGTAAAAACTTCGTAAGTACGCGTTTTTTTGCCCATAGAAAATGAATGGGCAGAACTTTGCACGTCCGTGGACGTCGCAATTTTTGAAATACTAAGATGAAACCAATTGAGGACCTGTAGAACTTATTGAGCTCTTTCCGAAAATATGCGTTACGAAAAGTTACGACGTACGGATTTCGTACGAATGTCGTACGAAGTGGCCCCATTGGAATGAATGGGGCCAATCGGAGGACGGCAGCTAGATCGAAGGACAGGTAGCTAGAACTCCAGTACTGTGAGTGTATGGAGCAGCTATGGGATAAAACAGCATTAGGTCAAAAGTTTGGACACCCCGGCCCCCCAGTACTGTGTGTAATGGAGCCACGGGTCAAAAGTTTGGACACCCCGGCCCCCCAGTACTGTGTGTAATGGAGCCACGGGTCAAAAGTTTGGACACCCCCGAACGGCCAGAGCAACCTAGCGTGCATAGCTGATTGATGTATTTGCACGTTGCGTAGCAACGTGCAAACACCATTTAATCAAATTTATGCATATACATCACCTAGCAACCACCTAGAAACACCATAGCAACCACCCCAGATACCATAGCAACACCTTAGCAACCGCCTAGCAACACCCTAGCAACCACCTAGCAACCACCTAGCAACACCTTAGCAACCACCCCGGATACCATAGCAACACCTTAGCAACCGCCTAGCAACACCCTAGCAACCACCTAGCAACACCTTAGCAACCACCCCGGATACCATAGCAACACCTTAGCAACCGCCTAGCAACACCCTAGCAACCACCTAGCAACACCTAAGCAACCACCCCGGATACCATAGCAACACCTTAGCAACCGCCTAGCAACACCCTAGCAACCACCTAGCAACCACCTAGCAACACCTTAGCAACCACCCCGGATACCATAGCAACACCTTAGCAACCGCCTAGCAACACCCTAGCAACCACCTAGCAACCACCTAGCAACACCTTAGCAACCACCCCGGATACCATAGCAACACCTTAGCAACCGCCTAGCAACACCCTAGCAACCACCTAGCAACCACCTAGCAACACCTTAGCAACCACCCCGGATACCATAGCAACACCTTAGCAACCGCCTAGCAACACCCTAGCAACCACCTAGCAACACCTTAGCAACCACCCTGGATACCATAGCAACACCTTAGCAACCGCCTAGCAACACCCTAGCAACCACCTAGCAACCACCTAGCAACACCTTAGCAACCACCCCGGATACCATAGCAACACCTTAGCAACCGCCTAGCAACACCCTAGCAACCACCTAGCAACCACCTAGCAACACCTTAGCAACCACCCCGGATACCATAGCAACACCTTAGCAACCGCCTAGCAACACCCTAGCAACCACCTAGCAACACCTTAGCAACCACCCCGGATACCATAGCAACACCTTAGCAACCGCCTAGCAACACCCTAGCAACCACCTAGCAACACCTTAGCAACCACCCCGGATACCATAGCAACACCTTAGCAACCGCCTAGCAACACCTTAGCAACCACCTAGCAACCACCTAGCAACACCTTAGCAACCACCCCGGATACCATAGCAACACCTTAGCAACCGCCTAGCAACACTCTAGCAACCACATAGCAACCACCTAGCAACACCTTAGCAACTGCCTAGCAACACCTTAGCAACCACCTAGCAACCACTTAGCAACACCTTAGCAACCACCCCGGATACCATAGCAACACCTTAGCAACCGCCTAGCAACACCCTAGCAACCACCTAGCAACCACCTAGCAACACCTTAGCAACCACCCCGGATACCATAGCAACACCTTAGCAACCGCCTAGCAACACCCTAGCAACCACCTAGCAACACCTTAGCAACCACCCTGGATACCGTAGCAACACCTTAGCAACCACCTAGCAACCACTTAGCAACAACTTAGCAACCACCCTGGATACCATAGCAACACCTTAGCAACCGCCTAGCAACCACCTAGCAACCACCTAGCAACACCTTAGCAACCACCCCGGATACCATAGCAACACCTTAGCAACCGCCTAGCAACCACCTAGCAACCACCTAGCAACACCTTAGCAACCACCCCGGATACCATAGCAACACCTTAGCAACCGCCTAGCAATACCTTAGCAACCACCTAGCAACATCTTAGCAACCACCCCGGATACCATAGCAACACCTTAGCAACCACCTAGCAACACCTTAGCAACCACCTAGCAACACCTTAGCAGATACCAGCCAGCACTGCAATCACACTCGCAGTTTCTGCAGGAACTGCAATCTAGTTATTATTATTATTATTATTATTATTATTATTATTCCACCTGTTTTTTGTCCGGTTAACTAGTGCCGCAGTTTTCGAAATATCAACTTCGTTCAAAAGAGAAAACGTGCGTCCATATCGGGAATGGTGGGCTTGTATACAGCTTTCCGATCGGACTTACGTTTTTCGTAAAAACTTCGTAAGTACGCGTTTTTTTGACCATTGAAAATGAATGGGCAGAACTTTGCACGCCCGTGGACGTCGCAATTTTTGAAATACGAAGATGAAACCAATTGAGGACCTGTAGAACTTATTGAGCTCTTTCCGAAAATATGCGTTACGAAAAGTTACGACGTACGGATTTCGTACGAATGTCGTACGAAGTGGCCCCATTGGAATGAATGGGGCCAATCGGAGGACGGCAGCTAGATCGAAGGACAGGTAGCTAGAACTCCAGTACTGTGAGTGTATGGAGCAGCTATGGGATAAATCAGCGTTAGGTCAAAAGTTTGGACACCCCGGCCCCCCCCCAGTACTGTGTGTAATGGAGCCATGGGTCAAAAGTTTGGACACCCCGGCCCCCCAGTACTGTGTGTAATGGAGCCACGGGTCAAAAGTTTGGACACCCCCGAACGGCCAGAGCAACCTAGCGTGCATAGCTGATTGATGTATTTGCACGTTGCGTAGCAACGTGCAAACACCATTTAATCTAATTGATGCATATACATCACCTAGCAACCACCTAGAAACACCATAGCAACCACCCCGGATACCATAGCAACACCTTAGCAACCGCCTAGCAACACCCTAGCAACCACCTAGCAACCACCTAGCAACACCTTGGCAACCATCCCGGATACCATAGCAACACCTTAGCAACCGCCTAGCAACACCCTAGCAACCACCTAGCAACCACCTAGCAACACCTTAGCAACCACCCCAGATACCATAGCAACACCTTAGCAACCGCCTGGCAACACCTTAGCAACCACCTAGCAACCACCTAGCAACACCTTAGTAACCACCCCAGATACCATAGCAACACCTTAGCAACCGCCTAGCAACACCTTAGCAACCACCTACCAACCACTTAGCAACACCTTAGCAACCACCCCGGATACCATAGCAACACCTTAGCAACCGCCTAGCAACACCCTAGCAACCACCTAGCAACCACCTAGCAACACCTTAGCAACCACCCCGGATACCATAGCAACACCTTAGCAACCGCCTAGCAACACCCTAGCAACCACCTAGCAACACCTTAGCAACCACCCCGGATACCATAGCAACACCTTAGCAACCGCCTAGCAACACCCTAGCAACCACCTAGCAACCACCTAGCAACACCTTAGCAACCACCCCGGATACCATAGCAACACCTTAGCAACCGCCTAGCAACACCCTAGCAACCACCTAGCAACACCTTAGCAACCACCCCGGATACCATAGCAACACCTTAGCAACCGCCTAGCAACACCTTAGCAACCACTTAGCAACACCTTAGCAACCACCCCGGATACCATAGCAACACCTTAGCAACACCATAGCAGATACCAGCCAGCACTGCAATCACACTCGCAGTTTCTGTAGGAACTGCAATCTAGTTATTATTATTATTCCACCTGTTTTTTGTCCGGTTAACTAGTGCCGCAGTTTTCGAAATATCGACTTCGTTCAAAAGAGAAAACGTGCGTCCATATCGGGAATGGTGGGCTTGTATACAGCTTTCCGATCGGACTTACGTTTTTCGTAAAAACTTCGTAAGTACGCGTTTTTTTGCCCATTGAAAATGAATGGGCAGAACTTTGCACGCCCGTGGACGTCGCAATTTTTGAAATACTAAGATGAAACCAATTGAGGACCTGTAGAACTTATTGAGCTCTTTCCGAAAATATGCGTTACGAAAAGTTACGACGTACGGATTTCGTACGAATGTCGTACGAAGTGGCCCCATTGGAATGAATGGGGCCAATCGGAGGACGGCAGCTAGATCGAAGGACAGGTAGCTAGAACTCCAGTACTGTGTGTAATGGAGCAGCTATGGGATAAATCAGCGTTAGGTCAAAAGTTTGGACACCCCGGCCCCCCAGTACTGTGTGTAATGGAGCCACGGGTCAAAAGTTTGGACACCCCGGCCCCCCAGTACTGTGTGTAATGGAGCCACGGGTCAAAAGTTTGGACACCCCCGAACGGCCAGAGCAACCTAGCGTGCATAGCTGATTGATGTATTTGCACGTTGCGTAGCAACGTGCAAACACCATTTAATCAAATTTATGCATATACATCACCTAGCAACCACCTAGAAACACCATAGCAACCACCCCGGATACCATAGCAACACCTTAGCAACCGCCTAGCAACACCATAGCAACCACCTAGCAACCATCTAGCAACACCTTAGCAACCACCCCAGATACCATAGCAACACCTTAGCAACCCCCTAGCAACACCCTAGCAACCACCTAGCAACACCTTAGCAACCACCCCGGATACCATAGCAACACCTTAGCAACCGCCTAGCAACACCCTAGCAACCACCTAGCAACCACCTAGCAACACCTTAGCAAACACCCCGGATACCATAGCAACACCTTAGCAACCGCCTAGCAACACCCTAGCAACCACCTAGCAACCACCTAGCAACACCTTAGCAACCACCCCGGATACCATAGCAACACCTTAGCAACCGCCTAGCAACACCCTAGCAACCACCTAGCAACACCTTAGCAACCACCCCGGATACCATAGCAACACCTTAGCAACCGCCTAGCAACACCCTAGCAACCACCTAGCAACACCTTAGCAACCACCCCGGATACCATAGCAACACCTTAGCAACCGCCTAGCAACACCTTAGCAACCACCTAGCAACACCTTAGCAACCACCCCGGATACCATAGCAACACCTTAGCAACCGCCTAGCAACACCTTAGCAACCACCTAGCAACACCTTAGCAACCACCCCGGATACCATAGCAACACCTTAGCAACCGCCTAGCAACACCCTAGCAACCACCTAGCAACCACCTAGCAACACCTTAGCAACCACCCCGGATACCATAGCAACACCCTAGCAACCGCCTAGCAACACCTTAGCAACCACCCCGGATACCATAGCAACACCTTAGCAACCGCCTAGCAACACCTTAGCAACCACTTAGCAACCACCTAGCAACACCTTAGCAACCACCCCGGATACCATAGCAACACCTTAGCAACCGCCTAGCAACACCTTAGCAACCACCTAGCAACCACCTAGCAACACCTTAGCAACCACCCTGGATACCATAGCAACACCTTAGCAACCGCCTAGCAACACCTTAGCAACCACCTAGCAATACCTTAGCAACCACCCCAGATACCATAGCAACACCTTAGCAACCGCCTAGCAACACCTTAGCAACCACCTAGCAACCACTTAGCAACACCTTAGCAACCACCCCGGATACCATAGCCACACCTTAGCAACCACTTAGCAACACCTTAGCAACTCCATAGCAGATACCAGCCAGCACTGCAATCACACTCGCAGTTTCTGTAGGAACTGCAATCTAGTTATTATTATTATTCCACCTGTTTTTTGTCCGGTTAACTAGTGCCGCAGTTTTCGAAATATCGACTTCGTCCAAAAGAGAAAACGTGCGTCCTTATCGGGAATGGTGGGCTTGTATACAGCTTTCCGATCGGACTTACGTTTTTCGTAAAAACTTCGTAAGTACGCGTTTTTTTGCCCATTGAAAATGAATGGGCAGAACTTTGCACGCCCGTGGACGTCGCAATTTTTGAAATACGAAGATGAAACCAATTGAGGACCTGTAGAACTTATTGAGCTCTTTCCGAAAATATGCGTTACGAAAAGTTACGACGTACGGATTTCGTACGATTGTCGTACGAAGTGGCCCCATTGGAATGAATGGGGCCAATCGGAGGACGGCAGCTAGATCGAAGGACAGGTAGCTAGAACTCCAGTACTGTGTGTAATGGAGCAGCTATGGGATAAAACAGCATTAGGTCAAAAGTTTGGACACCCCGGCCCCCCAGTACTGTGTGTAATGGAGCCATGGGTCAAAAGTTTGGACACCCCGGCCCCCCAGTACTGTGTGTAATGGAGCCACGGGTCAAAAGTTTGGACACCCCCGAACGGCCAAAGCAACCTAGCGTGCATAGCTGATTGATGTATTTGCACGTTGCGTAGCAACGTGCAAACACCATTTAATCTAATTTATGCATATAAATCACCTAGCAACCACCTAGAAACACCATAGCAACCACCCCGGATACCATAGCAACACCTTAGCAACCGCCTAGCAACACCCTAGCAACCACCTAGCAACCACCTAGCAACACCTTAGCAACCATCCCGGATACCATAGCAACACCTTAGCAACCGCCTAGCAACACCCTAGCAACCACCTAGCAACCACCTAGCAACACCTTAGCAACCACCCCAGATACCATAGCAACACCTTAGCAACCGCCTAGCAACACCCTAGCAACCACCTAGCAACCACCTAGCAACACCTTAGCAACCACCCAAGATACCATAGCATCACCTTAGCAACCGCCTAGCAACACCCTAGCAACCACCTAGCAACCACCTAGCAACACCTTAGCAACCACCCCGGATACCATAGCAACACCTTAGCAACCACCCCGGATACCATAGCAACACCTTAGCAACCGCCTAGCAACACCTTAGCAACCACCTAGCAACACCCTAGCAACCACCTAGCAACACCTTAGCAACCATCCCGGATACCATAGCAACACCTTAGCAACCGCCTAGCAACACCCTAGCAACCACCTAGCAACCACCTAGCAACACCTTAGCAACCACCACAGATACCATAGCAACACCTTAGCAACCGCCTAGCAACACCCTAGCAACCACCTAGCAACCACCTAGCAACACCTTAGCAACCACCCAAGATACCATAGCAACACCTTAGCAACCGCCTAGCAACACCCTAGCAACCACCTAGCAACCACCTAGCAACACCTTAGCAACCACCCCGGATACCATAGCAACACCTTAGCAACCACCCCGGATACCATAGCAACACCTTAGCAACACCTTAGCAACCACCTAGCAACCACCTAACAACACCTTAGCAACCACCCCAAATACCATAGCAACACCTTAGCAACCGCCTAGCAACACCTTAGCAACCGCCTAGCAACACCTTAGCAACCACCTAGCAACCACCTAGCAACACCTTAGCAACCACCCCGGATACCATAGCAACACCTTAGCAACCGCCTAGCAACCACCTAGCAACCACCTAGCAACACCTTAGCAACCACCCCGGATACCATAGCAACACCTTAGCAACCACCTAGCAACACCTTAGCAACCACCTAGCAACACCATAGCAACCACCACAGATACCATAGCAACACCTTAGCAACCGCCTAAAAACACCTTAGCAACCACCTAGCAACCACCTAGCAACACCTTAGCAACCTCCCCGGATACCATAGCAACACCTTAGCAACCGCCTAGCAACACCTTAGCAACCGCATAGCAACCACTTAGCAACACCTTAGCAACCACCCCGGATACCATAGCAACACCTTAGCAACCGCCTAGCAACCACCTAGCAACACCTTAGCAACCACCCCGGATACCATAGCAACACCTTAGCAACCGCCTAGCAACACCTTAGCAACCACCTAGCAACACCTTAGCAACCACCCCGGATACCATAGCAACACCTTAGCAACCGCCTAGCAACACCCTAGCAACCACCTAGCAACCACCTAGCAACACCTTAGCAACCACCCCGGATACCATAGCAACACCTTAGCAACCGCCTAGCAACACCTTAGCAACCACCTAGCAACCACCTAGCAACACCTTAGCAACCACCCTGGATACCATAGCAACACCTTAGCAACCGCCTAGCAACACCCTAGCAACCACCTAGCAACCACCTAGCAACACCTTAGCAACCACCCCGGATACCATAGCAACACCTTAGCAACCGCCTAGCAACACCCTAGCAACCACCTAGCAACCACCTAGCAACACCTTAGCAACCACCCCGGATACCATAGCAACACCTTAGCAACCGCCTAGCAACACTCTAGCAACCACCTAGCAACCACCTAGCAACACCTTAGCAACCACCCCGGATACCATAGCAACACCTTAGCAACCGCCTAGCAACACCTTAGCAACCACGTAGCAACCACTTAGCAACACCTTAGCAACCACCCCGGATACCATAGCAACACCTTAGCAACCGCCTAGCAACACCCTAGCAACCACCTAGCAACACCTTAGCAACCACCCAGGATACCATAGCAACACCTTAGCAACCGCCTAGCAACACCCTAGCAACCACCTAGCAACACCTTAGCAACCACCCCGGATACCATAGCAACACCTTAGCAACCACCTAACAACACCTTAGCAACCACCCCGGATACCATAGCAACACCTTAGCAACCGCCTAGCAACCATCTAGCAACACCTTAGCAACCACCCCGGATACCATTGCAACACCTTAGCAACCACCTAGCAACACCTTAGCAACCACCTAGCAACCACTTAGCAACACCTTAGCAACCACCCTGGATACGATAGCAACACCTTAGCAACCACTTAGCAACACCTTAGCAACACCATAGCAGATACCAGCCAGCTCTGCAATCACACTCGTTCTTCTTATTATTAGTGTGATTGCAGTAATGCAATCACAGTATTGATCTTCTTAAGTCTTATTCTTCTTCTTCTTCTTCTTCTTATTAGTGTGATTGCAGTATGCAATCACAGTACTGTTCTTCTTAAGTCTTATTCTTATTATTATTATTATTAGTGTGATTGCAGTAATGCAATCACAGTATTGTTCTTCTTAAGTCTTATTCTTCTTCTTCTTCTTCTTATTATTATTATTAGTGTGATTGCAGTAATGCAATCACAGTATTGATCTTCTTAAGTCTTATTCTTCTTCTTCTTCTTCTTATTAGTGTGATTGCAGTAATGCAATCACAGTATTGTTCTTCTTAAGTCTTATTAGTGTGATTGCAGTATGCAATCACAGTATTGTTCTTCTTAAGTCTTATTCTTATTATTATTATTATTATTCCACCTGTTTTTTGTCCGGTTAACTAGTGCCGCAGTTTTCGAAATATCGACTTCGTTCAAAAGAGAAAACGTGCGTCCATATCGGGAATGGTGGGCTTGTATACAGCTTTCCGATCGGACTTACGTTTTTCGTAAAAACTTCGTAAGTACGCGTTTTTTTGCCCATTGAAAATGAATGGGCAGAACTTTGCACGCCCGTGGACGTCGCAATTTTTGAAATACGAAGATGAAACCAATTGAGGACTTGTAGAACTTATTGAGCTCTTTCCGAAAATATGCGTTACGAAAAGTTACGACGTACGGATTTCGTACGATTGTCGTACGAAGTGGCCCCATTGGAATGAATGGGGCCAATCGGAGGACGGCAGCTAGATCGAAGGACAGGTAGCTAGAACTCCAGTACTGTGTGTAATGGAGCAGCTATGGGATAAAACAGCATTAGGTCAAAAGTTTGGACACCCCGGCCCCCCAGTACTGTGTGTAATGGAGCCACGGGTCAAAAGTTTGGACACCCCAGAGCCCCAGTACTGTGTGTAATGGAGCCACGGGTCAAAAGTTTGGACACCCCAGCCCCCCAGTACTGTGTGTAATGGAGCCACGGGTCAAAAGTTTGGACACCCCAGCCCCCCAGTACTGTGTGTAATGGAGCCACGGGTCAAAAGTTTGGACACCCCAGAGCCCCAGTACTGTGTGTAATGGAGCCACGGGTCAAAAGTTTGGACACCCCAGAGCCCCAGTACTGTGTGTAATGGAGCCACGGGTCAAAAGTTTGGACACCCCAGAGCCCCAGTACTGTGTGTAATGGAGTCACGGGTCAAAAGTTTGGACACCCCAGAGCCCCAGTACTGTGTGTAATGGAGTCACGGGTCAAAAGTTTGGACACCCCAGAGCCCCAGTACTGTGTAATGGAGCCACGGGTCAAAAGTTTGGACACCCCAGAGCCCCAGTACTGTGTGTAATGGAGTCACGGGTCAAAAGTTTGGACACCCCAGAGCCCCAGTACTGTGTGTAATGGAGTCACGGGTCAAAAGTTTGGACACCCCAGAGCCCCAGTACTGTGTAATGGAGCCACGGGTCAAAAGTTTGGACACCCCAGGGCCCCAGTACTGTGTGTAATGGAGCAACTGGTCAAAAGTTTGGGTACCCCGGTCAGCTCTGCAATCACACTCGCAGTTTCTGTAGGAACTGCAATCTAGTTTATATTTATACCCGTCTCTCTCTCTCTCTCTCTCTCTGTCTGTTTATTTATTTATTAACCTGTCTCTATGTCTGTCTTTCTCTCTCTCTCTCTTTCTCTGTCTGTTTATGTATCTCTCTGTCTTTTTCTCTGTATGTGTTTATTTATTTACATGTCTATCTGTCTGTCTGTGCTGCCCTCTGCTGGCGGTGTTTCACATTGTCTCAGTCTTCTCTCATTAAAAAAAATACCACAATAACATTCATGAGCATTTTTGGAATTTTGGACATGTTTATAGTGTCTTAATTAATTGGCATAATCTTTTATTTAGGCTGATAAATGTCTCGCAGTGGTGTAACATCTTTAAAATAATTATTTTTTTTATTAATTGTATTTCTGGGAAAACAGATACATAAGCAGTTGTAGTAATAAAAGTGTTTGTTGGTAAATGTCTGGGTGCCATGGAACCCAGGGTGGTTGCTATGGTGGTGTTCTAGGTGTTTTCTAAGGTATCCTATAGTTGTCAGGTGGTTGCTATGTTACACTACTTAATTATATGTGTTTGTGTTATAAGTGTACATGTATTATTATGACCCATTAAAAAAGTTGGCTTTGCAAGACACAGCCATATATAACTCAATTAATAATAATAATAATAATAATAATAAACATTTATTTGTCATTCATAATTTCACAGACATTTCATTTTACTAGTACAAACAACCTGTAAAGAAACAGAAAACAATAATTATAATGTGCAAAAACGCTGCTAAAGAATTGAATGAGAAAAGGTGCGGAGAGTAAGAACAGATAATGGCTTCATCAGTGATGTCAGAGTAAATATATAATACACAGCTCTGGAAAAAAATTAAGAGACCACTTCAGTTTCTGAATCAGTTTCTCTGATTTTGCTATTTATAGGTTTAGGTTTGAGTAAAATGAACATTGTTGTTTTATTCTATAAACTACAGACAACATTTCTCCTAAATTCCAAATAAAAATATTCTCATTTAGAGCATTTATTTACAGAAAATGAGAAATGGCTGAAATAACAACAAAAAAAAGATGCAGAGCTTTCAGACCTCAAATAATGCAAAGAAAACAACAAAGTTCATATTCATAAAGTTTTAAGAGTTCAGAAATCAACATTTGGTGAAATAACCCTGGTGGTTTTTAATCACAGTTTTTAGTTTTCATGTATCTTGGCATCATGTTCTCTTCCTCCACCAGTCTTACACACTGCTTTTGGATAACTTTATGCTGCTTTACTCCTGGTGCAAAAAATTCAAGCAGTTCAGTTTGGTGGTTTGATAATCAGCTTGTGATCATCCATCTTCCTCTTGATTGTATTCCAGAGGTGTTCAATTTGGTAAAATCAAAGAAACTCATTATTTTTAAGTGCTCTCTTATTTAGCTTTTTCCAGAGCTGTATATAATATAATATCCCTTCAGTTTTTTATTGCTTTGTTTTATTATAGCATCTGTATAAATAAGTCGCCTTCTATATTAAACAGCTTTAATGAATATACATGGTATATTGGCTTATTAGAAGGCAATATATAGAGTAATTCTCATTTTAAGAATATTAAAATGGAGTAATTGGAGGTATTATTCCAGGTATTTCTATACACTGTGTATACATTTCTTTCCAAAATATATAGTTCAAATATCTAGAAATATGTATATTAATATATTTACTTATTCATTTTAAATTTCATTCATTTCGCAACGTTACTATACACAGAATGACGACGACGACGACGACAACACAGATATAAGTTAATCACAGGTATAAAATAAGGTGGAGGTGTTTACAGACCCCCTAAGGCACTTTCACAGTCCACAGGTTGGCCTTCATCTGCTTCCCTTCATTGTGCTCTGCAGGCGCGTTCTCCCCAGCTTGTCCAGAAGAGGGCGTTAAGTCCCTTTATATTATTAAACAGTGTCTCTAGTCCCAGTTTCTGCTGATTTGAGCCGGTTTGGGTCTCAGGTCCAGATCTCGGTGGGCACCATGGCCTCTTTAGTGCCGACGGAGGGCTGCAGGTTCTGCTCGCTCAGGAAGTCCAGTGGGAACTGGACCAGGAAGCCCCGGATCTTCCTCAGGCTCTCCTGGGCCTTCAGAGGATCTTCTTTATCCAGCCCGGGTTTAGTCTGGAAACTCAGCAGCTCCTGCAAGTTCCGCACCAGACTGGAGGGCAGACAGCGGAACACCTGAAACACACACACACAAGCACACACACACACACACACAAGCACACACACACACACACAAATCTTATAATCCGGTGCTCCTTATGTATGAATTCCACCAGTCAGGTATTAAAAAGCAGTAAAGCCACTCCTAAAGTAAAGAAAAGTACAGAGTAATACAGAGTGAGTTTTCTGTGAAGTTTCTCCAGCATTAAGGCTGGGTGCAGCAGCATTAGCATTAGCCGCTAACAGCAGCGCTAGCTCTTTCACCGTTCACAGGTGAGTATATTAAGTATATTGAGTAGTCTGTGTGTTTACCATGTTAAAACAAGCTACGTGTAACAAACAGCTAATTGATAGCGGCCTGAGTTCTTCAGTCTAGCGCTATCAGGCAGCATTTACTAGTGCTAACCGCTGCTACTGGAAATCTGTACTTACTGTAAATAAACGGAAGCGCTTTACTCACCCAAATGAATGGATTTCAAGAGAAAAAGCACTCGTTTAAGTGTAAAATATAAATATATATATATATATTTTTTTTAAGAATTACAGTTTTGTTTACTTAGGTGCCCCCAGTGGCGTGACACATGGCAACACCCCTGTTCCTTACTATTGTCACTTAAAATGCTCTTTATAATCCAGTGTGCCTTTTACTCCATAAAATATGGTATGTTTGTGTGTGCATGTGTGTTAGCATGTGCAAGAGTGAGAGAAAAACAAAGACATTCTGAAACTTCAGTTTAATTTCAGACAGGGCACAAATAAAAAAAAAACGTTTATTTTTAATTTTAATTTTAAGTTTAATTCTCTATCCTAAAAACATTTAGTTTGAGATTTTGAATTTAAAACTAAAAGGGATTTTAAACTTTAATTTTTTTTATAGTGTATATTGTATTATTTCATAATACAATAAATAGAAAAGTAATTTTAAGAGTTTTTTAGAATAATAAAGTAATTAATTGTAACTAATTGTAAAATATATAATTTCCTACTAAGAGTTGTATCATTTTATATATATATTTTTTTTAGAATTCAGAACATCTAAACTAAACTTCCACACAATGATTTGTATCATTTTATAATTAAGTATTTTGAGTAAAAAAAATGTAGAACTAAAACTAATTCTAAACTATAATATGTCAGCCTAAACTGACACTACACTGAACTTGAAAAAGAGGTTCTTTAAGAGTTCTTTAGTAAAAACATGGTTGTATAGATGCTTACAAATGTATAGAAATAATAATAAATAACAAAATAGTAAATTAAAGTTATTATAGTCAATGAGGAAATTGTACTTTATTGTATTCATTGTTTTTAATTAGGCATCTCACACTTCACACTTTCTAAACCAAAAAAATAAAATAATAATAATAATTTAATCAGCTTTCACACATAAAATCCAATGTTATCCACATGCTTTAAACTCGACAGTAAGTACAGTAACACACACACACACGCACACACACACCTTTTCGTAGATGGTGGCGTTGCGTCCGGCGGTGGTCATCCAGACCTCTTTATAGAAGCGGTCGCTGATTGGGTCGCTCACGTCTATGGTGGGGTCCTGAAACCCACCGAGGATTGTTCTAGAAACACAAAACAACCAGAACACAGTAAAATGAATTACCACTAAATACTGTATCATGTGCGGACGATATGATATATCACAATATTTCAGCATTCAGAACAAAGAGATGATGGTTTCAGTGTTAACTGGTGTACATAAGGTTCCACTACTTGTTAGCTACATCAGCTTCAGAGCTCCAGCACATAACGAAGGAAGCACCAATCAGATCTGAGCTGGTCTTACTTGAAACACTCCAGGCGGAGCTGCAGGGCGAATTTCCCCGCCTGGTATTTCTGCCCGTCCATCACAGACAGCAGTGTCTGCGTGTCCTCCACAATAACGGCCACCTCGCTGTCCCGCTTCCCCAGCATACTGCGGTCGTTTATGTTGGCCGAGCCTAAGAGGACAGAAGTGAGAGAGTGGAGATTAAACAGTGGAATTAGAGGTGTTTTTTTATCCCTTTAACTCTCTAAACTAATCTCAAAGAAAAACATATATTAATATATTACTGGTGTCAATTAATAAAAAAAAAAACACTAACATTTTCATTTATTTGTATTTAATTATTATTACTTTTATTTTTATTCTAATGCTTTATATTTTCATTCTTGTTCTTAGTTCTATTATTCATTTTATCATTTCTTATCATTCTTAACATTTTACTTTACTTTTACTATTATCTTTTTACTCATTTAATATTTTATAAATGTTTTACTTTTTATGTGTCAATTTGTTTTTATGGTATTTTAGAATTTTCTGCTTTACATATATATATACATTTTTATATATATTAAAGGTTGATTTAACATTAGTACTTATTTTATTAATTTGTTTTGTTGTTATATATTTTATATATTTATATATATTTTTTACTATTTTATTCCTTATTATTTTTAATTTATTATTAAATGCTTTCAATCCCTTTTTATGCAGTACATGCTCAGCAACACTGTAAAGGAGGGTCACCCTCAATGTTTTTCCCGAGTGAAAATAAAGGTTAATTGATTGATTGATTGATCTTCTTAAGATGCAAGTTTTTATAGTGGATATTTAAATGCCAATAAAAGAATGAATGTAAGAAATGTCACATTTAATTATATTTATATTAGTGGTGTCTAAAATTAAAATGCTAGTATATACTTGTATGTTTGAGGGAAGATAAAGCCGTAACTTGAGGCGCTGGAATAAAGAATGCATAATAAATGGAATAGAGGAAACTTTTTTTTCTACTTTTTTATAAACATCTCAGCTAGAATGTAAGGATTTCTGAATTAGCTGTGCTTTTAAACACAGTGTTTTTAATGGGACGTGCAGCATGTCTGAGAGCAGTGAACGCTGCACATACCGTGCATCTAGCATGGAGCAGCAGCAGAGACCACGTTTGTCCACGGCAGTACATTATCTGGTTAATATATCAGATTAAATTGCACCTTATCAGCAGTTAAACTCAATTAAAAATAAGTATATTTGATAGCCGGGTCAGATTTAGACCAGATCATGTTCTCACCACTGGATGGGGGCAGATTACGGTCAAACTTGGTGGTGTAATTAATTTGTATTCATTTAGATTAAATCAAATAGTGATGTTGATGCAACTAGCTGTTCAGGGTTGAATAAATATTTTTAAATTGTAGTTTTGTATTTTTTTTATAAAAAAGTTAATTTAACCGTAAAAAAAAGTCAAAATAACAGGAAACCTGGGGAAAAAGTATTTTTCTATAATTGTGTTATGCATTAACTACTGACTACTAGTAAAGATATTCACAGCAGGGCGGGTCAGACAGACCTCATTTAATATTACTAACTCTACACTCCTATTGGGTCCTAAGCTGAGAGGTGCAGTAAGGAGACTGGCAGCTGCACTGCTCGGGTCGGCCAGCAGGGGGAGCGAGAATCTATTATTTCACTCAGCCCATTAACCCTTTCACTCCTACAGTACAAAGAGTCCTACAGTTCGGACACTGACCGATAATGACGGTGTTGTCGTCGGCGATGAGCAGCTTGCTGTGGACGTAGATCAGCTCCGTCACCAAGCGTCCCTCCAGCTCGGCGTGGGTCCGCAACCCACAGAACGAGATATAGTTCATCCACTGATCATCCACTACACACAGAGAGAGATAAATTAGAAACAGATAAATAATTACTTAATTAAATTATTTATTCAATCAGATTTAACACGTTTTATTAGTAGTTTTAACAAATGTGTTTTCTTTCATAATACAGGTATATTTAAACACTTCGTGCTTCTCTTTGCCGACAACTTTATGGAGATGCGGATTTCATTTTCCAGCAGGACTTGGCACACTGCCCACACTTCCAAAAAAGAACCAAATGGTCTTTTTTGTATAATACTCAAATTTCCTAGGCCACATTTTTGGGGTTTTTATTGTCTGTAAGCCATAATCATCAACAATATAAGAGTAGCCTAGAATATACTGAATATATCGTCATTTGACATGTGTGACTATCTCTTATAAACACATTAAAAATAGTTTTTTAGGTGAATAAATGTATGTCAAGCTACCAAAACTCTAGCATAAGTTACCACTGTTCTGTTAGCGAGGATTAAAAAAGTTAACTTGTCTTTTACTCAAATTTGATAAAAAAGACATATATATATATATATATAAGTGTGTTTTTATACTATAACAATAATAAAGTGCAATGTATTGCCTTGCTCGCAGTATATTGCACTATATTGCATCATTGCATTCTCCAAGTTCCCACCAACACACAGCTCTAATACTTACTCTCCTTCTTTAGTTGGGAGATGATGGACTTGTCTCCTCTGATCATCGTTCTGAAAAGAAAAATATATACTGCATATATATAGATCATCAACTGGGGACCACTGCTCATAGACATTACACTATTATTAGAGTCTCCCTCCCAAAATACAGAGAAATACCAGCATAAACTTTACTATTTCATACAAATGACATCACTAATATTAATATAATTCAAATTTTACATTAATACTTGTATTTGTTTGATTAAATGCTTAAGTCTTTTGAAGATAAACAGTGTTATTAATCATGAATAATCACAGAATGTTGTTGTGATTATTCGGATTATTTTAATAACTGATTGACGCTTGTACTTATGTGTGTGTGTGTGTGTGTGTGTACCTGTAGTTAAAGTGCATGACGGCCTGCAGAGCGCTGCCCCCACCAGTGGAGATATCCCCCTCAAACCCAGGCAGGAGAGGGGTCACCACGTACACCCGGAACTTCTTATTCTCTCTAGTGACAACACACACACACACACACACACACACACGGATTTCATTTTCCAGCAGGACTTGGCACACTGCCCACATTGCCAAAAGTACCAATTGGTCTTAAATAATATTCTAATTTTCTGAGACACTGATTTTTGGGTTTTTTAATTGGCTGTAATCCATAATCAATAATCCACAACACAAGCAATAAACACTTAAAATAGATCACTCTGTGTTTAATACATCTATATAATATATGAGTTTATATATGCCTTATATCATGGATTTTCTAATATTATATATTATTATGCAGATTCTGCAGGTCTTACTTGTGAGCTCTGATGATCCTCTCGATGATGGCGTCTCCAACTTTGTTGAAAACCTGCTTATTGTCGGCACAGCTGATGAAGAACTGGTTCTGGGGTGAACAGAAATAAAAAAAATTAAATAAATAAATCTTCCACATATATGCTTTTTGATAACAGGATATAGAACAGGGTAGATTAAGTGTTTATGCTCATCTACATTGTTAGCCTAGCACGGAGGCTAAGAATGCTATGCTAAGTATGCTAAGTTAACAGTAGTTACCTCGATGTAGATTAAGTGTTTGTGCTAGGCTAACATTGTATGTGGGCACTGATGCTAAGAATGCTATGCTAAGTTAACAGTAGTTACCTCGATGTAGATTAAGTATCTGTGCTAGGCTAACAGTGTATGTGGGCACAGATGCTAAGCATACTAAGCTAACAGTAGTTACCACGATGTAGATTAAGTGTTTATGCTTACCTACACTGTTAGCCTAGCACAGAGGCTAAGAATGCTATGCTAAGTATGCTAAGTTACCTCGATGTAGATAAAGTATCTGTGCTAGGCTAACAGTGTACATGGGCATTGATGCTAAGAATGCTATGCTAAACATGCTAAGCTAACATTAGTTACCTCGATGTAGATAAAGTGTTTGTGCTAGGCTAACAGTGTACATGGGCATTGATGGTAAGAATGCTATGCTAAGCATGCTAAACTAACACTAGTTACCTCGATGTAGATAAAGTGTTTGTGCTAGGCTAACAGTGTACATGGGCATTGATGGTAAGAATGCTATGCTAAGCATGCTAAACTAACACTAGTTACCTCGATGTAGATAAAGTGTCTGTGCTAGGCTAACAGTGTACATGGATATTAATGCTGAGAATGCTATGCTAAGCATGCTAAGCTAACAGTAGTTACCTCGATGTAGATAAAGTGTTTGTGCTAGGCTAACAGTGTACATGGATATTAATGCTGAGAATGCTATGCTAAGCATGCTAAGCTAACAGTAGTTACCTCAATGTAGATGAAGTGTTTGCTCTTGGCGATGACCTGGATGTAGGCGTTATGGATGGACTCCTCATGGTACTTTATCCCTGCTGACCAATCAGCTGCAGACCGTAACACCTGCACAGAAAGAGAGCAACTATGTAGATATTTAAATCAGCTAACTCATTACACATTTTTTTTCTTATTCTGATAATAAAAGAGTTATGTCTCAAGATTTATTTCAATCCAGTTTTGCATTAATTTATAAATTTGTCACCCAGATCTCGCAGCAGCATTGATGATGGTAGAGTCTGACCACTGCACAAAGCAGCTCTTCTCCATCCAGCACATCCCAAAGATTCTCAATGAGGTTAAGATCTGGACTCTGTGGTGAACTCTCTCAATCCATGTGTGAAAATGATGATCTGATGCTCCCTGAATCTCTCTTTCACAATTCCAGCCCCATGAATCCTGATATTGTTCATCTTGGAATATGCTTGTGTTCATCAGGGGAAAAAAACAATCCATTGATCCAGGAATAACCTGGTCTATATTCAGTATATTCAGGTAGAGTCAGCTGACCTCATTCTTTCAGCACATACTGTTGCTGAACCTAAACCTGCAGACTAACTGCAGCATCAACCAACCAACCCCACATCATTTACTTACTTACATCCAGGTGGAGACTTTTTTTGGCCATTGTGTATATGGTGATAAACTATGAATTTTAAAAATCAGTGTTTTTGAGAATCTACACAAAATTGCAAAATGTAATACAGCCAAACTTTGATATACTGATATTTGCGTACACTCCAGCCTAAAACAAATAAAATTACACAGATTGCCATAAACATTGCTATGATACAGTATTGGTCACCTTGCTTTTTGATCTTATTTGCATTTTTCAGATTATTAAATAAACTTTAAAATATCAGACAAACACAAAGCAAAAAAGCAGTTTTTAAGTTTTTAAATGATCATTTTATTTATTAAGGAAAACTATTTATTCAAACCAACCTGGCTCTCTGTGAAAAAAAACAACAACATTTTTTTTACACTGACATGAAAAAAGTGGAACTTTTTTGAAAGGTGTGCGTCCTGTTACATCTGGTGTAAAATTAATATGTAAATAGAGAAAAAGAACATCACACTGAATGTAAAACATGGTGGTGGTAGTGGGATGGGGTCTGGGGCTCCTTTGCTGACTCAGGGCCTGGACAACTAGCTGTAAGCGCAGGTGTTCTTGGGTTCTGCAGCAGGATAATGACCCAAAGCACACAATCAAGTCCACCTCTGAATGGATTAAAAAAAAAAACTATATGAAGGTTTTGGAGGAGTGCCCTACTTAAAGTCTGATTGATTGAGATGCTGTGGATGATCTTAAACAGGATGTTTATGCTGGAAAATCCTCCAATGTGTCTGAAAACTGTGGAACTAAATTCTTTCACAGAGATGTGAAAAACTTGTTGCCAGTTATTACAAATGTCAAGGGTGGCACCACCAAGTTAATAGGTGTAGGGAGGAAATACCTTTCATCACAGGGCCAGGTTTGTTGGGATATATATATATTTAATAAATTAAATTATCTTTTAAAACTGCTTTTTATAGTTACTCAGTTCATGTTAATCTGATATTAAAATGTGTTCATATCAGTCATGATATAATTAGACTTGACTAGATTATGGATGATTTCACTTGTGTGTCCTAAACTATGTGTGTGTGTGTGTGTGTGTGTGTGTGTGTCTTGTCTAACCTGTACTTTGGTCTGGACGCAGCCTGGCACTTGGTAGGGGAGCTCGTTGGCAGTGCTGTGGGACTTGGGCAGTAAGTAAGGATATGACAGAGATCTGTACTTTGGCTTCATGATCTACAGTATAGAGAGGGAGAGGAGGAGGAGGAGAAGAAGAAGAAGAAGAAGAAGAATAAGAATAAGAATAAGAAGAAGAAGAAGAAGAAGAAGAAGAAGAAGAAGAAGAAGAAGAAGAGAGAGAAAGAGAGAGAGAGTGGAAAAGCAGGAACAGTCAGAGAGAGATATGTCCAAATAATTCCGGCACATTCCTGAGATAAGCCCGGCCCATCCAATCATCTTCTTATGAAATATAAACACAGATGTGAATTCCTCTCCCGGCCTCACTGATACACCCACACAGCACTGTCCTCAAATACACCACTAAAAACACTCACTGGCCACTTTACTGGAAACACCTACTATATATGTACTGCATATACTAGTGCATCAAAAAAAAAAAAAAGAATATTATTGAAAAGTAACTGTATTTCAGTAATTTAGTTCAAATATTATTAATCATATATTATGTAGATGTATTAAACACAGAGTGATCTATTTTAAGTGTTTTTTTTTTATTTTATTGCTGATGATTATGAAGCTTACAGCCAATAAAAAAAAATCACTGTCTCAAAATGTTTTAATAATATATAAAACCAATTGTTACTTGTGGTTTGACCAATTGGTGGGCAGTGTGGCAAGTCCTGCTGGAAAATGAAATCCGCATCTCCATAAATTGTGGAAACCTCACACTAGACCTCGAGCAGTTTGGACTGTGTGTCTCTGCACTCTTCCTCCAGACTCTGATCCCTTGATTTACTTTAAATGAAATGTAAAATTTACTGATGATCAGTGATGGTTTGGAGAGACATGTCTGTCATCTGCTGGTGTTGATCCACTGTGTTTTATTATCAAGTCTAAAATCAGTGCAGTTTTGTTTTCCCACAAAATCTTACAGCACTTCATATCTTACAGCTTCCCTCTGCTACTGACAACTTTTATAGAGATGCAGATTTCATTTTCCAGCAGGACTTGGCACACTGCCCACACTGCCAAAAGTACCAATTGATTTTATATAATATTTTAATATTTCTAATAATTCTAATGATACACTGATTTTTGGGTTTTAATTGGCTGTAAGCCATAATCATCAGTAATAAAATGCATAAACGCTTAAAATAGATCACTCTGTGTTTAATACATCTATATAATATACGAGTTTCACATTTTGAACTGAATTACTGAAATAAAGTAACTTTTCAATGATATACATTTTTTTGAAGATGAACCTGTATGTACTGTATGTATCCAGTATGTATCCAGTATTTCTCATACATATAAATATGCATATGCATGTCAGAGATGTCTACTGCATGCATGCATGCATATTAATGTGCATTCAGTATGTATTGACTGCATGTGTGCAAACACAAAGGTATGCGGTGTGTATTTGTGTGTCTGTTTATAGTGTTTGCCAGACACCCCCTCAACGCCTCTCTGCCCCCAACAGGGTGGTCAGAAAATAACTGACCCTGGTTAGATTCCACAGATGGGTGAAGAGAGAGTGTGTGTGTGTGTGTGTGTGTGTGTATGTGTGTGACCTTGGTGAAGTTCCAGCGCTGGATGAAGTGTCTGGCCACGTCTCTGGCAGCCTTGCCATGAACCACAGAGGCGATGTCATGCCAGGGCATTCTGGGAGTTGTGTACCGGTCAATGAAATCTACACAGACAGAAAACACGTATCAACCAGAGGAAATAGGGGTCCGCACACCATCCATTAGGGAGGAGGAAGTGGTCAGTAGTGTGCTGGTACCTGTGCTTGATGTACCCTTTATATATACGCAATCTGCTGTTCACACCTCATGTTGGTACATGTGGCAATTTCCGGCTTGGCACAAAAAGGGGAGGAGCTCTCGCACACCTGGGGCATCTGCGTAGGTTTACTGGCTGTTTGGACTTTGGATAAACTGCTTTCCATCATGAATAATGATAGTCACCCACTTCACACCACCATCATGAAGCAGAGGAGTGTGTTCAGTGGCAGACTGCTGTCACAGGGCTGCACAACAGACAGACTCAGAAGATCCTTCATCCCAAGAGCCATCAGACTCTTTAACTCCTATCATCGGGGACGGGATGCTGCTGCCGACTGAGTTTAATCCAGTCACACCACAAACATTTTTCAACCACTTTAATTCTTAATTCTTTACTCTAACACTTTCCCAATCTCACTTACATTCAAGTACAGTTACTCATGATTGGGTATTCACATATTCACTTCTCAGAACTATTTTATAACGTATGCATATTTATATTTATATTTATATGGCACATATCAGTCACTTTTATAATCAATGTCAGTGCACCTTGCACTTTGCTCTGTTAATTATTTAATGACCATTATCAACATCTACTGCACTGCTCTGTTTACAGATAGATATTAACCTTGTATAGTAAGTTTTTTGTAGCCTTATATATTTTCTATTCTTCTGTGTTTTAATTTATGTTTAAATATGTTTCTTAATGTATTGTGTGGTTGCTGCCGGATGCCTACATTTCTTTCAGGATAAATAAAGTATGTATGCATGTATATATATGTGTATATATGTATGTATGTATATCTAGAACTTTACATGACCCTGTGTGTCTGCTGCACCTGACTCAGTTTACCACCACACCTGCCGCAATCCTCAACACAGAAAATTTCTGCGATTGCACAACACGGAATTTCTGCATTCCTCAGTGTGAAATCTGTCTATCTTGCAGTTCTTCATTGTGTAAAAACATAACATTTGCAATGGTCATACTTCATTTGGCCCAAGATTGCACATACATTAAATAAGATGTTTAATGCAGATAATTTTACAGAGGGAGCTGATAAAATAAAGCATTCAGCAGCTTAAGAGTAAACACTAATATCTTCATAAAAACAAAATAAGAAATTAAAACGTAAATAAAATGAGAATGTGAGTAGTGTGAGTTCACCACTATGTATCATCTCACCATCGAAAGGCTTCTCCAGCTGAACCCAGTCTTTATAGACGAAGTTGCAGTAATCCTTCCCGTGCCAGAACCGTGTGTTACCCATCAGCTCCCCAACACCGGTCTGCAGACTGCGCACTGATCCACCTCCTGTACACACACACACATATATACTTAAAACTTGCTTGTCTTTAGCAAACTCTTTGCAGGCTTTTTTGTGCGTCAGCTTCAGAAGAGGCTACCTTCTAACAAAGTGCCATGCAGACTTGCAGAGTTGTGAAGATTGTATGTTCTGAGAACTGCAGCAGGCTGACCTCCCACGTCTTCAAGCTCTGCAGCAAGGCTGGCAGCACTCATGCATCTATTTTATAAAGCCAACTTCTGGATATTATGCTAAATATGCTGACTCAGCTACTTTAGTTGACCCCAGGGAAGTCTGTTCTGTGTGGAAAACACGCCGTCTTGGAAAACACTCATAGGACCTTGACCATGGTGCTGTATGCCAGTTTTATCTTTTTATAGCCAAGGCCATCTTTGTGGCATCTTTGTCCCAGAGAGTTCTTTGCCATGAGGTGCCATGTTAAATATCCCAGTGGCCAGTGTGAGAGACTTGTACCCAAAACACCAAATTTAACAAACCTTTTCCCCATATACACCTGATATCTTGTAACGCTAAATCAAAAAAGTACTCAGTGGTTTAGACATTAATGACTGTGTGTGAAGTTATTTTGTTCGCACAACAAATTTACACTGTTATACAAGCTGTACACTGACTACTTTATATTGTATTAAAGGGTCATATATCCTTTTGCGGGACAACAATGAAGATATCAACATTTTTACACAAATGTGAGATATGAGTATGAGATACTTACATTTGTGAGATACTGTAAACTGTACCTGGTCATTTCTATAGAACACATTAAATAATCACTTTCTAAGAGATAATAAAGTGTGTAAAGATCAGGAAAACGTGAAAGAGTTAAGCGTCTCCTCCTGCTGAGCTGAGATAAGAGCTATAATCTATGATAAATGCTGCCTCCCGGTTCTGCTGTTAAGTGGTTAGAATCTGACGTCAGAAGACCGAGCTGTGTGTTTTAATGTTGGGAAAGTGGTGCAGCGTAAAGATCTGAATCCTTTACTTAACTAAACCACAATTCCTCATCTTAAACCACATAATTCAGCTTTAACTACGTCACAACACCACTTTAAATTAAAACTGTACACGAGTTCTTGTGGGTCTGCTTCGGGCTGAGCTTGGAGACAAGATTCTTGACCTAAGACCCAGAAATTCCACTCAAAACAAAACTGGAACATAACCCAAACGCTTACCCAAGGTCAACATCTGGTTCTAAACTGAATCAACGTGACCAAATTCTGCCCCAAACAGTTTCAAGATTAACAAATAGTTCCCTAAAATAATCTGCAATAAGCTCACTCAAAGCCACAGGCACTGTCCAAACTGATCCAGGTTGAAAAACATTGTGGCCCAAATTGTCCCAAGACCAACAAATTCTGTCCCAAATTGTCCCAAGACCAACAAATTCTGTCCAAAACTGACCCAACACCAACAAATTCAGTCCAAAACTGAGCCAAGACCAACAAATTCAGTCCAAAACTAAGCCAAAACCAACAAATTCTGTCCCAAAATGAGCCTAGACCATCAAATTCTGTCCCAAATTGACAAAGACCAACAAATTCTCGCCAAAAATTTAAACCAAAACCTACAAATTCTACCTCAAACTGACCAAAGGCTGACAAATACTCTGGCAGAATTTGTTGGTCTTGGGCCAGTATTTGGGCCAAACATTGACTTAACAAATGATGCTTAAAACTAACGCGTAGCTAACAAATTCTGTCCCAAATTGACCCAATGAAGACACCAAATTATATCCAAAACTGACCAAAGACCAACAACTTCTGTCCAAAATTGACCAAAGACTTAAAAATTCTGTCAAAAATTGACAAAAGCCCAAAAGATTCTGTCCAAAACTGACATAAGATTGACAAACATTTTAGCCAAAATATTGACCAAAGACCAACAAATTCTGCCAAACACTGACTCAACAAATGATGCTTAAAACTAACTTAAACTCAACAAATTTGGCCCAAAGCTGAATCAAGGCCAATATATTCTGCCCTAAACTGAGCAAAGACCAACAAATCTGCCAAGAATTAACTGGAAGTCAACAGATTCTGCCAAAACTGAGTCAAGGGCAACAAATTCCACAATAAAATATCAACAGTAACTTTTACTACCCACTGTACTTTTAAACAAAAAAATAAAGCGTGACTAAATTGGACGTTTGCAAGACACAACGCATGTCCAAAAATATTCAGACACATGTTCATCCAGCTCCAGCATTAACTAGCGTTAAGAGACTAACTTTAGAATTGTAACTTGAACCAGTAGCAGTTGTAGGTTAACGGTGCAGTGTGTGGAGCTCCTGTGCTGCAGGGGGCAGTAGTGTTCCTCAGGTAACACTCACTGTCTGAGCTGTCGAAGCTGCTGACGCTGTCGGAGTGATGCAGGCCGTGTCGGTGCAGGTGACGGTACAGACTGAACCGGGACTTCCTGGTCCGACCGATTCCCTTCAGTTTGGGCAAACTATTCAACTGTACAGACGCAGAGGTGGAGCCGTTGTAGTAGGACTCGCCCTTTCCTGCCGAAAGTGTCGCGCCATCCACCTGTGGAGAGAAAGGTGCTCTATAATGCTCTTAGGATACACACACTCATTCTGACAGACTATAAAACATTATATGAAGGATAGGGGGTGCTCTATAATGCTCTATAATGCTCATGTCTTCCAAACACTCATTCTGACAGACTGTAATACACTACAGGAAGCCTAGGGGATGCTCTATAATGCACTATAATGTTCCTAGAATACGCACACTCTTTTAGTCAGACTATAATACAGTACATGAAGTGTAGGGGGAGCTCTATAACGCTCTCTATAGTGTTCATATGATCCAGAGAGTTAATCTGACAGATTGTAATACAATACAGGAAGTGTAGGGAGCGCTCTATCATGTTCTTTAATGTTCCTTGGATACACATGCTTATTCTGACAGACTGTTATACACTACACAAAACATAGGGGGCACTCTATAATGCTCTATAATGTTCATATGATCCACACAATCATTCTGACAGACTGTAATACACTACAGGAAGCAGAGGGGGACCTCTATAATGCTCTATAATGATTTATAATGTTCATAAAATCCACACAATCATTCTGACAGACTGTAATACACTACTGGAAGTGCAGGCGGCGCTCTATAATGCTCTATGTTTGCTAACCTGGTCCATGCTTTGAGCAGAGCGTGTTACACTGCCCACATCTGTAAGTCGGTGCTCGTTGTCGTCCCAGCGCCCATACGCCAAGTCAATCCCGCCCACAAAGGCCACTGATTGGTCAATCACCACAATCTTCTCATGGTGGGCCCAAAGGTAGACTGAAGATTGAACATGGTCAGGGTGCCTCATAACCTACAGGGAAGAAAAAACAGATATCTGCAATATCTGTACAATTAAAAGGAGATTCTAGAACCCTGTTGGGTGCATCTATCCTACAGACAAGATAAGAAAAGGTTGGGTATGGAAGTTTGCAGGTTCTGTATGGAATCCTGCAGCACATTAAACCACAGATGTTGCAGCTGGGCCTGTAGATCCTGCTGAAGGAAATGTTGCAGTCTGGTGGAGACAGAAAGCCTCGGTAAACCCTTGCTGTGTGTGGTTGAGCATTATCCTGATGAAAAATGCCAGTTGGAAGCCTGGCCATGATGGGCAACATGTGGATGTCCAGCCCATATCACTGAGATGTTACTGTCCCTCCTATCGCTACTAGGGGTGACTGACTGTCGTATGCGATGCACAGCAAAGGCAGGATTGGAGTGCTCACCATGAGGCCTCCATACTCAAACCCAACCGTCGCCAAATACCAAACAGAACCTGGATTTGTCACTGAAGAAGACTGATTGCCTGCTTTTCTTAGTCTCTTCAATGGTGGGCTCCCTTCTCAAAATCGGTCACAATCTTAGTGTGTGTTGTAGAGGCGGGTCTAGCAGTCAACATTTTCTTACCAGGAGGTTCACTACCCGAAAGCAGCATCTGAGAAGCTTTTCTATGCGCTCTTGTGAACAGACTCAGTGTCTAATTGGACCATACCTGTAATCATTTACATATCTGCCTGATAGAGAATTGCATCTCCATATTTGCAGCAATCTGGCCGAGTAATACATATATACATTATTATATACCCACAGTAGGTACCTTGATGTTGGGGTGTAGGTGCATTAGTGTTCTCTTGCTGTATTCACTGTTGATGCCGAGAGCCAGCTCCACTTCCTTATACAGCATCACAAAGATGCGCACACCTTGTTGCTGTACACACACACACACACACACACACACACACACACACTATTAGTCTCATATATGGAAGAGTGGTTTACTCTTCCTTTAAAAGTAAAGATACTAACAGTAAACATACTTACAGCTTTGCGTTTGAGGATGCAGTCGAGCCGCCAGCGATTCCCCTCCACCACCGGCCTCTTTAGAAAAATCTCTGGACTCAACCTGGAATAGGAAATGGAAAACCACCCATTATCCAATTTTTTAAATACGTACACAGATATGCAGAAATAAAAAACACGTTATCAGATTTAAATTTTTAAACAGGTACACAGAAAAGCGGGAAAACACTTATTATTCGATTTTTGTGTTTTTATTTTTAAATAGGTACCCAGAAAACAGGGAAGCACCCGCTATCCAATTTCTAAATTTTGGAATATTTTTTTTTCACATAGGTAGACAGGAAACAGGAAACTACTCGTCATGGAAATTTTGTATTTTCAAATACGTACACAGAAAAGTGGGAAACCACGCCTTATCAGATTTTTTTTTTTTCTTTCCCCAAATAGGTACACAGGAAACAGGGAACTGCCCGTTATCCAATTTATACATTTTTGCATTTCATTTTTTCACATAGGTACACAGGAAACAGGAAGCTTTAAATACATACACAGGAAATGGGAAACCACCCATTATCGGAATTTAGGTTAGTACTCTAAACTAAATATATCAATTTTCAAAAAACGTAAAACTAAACCAAAATTTTAATGCTTTACTTTTGATTAAGAATAAATAATGAAAACATGTTTGAGAGAAGATCATTAGAAATTACATAATCTGCCCTGATAATATGTGTATGAATATGAATCTTAATCATTTTCAGTTCGTACCACCAGTCTGTGATAAAGATTTCCACTTTAGCCGCCTCCAGAGCGTCCGCTACGTCCTCCATGTAGGTCTTCCCGTTCACGTACCTGCACAGACCAGGTGAGACACGTCACACAGGTGAGTTCAAATAGAGAATCACCCACCCACTTTTTATAAAAACTCCGGTTTAATCAATTTGGCCAATTATGGTTCCCTTTCTCTAGCATATAGAACATATACACTCCTCTCTAGAAATATTGAAACAGCAAGGCCAATCCTAGATTTTCTGCTGTAGACTTAAAAGATTTGTGTTTAATTTTAAAAGATGAATACGAGACAAAAAAAAAAAATCACATTTCAGCTTTTATTTTCAGGTATTTACATCTAAATCTGATACACAGTTCAGAGGATAGCACCTTTTTTGTCTGAACCCACACATTTTTCTTATGAACAAAAGTACTGGGACGTACTGGACAGTCAGGTGTGTTTTGTTGCCCAGGTGTGTCCTAATACATTAATTTATTCAAACAATAAATAGTGCTAAAACTTTACAATGCAGACTATGTAACAAACAGGAAAATCAGAGAGCTGTCTATGGGTGAAAAACCTGCCAGTGTGAAGATGTAAAATCAATCAGAGCCATGGCAGAAATGGATTCAACAGTTTGGAATGTTCTGAAGAAGAACGTCGTCACTGGTGTACTAAGTAACAGTTGTGAAACAGGTAGATCAAGGAAAAAAAAGAGCAGTTGATGACAGAAAATAAAGACACTTAAACAACTGGCAGAAACATCAGCAACAACCTCTAGAGAACAGGAGTGAAGGTATCACTATCTACTGTTTAGTGATGCAGTTATCTTATTAAGAAAAGGAACTGCAACTAAATAAGTCTCATTCACATTTTCTGGGAAAACAAAACTGCACTGACTTTAGACTTGATAATAAAACACAGTGGATCAACACCAGCAGATGACAGACATGTCTCTCCAAACCATCACTGATTGGTGGAAACTTCACACTAGACCTCGAGCAGTTTGGACTGTGTGTCTCTCCACTCTTCTAAAGTCAGTGCAGTTTTGTTTTCCCACAAAATCTTACAGCACTTCATGCTTCCCTCTGCTACTGACAACTTTTATGGAGATGTGGATTTCATTTTCCAGCAGTATTAAAATTTTCTGAGACGCACTAGTAATACAGGACTGTACCATTTGGCGGGTATGTTCTCCTGCTCTCCGGCGAAGGAGTTGAAGCGATGGGTCCTCAGGAAAGCCTTTCCATTTTTCCGGACAAAGTCCTCGATGGCCTGCCCCCACCAGCGGGCATGCCTATAACTGTTACACTTCAGCACCAACGTCCTGCAGATAAAACCACACCATCACACTCTGGCCGCGCCTACTGAAGGACAACTTCCTCTCTGAACAGGCAGCTTCCTGTACATCACTCACCTGGACAGACTGTCGATTCGTACCCCGTGCTTCGTCTCTGTGAGTTTAGAGTCCATCTTGATGTTAAACTCTTTGTCCAGCAGAAGAACGAATGAAATGGCTCCTGAGTCCGGTTTCAGATACATCAGGAAGGAATCTTTCACCACCAACCACCTGAACCCAGATATATAACACCACTCAGCACCAATTCATTTATACAGTGTATTTATATAGTGTACTGTTTATATAGTGTACCATTCATCTAAGTTTACTAGAGTAGCTCATTTAGTTTAGCATACTGAAGTATACCATTAGGTTTCATATGTTGTAGAACACTCTTCAGCTGTGTATACCAAAGTGCACTAACTGGTACCATTTAAGGAAGTATATTGGACTGAGCCAAATGGTACCATTTAGCTGAGAGAGCTGTACTATAGCATTTATTTTAGTAAACTGGAGCGTACCAATTGGCACCATCGGCTAAGTATACAGTACTGTACTAACTGCTACCATTTGCTAGAGCATACCGCAGCATACTATTTGGTACCATTTGCCAGAGTACATTGGAGTGTACCAAACAGTACCATTTGATCGAGTATATTGGAGTGAATCAAAGGATATCATTTAGCTGAGAGTACTGTGGCATAGCATTTATTTTAGTAAACTGGAGTGTGGTTGAGCATACCATTAGAGTGCAGCAACTGGCACCATTGGCTGAGAATTTTATACTGTACCAAATGGTACCATTTGCTACAGCATATTGGGGTTCACTATTTGGTACCATTTGCCAGAGTACACTGGAGTCTACCAAATCATATAATTTGCAATAGTATACTGGAGTATACCAATTTGCCGAAGTATACCAGAGTGTATCAATATGCACAATTGGCTAAGTATTCCATTTGCTGGAGTACACTGGAGTGTACTATTTGATACTATTTGCTGGAGTAAACTTAAAATGTACCTATTGATACCATTTGGCTGTGTATACAAGAGTGTACCAATTGATACCATTTGAAGGAGTATACCAGAGTGTACCAATTTGGTACCATTTGAAGTATACCAGAGTGCACCAACTGATACCATTTAAATGAGTACACCAGAGTGTACCAATTAGTACCATTGGTGGAATATATGAGTGTACCAATTGGTACCATTTAAATAAGTATACTGGAGTGTATCATTTGGATGAGTTTTTTTTTTAGAGTATACAAGATTTTACCAATTGGCACCATTGGCTAAGTATACCGTACTGTACCAAATGGTACAATGTGCCAGAGCATAGTGAAGTGTGCCAATTAGTGCCATTTTCCAGAGTATACTAGAGTGGACAAAGGGGTATCATTTGGTGGAGTACATCAGAGTGTACCAATTAGTGCCATTGGCTGTGTACCAATTGGCTGAGAATACTGGAGTATACCAATTACATTAGTAAACTGGAGTGTACCATTTGGCTGAGTATATTTCAGTGTACCAATTGGTACCATTTAGTTAAGAATAGTAGAGTACAACAATTAGTACAATTGAACTATGTATATATTGGAGTGTACCATTTGTATACTAAAAGTATACTAAAGTGTACCATTTGGATGAGTATTCAGTACAATTTATTTTAGTATACTGAATTATACCATTTAGTTTAATATACTAAAGTGTACTATTTGGCTGAACATACTGGAATGTACCAGTTAGTACGTTTTAGTTCAGTATACTGGAATGTGGTATATAGTTTAGTATAGTAACTGACCTCTTGGACCAGCGGTAGCAGATTTGACTGCGACCACAGCAGTTCATTCCAGGGATCCGGTGACCTCCTGAGCGTTTATGAATCATACCTTCCCTGAAAAAACACAGGTAATGATGTGTGTTGATGGTATGAATAATTAGTTAGTGATATTTGAGTGTTTTTTTTTTTTCAGTGCTTATAAAGCAAAAGGAGAGATAAAAAATCCGTACAAGCCTTTCGGACCCAGATCGTGGACGAAAGACATCTGGCTCACGTCAATAAACTCCATCTGTTACAGAAACAGAGACCTGCTTAATATCATCATCCTCATCCACAGACACAGCATCGATTTATTAATATGAGAGTAAAATGTATAAGAGTATAATTTATTATATTTTTAATATAATGATTTGTAAGAAAATAACAACAGGTCTTACAGTTGCATGGTACCTGCGGTACATTGGCATCTTTAGCAGTGTGTTTAGATAGTCCTCAAGCTGTTTCTGTAGAGTTACATGGGAAAAAAATGATTATACAGAAAAACTGAATCTCTGTACTAAATATGATTTTTTTTTTTTTTATTACTCCTGGTAAAAAGAAAAGTCTTATTGTGTTTCATAATGACAGATAAAGCACTATATTGTAATGACATTATAGTGCTTTATATCTCTATATTGTCGATTTTTAGTTTAATACATAATTTATTACCTGTGCGCTGTTTTACCACAGAGATTCGGACCGGCCAAGAGCTAAATCAACGCTTTAGAGTCAGCCAAGCACTCTAAACCCAAGGAAGACAGCAAAAAACTAACAATCAAGCATTTAAAAAGAAATATAAATGTTTTTTCTGGGATTAAAAGCGTGATTTTGGCTGTAACTGGAAATATTCTCAAAAAAAAAAAAAAGAGGTTCACAGGTTGGCGATGACATAGCAGTGTTGTGCCAAATTTAGCATCCCCACCAGGAAAAGCACCCCCTCTTTGGAACGTGCATTATGGCGCATATTTCTTCGTAAATTAAAGCAGATTATCTCTGCTTTTATCAAGAAGACGCTCTCCCTAAAGAGGGGGTGCTTTTCATGGCAGGGATGCTGAATTCGGCACAACACCACCGTGTCCGTTTACAGGAACGTTGCATCACTGACATTCTCTTGTTTCTTGGTAAACGCATGGTATCCTAATGGTTGGACATGTGCTTATATGCAAAGGCAGCGCGGACAGCCTGTCTAAAGCTGTGCACCTCAGTTCCGAACAGTTTTTTTTTTTTTTTTTTTTATTTCAGAATATTTTCAGTTACAGCAAAAATCATGCTTTTAATCCCAGAAAAACAATTATATTTACCTTTTGAAAGGCCATTAAATGCTTAATTATTGTTGTTTTGCTGTTTTCCTTGGGTTTCACTGAGTAGTGAGTAATGATGAAAATGTGCTCGGGCACGGATTGTTTAAACACAGTGTGAGTGCAGGCTAGCGGGGGAGTGGGGGAGGGGGCATGTGTTAGTGTGAATACACCCTCATAAAGGTAGTAGGGGAAGCACTTTAAGCCCTCTATGGCAAGACCCAGTGTCTAATCGGACCACACCTTTAATCATTTACATATCTTCCTTACATAAACCTGCTTGTCGAGTACAGTAATCCTGGGGTGTGTTATTTTTGTGAATAAGTAAATCAGGACTGTTGAAATAACTGACCCTTCTGCTGGAAACTTGCTCCTCTCTCGGCCTACGTGGCAAACTGGGCATCTGTCCAGCTTTACCATGCTTTATACTCTTCCTCCGCACTGTGTGACTGTGAGAGAGAGAGAGTAAAAAAGACAGAAATAGTGGGTGATCAACATTATTGGGTATTTCCTACTAAAATTATCATTCTGACAGACTGTAATACGCTATAGAAAGCATAGAGGGTGCTCTATAATGCTCTATAATGCTCATATAATCCACACGCTCATTCTGACAGATTGTAATACACAACAAGAAGTGCGGGGGCCGCTCTACTCATATGATCTATACCCTCATTCTGACAGAATGTAATACACTACAGGAAACATAGAGGGTGCTCTATAATGCTCATATAATCCACATGCTCATTCTGACAGACTGTAATACACTACAGGAAGTGTAGGAGGTGCTCTATAATGCTATATAACGCTCATATGATCCACACACTGATTCTGACAGACTGTAATATACTACAGGAAGCACAGGGGGCGCTCTATAATGCTCTATAATCCTCATATGATCTATACCCTCATTCTGACAGACTTTAATACACTACAGGAAGCATAGGGGGTGCTCTATAATGCTCATATAATCCACTTGCTCATTCTGACAGACTGTAATACACTACAGGAAGTATAGGGGGCGCTCTATAATGCTCATATGATCCACACACTCATTCTGACTGACTGTAATACATTATAGGAAGTATAGCGGGAGCTTTATAATACTCTATAATGCTTATATAAACCCACATGCTCATACAGACACACTGTGGCTCCAGTTTCATTTAAAAAGAGCTCAAACACAATATACTACATAATACACAATATAATATGATCCATGTAACATAACCCAGTGTATTCAGAGTGGGGTATTGTGTTAAACAGTGTGTTGTGCACTTACTGTTCATGCTGCTCACGTGAGAAGTGAAAAAGAGAGTGAAAAGAGAATAGAGAGAGCGAGTGATGAATATACAGGTATATAATGAGGTGAACAAAAGTTTCCTAGCCAGAGGGCTGAATTAGGCCATTGGACCACGTTCATATTACAGCACTATACTAACTCAAATCTGAAACTTTGTTGACATTCACTCAAATAAACGTGTCATAAAAAATATATACCTTTATAATATATATTATGATTTATTAATGTAATATGTGATTATTAATAAAGTAAGAAAAATCATGATTTTTTTAGTTCTAGTTTAGCCAACAGTACATCATAGTTATCTAAATGATAAGAGTAAGAACAAAGGTTAAGCTAGGCTAACACTAGGCTGGTTCAGCCCCATGTCAAGCAGTGAATACTATGCTAGTTTAACTTCATATGCAAAGCTAACATTTGTTAGGCTATCCTTAAGCTATTTTAGCACTACGCCAAGCGAACACTATGCAAGGCTAACATTATCCAAGGTTAGCGCTATACCAATAAGCTATCACAGCGCTAGTGTAGCACAATGCTAGCACTATGCCAAACTAACACTTTCTCTAGCTAACCTAATGCTAGTTTAGCATTATGTCAGTATAGGCCTATGACTAACTTCATAACATGACTCATAATAAATGAATACTGGTTTGGTCTATACTAAAACATAATTTCTACAGAAAATATGCTGGTTTAGCATCAAACTGCCTAGGCTGCCACTATGCTAATTTTGTCCTATGGCAGGCCAATATTATACCAGGCTAACTATGCTAGTTTAGCCCTATGCCAGGCTAATATCATACCAGGCTAACACTATGCTAGTTTAGCCCTATGCCAGGCTAATATCATACCAGGCTAACACTATGCTAGTTTAGCCCTATGCCAGGCTAATATCATACCAGGCTAACACTATGCTAGTTTAGCCCTATGCCAGGCTAACACTATGCTGGTTGTTTAGCCCTGTGCCAGGCTAATATCATACCAGGCTAACACTACGCTGGTTTAACCCTGTGCCAGGCTAACACTATGCCAGGCAAACACTATGCTGGTTTAGCCCAATGCCAGGCTAATATTATACCAGGCTAACACTATGATGGTTTAGCCCAATGCCAGGCTAATATTATACCAGGCTAACACTATGATGGTTTAGCCCAATGCCAGGCTAATATTATACCAGGCTAACACTATGCTGGTTTAGATCTATACCAGGCTGATATTATACCAGGCTAATACTACGATGGTTTAGATCTATACCAGGCTGATATTATACCAGGCTAACACTATGATGGTTTAACCCTGTGCCAGGCTAATATCATACCAGGCTAACAATATGCTGGTTTAGCCCTGTGCCAGGCTTATATCATACCAGGCTAACAATATGCTGGTTTAGATCTATACCAGGCTAATATTATACCAGGCTATCACTATGATGGTTTACTCCTATGCCATGCTAATATTATACCAGGCTAACAATATGATGGTTTAGCCCTGTGCCAGGCTAATATTATACCAGGCTAACACTATGCTGGTTTAGCTTTGCTCGTAGCTTAGGACCACACCAAACTAACATTTTCTCAGACTAACCCTATGGCAGTCAAGCACCATGCCAGTAAGGATCTATGCCAGTCTAGCTCTATAGCAGTGTAATATTGTGACAGACCTGCGTGAGGGCAGTGGAATCTTCATGAAGGTTTTGTAGCGCAGCAGCTCTCGGTGTAACTCCACAAAGTGCTTCTCCTTCCTCTTCACCACCCAGGTAAAGTTACCATGCCTCAACTCAATCCGGAACACCACCGGCATGGTCTGAACACACACACACACACACACAAAACAGTTTTTAAAGAGTGTGTGTATAAACGACTTGAGAAACAACCACGCATTTGTGTACGGGAAAAATGTGAATAAAATGTGAATAAAAGAATTCGTGTTAAAATGGCAGAATTCATATGGGGTGTGTGTGTGTGTGTGTGTGTGTGTGTGTGTGTGTGTAAGCGAAAAAGAGAGAGAAATTGCACAAACCCTGGACTCACTCCTCTGGTTGGAGGTGTTAAAGCGGTCCTTCGCTCTGATAAAGCGTTCCACCTCCAGGATTTTGGCAGTGATGGGTGTGGACCTGAGGAACACCTGAGCATCCGTATCTTTAAAGCCCACAGTTCCATACACCGCCGAGAACGAGATGCAGCTCTCACCTACAAACACAGTAAAGCGACGGTAATCATTTCTGTACTACAAATACACTGTCTGTGAAGAAGATCCCACCCACCCACTACACAGCTTCTTCAGCCCGCTGCCGTCAGGGAGGAGACTGTGGAGTCTCGGGGCTAGGACCAGCAGACTGAGGGACAGCTTCCTCCACCAGGCTGTGAAGATGCTTAACTCTCTCTCCCTGCTTTTTTACATATAAATGTTCAACTGAGCTTCATAACACTGTCTAGTGAGCAGCATATAGGCTAATACAAGCAAACTTTTCCAATTAAATTATATATTTATATTTTCGAAAGCCACCAGAGATCTCAACAACCTCCACGCTGTATTATGCTGATTAGAGTTCCTCTAAATCAGCAGGGATTAAACATAAAGTACAGGGAAGCCTGAAACTGCAATGATTAGCTTTTCTTCCATGCTTCTCTGTAACGCTTGAAAGCGGAACTAAAATATTTTCATACAGATTAATTCGTATAAAGTTCACATGAGCTCAACGTTTCATCACATTGCTTTCCCGGACCCGACACGCCGGACCCATGATGCACCGCATCATGTCTATATGTTATCTCGTTTAGTGTCAATTTCTTTCTCATATTATTAATAATTTTATGTAGTTGAACTTTAGTCAACAACTCAATATTAATCCTCTGTACGGCCTGTACATATCGTCACTGTCCAATGAAAAACAAGTACAGTGTTTTGCATAAGTGAGTTCACAGTTAAGGCAGTTGTTGAAAATAATGGTGGCCACACAAAATATTGACACTTCAGGAACTTTCACTAAGGGGTGCACTCACGTTGGTTGCCAGTGTTTTAGACATTATATATACACATGTCTGTATATTGAGTTATTTTGAGGGAAGAATAAATTTACACTGTTATATAAGCTGCACACAGACTACTGTTTTTTTTATTGTGTCAAAGTGTCATTTTGTCACATAAAAAAAAAAAATATATATATATATATATATATATATATATATATATATATATATATATATATATATATATATATTTAAATATCTGCAGTAAGGTGAGGGGAGTACTCACTTTTGTGATACACTGTTTCTCTAAAAGAGCAACTTTACAGGAGAGAGAAAAATAAAAACTTTTAAACTTTCAATGGAAGTCAATGTAAAAAAGTTTTACATTTTTATTTCAGGTCATTTTGATGTATTTCTATTGGTCTGTTAAATTAAACAAGAAATTTTGGCACAGTGTATTTTGTAGTAAACTAAAAATTAAAACATGGAGATTTTTTGGAGAGCGACGATATACAATACTGACAATAAACTGTATGATGTGGGAGGAGGGGAGACACAGCGCTTTAAGAAACTATGTGACAGTGTGACAGTGTGACAGTGTGTGTGTGTGTGTGTTTAGGACAGTGCAGGGCGTGTGGAGGCACGCTGTTGTATCTGTTCCAAGTCAAACTTTACCTGCAGGAACATGCAGAGCTAAAGGATACAGAGATCATGTCAAACTCACCACAAACACTGTGGATAAACAACCCAGTCTGGATCCCTGTATAAATACACTAGAAAAAAAAATCACTAGTCGTGCACCCTCTGGTGAGGTGCTGGTTCTTCACCTGCATGGTTCGGTTCTTCAGATTCACAGTCCACCTCCTCCCCCTCGTCCTCGAAGGCCAGCTCCCGGGTGTCCAAACTCTCCACGGTGTCGTCCATCTCCAGTGCACAGGGTCGGCTTACGGCCCGGGACTCCCTTACATTACTCAGCACAGGGCCTGGCCTACATGCACACACACACACACACACACACACACACAAACACACAAACACACACACAGTTCAGTTCACTTCAGTGACGCCAAGTCACTCCCACTGTATCATGTGTCAGCATATGCGTTTAGCTTCAGGCACACAGTATTTGTGTGTGTTTACAGTGTTTAAGTGATCTAAACTGCTATTACTCGCCTCATTCATGCAGAGCCAATCACTATAAATAATTACGCAGCTCTAGTTTTAGCGTTTAAGTATTTAAAAAGTCAACCTGACCTTCTTTACCTCGTTTTATTATTTAAACGTCCGGATCTACCCAATCGTACCCAGTCAGAATAGAATAGTGCACAGTGCTGCTGAATGGAAGAAGACATTTTCAACCTCTAAACCCCGCCCCCACAGACAGTTCTGAGAAGATTCTCTCTCTAAAACCTGTTTTTAAAAGCATCTATTATTCAAATGGTGGAAGGATACCTCACAATACACAGGGAGTTGTGCGGTTAAAGTAGTTCCTAAAGAAAACTGTATTAGTTCCAATGCTCAGACGTTTCAAATGCACATTATTTTCTACACTTTTACATGTCAACGACATTTCTTAGAGGCACTTATAAATAATATTTATAACACTTTACTGTCATCATTACTGTACTGGGATTGGAAAATGAAACTGAAACACCTGGTTTTAGAGCACAATAATTGATTGTGGTGACGGACAGTTCTGGTGGAAACAGGAGAGTTGAGGTGCACATTGAATTCTGCCGTGATTTGATCAGCCGTGGTTTTATGTTTTTTGGATAAAATCCTGGTTAGCACCCGAACATCCCTTTCAGACTGCTTCCTCTTACAGCGTCCACAGTTAATCCTGTTGGATGTGGTCGGTCCTTCTTGGTGGTATGCTGACATTACCCTGGATACCGTGGCTCTTGATGCATCACAAAGACTTGCTGTCTTGGTCACAGATGCTCCAGCAAGACGTGCACCAACAATTTGTCCTCTTTTGAACTCTGGTACGTCACCCATAATGTTATAGTGTGCATTGAAATATTTTGAGCAGAACTGTGCTCTTACCCTGCTAACTGAACCTTCACACTCTTACTGCTCTTACTGGTGCAATAATGTGCAATTAATGAAGATTGGCCACCAGGCTGCTCCAATTTAGTCATGAAACCTCCCACACTAAAATGATGACAGGTGTTTCAGTTTCATTGTCCAACCGCTGTACATATTTCCATTCTGGATGAAAATTAAACACCAATTTAATATTTATATTTAGTTTCTTTATTGTATATACTCTACTTTTATCTTTATGCAGCATACTTGGCGAGGACCAAAGAAAGAATTTTATTGTGCATAAAGACTTCTTACTTCTTACTGTGCACATGACAATAAACTCTTTGAATCTTTTTATCTTAAATCTTGAATTTCAACCATTATCATCATTCCAAAAGAACTAAGAAAAGTAAGAAAAGTTAATCTCAAAACCCCCACTCTGAATGAGTTAATCTCTAATCGAATTACGACTCGGAATTTCCATGAAACTTTCAGTTGCACCAGTTTTCCCCAGTACGTTAGATTAGCAGCTCAGTGTGATGTCTCTGAAGCTGTAAAAAGAGCTTATATAAATAAGTCAGCTCATCTCTGTTCAGATTGTTGTCTGTTTTTGGGGTCAAGGGGTCAAAAGGTCAAGCCTCAACTTCTCTGGAGTAAATTCCAGCCTAAAATAGCTCTGGGATTTGAACAAAAGTGTCGTTCTCACATTAAAACCATGCATGCGGTCGCTCTACTGCTTCCTGTCATTTCTCTACAGACCACAGTGACCCAGGCCAGAGCATCGACACATTTAACAGAACTTGGAGCAGAACTCTGCTAAACATGGAACAGTGGAGCTATACGGACCAGATTAGTTTCTATTTTATGGTTTTTCTTTTATCCTCTGTGATTTTATTCCCATCCAGAACGACCATGTATGTGTTTTGTCTCAGACGTCCTCTGAGAAAATTACAGGCTGAATTATCTACTGTTTTTCTCTGAACTCCGTGGTCCTCCAGTAATTTTAGTCCCGTCCGGACGCACATCTCTGAGTTTCCTCACCTCGCATTTAATAAAATAGCTATTAGTCCACTGCCGAACACCGTAGTTACACTTTGGGCGTGCATTTCCACAGAGATTCACTTAAAAAAACTCAACAGCGAGTGGAAATGGAGGAGCTACTGAACGCGAGGTCACGTGACCAAGAAAGCAAAAAAAAAAAAAATAAATAAATCACTGGTCCTCCTGTTTTTTCAATTACAGTCTGGATGCAAGAGTTTTATCACTGAGTAAAAGTGTGAAATATTTTTCACAGACGTCCTTCTGAGAAACGAATCCTTTCCAGATAGTCTTGGTTCCTTCCAAGGTTTCTTCCTCTTAAAGGGAGTTTTTCCTTGCCACTGTGTCACCATAAAAATTGCCATCTCTGTGGTGCTGCTCATAAGAGGCGTGGACCTGATTTTCTCTGTAAAGCTGCTTTGTGACAACTTTCGTTGTAAAAAGCGCTATAATAAATAAAATTGAATTGAATTGAATTGACATAGGTCTTAACTTCACGTAAAGTTTCGGTTTCATCCTTTCATTCGTCAGAATCGAAATAACTACGAATAATTAAGCTGCAACTGGGCTTATCACAGATAATTCAATGGAGCCTCACCTGCCGATCCTCTCTATAAACTTCTTTATTTCCCTCCGATAGTCCACCAAAGCTATACATTGGCCATGTTCAGCCATATAATTGGAAACACTGAAGGGTTGCAACATGAGTCTTCTAATATTATCGAAACAGGGACAACAGTTCAAATATATTTTGATCTGAAAGCGTGAGACTAAGAGTGTTTTCACACCAGCACTATTTGGTCTGGTTAAAATGGTCCGTTTGTAACTCTAGTGTGGTTCGATTCAGTAGGTGTAAAAACGGGGGGGCATTTACTAGCTTTAACTGCTGTGAGCTGCTGTACCCAGCCTTAGTGAAAATCTGGAAATCTAAGCTATTGACACATAATACGCCTAATAATCCAGTGTGCCTTATGTATGAAATCAGACCAGAAAATAGATGTTTGTTGATAGTGTGCCTAATAATCCGATGTGCCTTATAGTGCAAAAAATAATAAGGAAAGTAAAATTTAGGATATTTTTATGGGAGAAAAAGCAAAGTAAAGTTTCTAAAACATAAAAAGCTTAAAGAGAAGAAAACAGCCTCTGTCCCACTGCATTAGGTCATCTTCCCACATTCTGAAAGCTCTTCCAGCTGGCCCAGCTCGGAGGAAACGTTCCCAGTTTTTCCACAGTTTAACACACTCACAGCCCTCCACTGAACTGGGAATTAATTCAGGAGTCTCTACACCACTGATTTAGACTTTAGACCCAGCACTCCATCTACAACCCCTGGCAAAAAGTATGGAATCACCAGTCTTGGATGAGCACTCCTTCAGACATTTCATTCTGTAAAACAAACTCTGATCAAAAACATGATACAATAATAAGGTCATTCCAAAGTGCAACTTGTTGGCTTTCAGGAACACTCAAAGAAATGAAGAAAAAACATTGTGGAAGTCAGTGAATGTTACTTTTATTGACCAACCACAGGGAAAAAAATATGGAATCACTCAATTCTGAGGAAAAAAGTATGGAATCACTCAAATTGAAGGTAGAAAATAAGGACACACCCAGTCAATTTCCTTTCCCTAAATGGACATCTGCCTCAGATTAGATCTGCTCGTTAGTCTGCAGTTAAAAACACCTGCAGTCATGACACCTTGGAAGGCTGCTGGACGAATTAGAGTGGCAAGAACCATGGCTCCAACAAGAGAAATGTCTCTTGAAACAAAAGAGAGGATTGTGAAACTTCTTGAAGAAGGTAACTCTTCACGCATGGTTGCTAAAGATGTGGGCTGTTCACAGTCAGCTGTATCCAAGATATGGACCAAATACAAACAGCATGGAATGGTTGTTAAAGCCAAGCGTACTGGTAGACCGAGAAAGACATCAAAGCGTCAAGACAAGCAACTTAAGGCCATTTGTCTTGAAAACCGAAAAAGTACAACTAAACAGATGAAGCATAAATGGGAAGAAGCTGGAGCCAATGTATGTGACCGAACCGTAAGAAATCGCCTAAAGGAAATGGGATTTCAATACAGGAAAGCTAAAAGAAAACCATCATTGACACCTAAACATAAAAGAACAAGACTGCAGTGGGCTAAGGAGAGGCAATCATGGACTGTGGATGACTGGATGAAAGTTATCTTCAGTGATGAGTCAAGAATCTGCATTGGACAAGGTGATGATGCTGGAACTTTTGTTTGGTGCCGTTCCAATGAGATTTATGAAGAGGCCTGCCTGAAGAAAACAACCAAATTTCCACAGTCCTTGATGATATGGGGCTGCATGTCAGGCAAAGGCACTGGGGAGATGACTGTGGTTAATTCTTCTATCAATGCACAAGTTTACATTGACATTTTGGACAGTTTTCTCATCCCTTCACTTGAACAGATGTTTGGAGATAATGAAATAATTTTCCAAGATGACAATGCATCGTGCCATAGGGCAAAAACAGTGAAGGCATTCCTTGGAGAAAGACACATTCAGTCGATGTCATGGCCTGCAAATAGTCCAGATCTCAACCCAATTGAAAACCTGTGGTGGAAACTGAAAAAAATGGTCCACAAGAAGGCTCCGACCTGCAAAGCTGATCTGGCAACTGCTATCAAAGAGAGTTGGCACCAAATTGATGCAGAATACTGTTTGTCACTCATCAAGTCCATGCCTCAGAGACTGAAAGCCGTTATAAAAGCCAAAGGTGGTGCAACTAAATACTAGTGATGTATTTTGAATCATCTTTTGTTTATCTGTTTTTCATGATTCCATACTTTTTTCCTCAGAATTGAGTGATTCCATATTTTTTTCCCTGTGGTTGGTCAATAAAAGTAACATTCACTGACTTCCACAATGTTTTTTCTTCATTTCTTTGAGTGTTCCTGAAAGCCAACAAGTTGCACTTTGGAATGACCTTATTATTGTATCATGTTTTTGATCAGAGTTTGTTTTACAGAATGAAATGTCTGAAGGAGTGCTCATCCAAGACTGGTGATTCCATACTTTTTGCCAGGGGTTGTACTCCCTGAGAGCCAGTGTTCCCCTTGAGACATGGAGCATAAAATCTGGGCCATCCAAGCCATTGATCAGCCAATCACCAGTGCCCTCATTTACCGTGGTGTCATGAACAAGAAACCTGGACTTCTGCTGCTTTTTCCGAAGATATACATCAGGATATTAAACAATGCCGGACCCATGACGTCACCAGCCCCACGCCCCAGACCAATCAACAGCAAAACAACAGTACTCGTCCCTTTAATCAGGCATTTAAATGGCTTTTTAAAAGGTAATTAAGAGCGTTTGTTTTTCTGGGATTAAAAGTGTGAATTCAGCTGTAACTGGAAATATCTGCACTGCAAAACTGTGCTGGACTGAGGTGCACAGCTTTCCACACGTGCTCACGTTTACAAGCACGTGTCCAACCATGTGGATGGAGGCCATGCATGCGGTTACCTTGTGTTTACTCCTGCCCCCCCTCATGCTTCTCAGGCAGCAGCAGCCTGTCTCTCACACAGACACAGAGACAGCGCTGTGTATCTACTTCTTGTGTCAAGAATCAAAACATTGCAACAAGACGTGTTTGATTTAATAGTGTTTAAAAGTGATATCGCACGTCCTGTGATGTGACTATTGCATATGCACACATCGCGATGACGATACTTAAACAATAGATATCGTGCAGATCTAATTTATAGCATTAATGGGAGTACCTAATGAGTGTAGAACAGGATCTACAGGTTCAGGTGCAGCAATATCTGTGGCTAAATGTGTTGCAGGATCCATACGGAACCTGTACACGTCCATATCCAACCCTCTGAATCTCATCTTGTATTCAGGATGGAGTTACCAACAGGGTAGTAGAGCTTCCTTTAATAAAACTGTTTGTCCTAATAAAAGAGAGAGAAAGAAACAGAGAAAGAGAAAGACAGAGAGAGTTTCCTCTGCTCTAATACGATGGGATATCAGTTGTTGTTTCCTGGCAGACAGTTCCTGCCCATAGTAGCGGTTATGGAGAAAGGACGGAGCTGTTAAACCATGTGTGTTAAAGTGTTATATAATGGCAGAACAGCTTCAGCTCTAAAGATATCTGAGCTCAATCACATTCACACATCTCATCAAACACATCAAACACATCTCTACAGAGAGTCCAGATGAACCAGGCGTCCAATAGCCCTCAAATAATGTGGAAGAACATTATAATATCCTGAAATTCATACAGAAATCCATCTGACCTGAGGATATAAAATAAGCTAGTTTATTTATTTGTTATTTCCAATAGCTGTGTGTAGCAGTTGACCTCAAGTGACCTTTTCTTTCTCTTACTTTCTTTTTTTATTTAGGGATCATATATATATATATATATACAGTTTCTTTGATGTTACCTAATTGAAAACCTCTGGAATCAAGAGGAAGATGGATGATCACAAGCCATCAAACCACCAAACTGAACTGCTTGAATTTTTGCACCAGGAGTAAAGCAGCATAAAGTTATCCAAAAGCAGTGTGTAAGACTGGTGGAGGAGAACATGATGCCAAGATGCATAAAAACTGTGATACTGATCACACTAAATATTGATTTCTAAAAAATAAACCCAAATAAAGTAACTGGTCTGAGTATCTACCTGTAATTCACTTTAATGTAAGAATAAACAAAGTCGGTGATCAGTGAGAGTGTCTACCTGTAATTAACTCTATATAACATTAGAAAGAAAGAATAATATGACTATTAGTCTTTGTTTAGCACTACACTAGGAATAGTTAAGCTAACACACATTACATGCACTAAAAGTGCACTAAAACTTGTGCACAGAACTAAGAGGACTCTATGAACCGGGTCATGTGAAAACAGCATGACCTCATCAACAGGTGTCGTCACGCAGCAGCCTCCAGTTTACCTCAGAAACAGGTGAGTCAGACAGGTAAGTCAGCCTCGCCCGAGTGAATTACTCAGTGATGTCATTCATCCACGTCTTTACAGCCCTGAGAACATCTGAGACACAACCACCTCCTAACAACTACAGCAGAGCTCAGCCAATCGACCCCACAAAGGTGCTTTGCTTAAATTTCTAAGCCCTCTTCCTTGTTTTGTTAATAACCTTAGTAAGCAATATTTAAAGAACTTTATATTAAAATGAGAATGTGTGTCAGGATACAGTAACCTGACCTGACGATAAACGTACAAGAGCCGAAGTAGGAAACAGGAAACACAGGACTATAAATACAGACACAAGGCAGAAAAGAAGACTGGAAACACCTGAGGATAGGTAATGAGGGGGCGGAGCTACAAATGAAACACAGGTGAAAACACTTAAGATGGAGACAAGGGAGAAACACAGGCTACGTGTGGTTATAGGATAGTGGTATGTTTTTGGGTTTTTTTGCCAATGTTTGCTAAGTATGCAGTGTACACAAAATATTTAAGCAGTATTTTCACTGTTTTAAAAAAAACTGTGTGATATAAAGTGTATTGGATTTTAACAGTGTAACTGTGCAGTGGTTCTTGTACGCTTTAGGTGGGTTACGGGCCGATGTAATTAGTTTTGGGCCGGAGGGGCATTTGGGGATGGGATTCAGGTGTGGATAATATTGGGGGGGGGGGGGGGGGGGGTTGCCTGATTGGTGTTGAAGGGGTAAAAATGTTTGGGGCCCAAACTGGCTTGTACTAGAACTGGTTTTACTGTTTAGACTGCCACGTACAAAAAATAAATCAGATTTAGTCCACTTTCACTTGCAGTGTGAACACAGCCAAATTACAAGCATCTTTTATCTTTTATCACATCTGTCTTGGTTCCTTCCAAGGTTTCTTCCACTTAATGTAAGGGAGTTTTTCCTTGCCACTGTGTCACCACAATATTTCTCTGTGGTGCTGCTTATAAGAGGCGTGTTTTTCTCTGTAAAGCTGCCTTGTAACAACTTTTGTTGTAAAAAGCACCATAGAAATAGAATTAAATTGAATTTTATTGAATTGACATACCTGATGACCTAACATATTTTTTGCACTATAAGGCGCACCGTATTATAAGTCGTATTACCAATGAACGTCTATTTTCCTGGTCTATTTTCATACATAAGGCGCATTATGCGACACTAGTAAGGATCAGGGGTGTTGCCATGTTTTTATTCTAATTCAGCAGTTCTTGCTGGTGGGTGATGGTGGGTGGGTAACTAAATTAAGTAAAGCTAAGCTAAGTAAACAAAATTCAGTTCAACGTCAAACAGGTGCTGGATGTTAATCTACACAGATTTCTTTTCTGAAAACTGTTTATTTAGGTGAGTAAAGCACTTCCGTTTATTTACAGTACAAGTTTTCTAGATTTCCACTAAAGCTGAGTGCAGCAACATGAGCATTAGCGGCTAAACGCTAACCCTAGCTGTGGTTAGCGCTAGTCAACACTGTCCGACAGCGCTAGGCTGAGGAATCTGGAAGCCTGAGTGTTCTGGTAACCCAGGGTGCTATTAGCTAGCGGTTAGTCCCACGTAGCTTGCAGACTACAGTCCAATATACTCATCTCTGAATGGTGAAAGAGCTAGCGCTTAGCGTGGTTAGCAGCTAATGCTAATACTGCTACAGCCTTGGTGCTGGAGAACTAAACTTAAACTCCTGTATAACTCTGCACTTCAGCTGAGTGGCTTTACTGCTCCTTAATACCTGACTGGTAGAATTCATACATAAGGTGCATCAGATTATAAGGAGCACTCACAATTTTGGGTAAAATTAAAGGATTTTAAGTGCACCTTATAGTGCGAAAAATACAGTACCGGTATATCTGATTCACCACCAGGAAGCATTTCAACTCAACGCACTGTGTGTGTTTACTAGAAGTAGTCTACCCTAACCTCTGACCGGTGCTGGATCACATGTACTAGCACATCTTTTACCACACACACACACACACACACACACACACATACACACACCCTACAGTCCTTCTGTCCTCATTAATGATTGATGTTTTGGCAGATTAGCAGATAAAATGAACCCTGGAGAACCAAGCAAACCTATAGAGACAAAATACTGGAAAGACTGGCACACTCATATAAACACCATATAAAAACCATTATATTCACTAGTGCCATATCATATCGTACACCATCATTTGTAAAATTATCAAGAAAAAAAAACATAGTGACAAAAATGGTATTCTTGAAAACAGTTTATTTTGCATTACTTTCGCAAGTTACTAGTCAGTTTTTATTTTGTACCAAATTAAAACAAAAAAAAGCCATGTTTAATGCGCTTTGTATCACTGATAAAGTAACAAATCCAATTAATAACAATTTAGAGCACTACAATGGTCCAGAATTTGTTTTTCAATCCAAAACTTCATATTAAATACGTTTTAGCTAATCACACTGAAGTGGGTCTTTTTGGTGTAAAGCGTTATGTTTGGAGAAAGGAAAACACTGCTTTCTGGCATAAGAAGCTTATCCAGTCTATAAAACTTGGTGGTGGTAGTATCATGGTTTGGGCCTGTTTTGAAGCATCTCTGCATATTTTTTTTTTCTGTCCAGTTTAGTCCAATATTGCTGTGTTTACACATAAGGGACATTGGCATGAAAAAGGTTGGTAGTTTTGGTAGTTACTTACAGTTAAATATATCATATATCAGATGAACACAGTGATATTTGAGAAGTGAAATGAAGTTTATGTGATTCACAGAAAGTGTGCAATAATTCTTTAAACTTAATTAGGCAGGTGCAAAAATTTGGGCACCCCAACAGAAAAATGACATCAATATTTAGTAGGTCCTCATTTTGCAGAAATATAATAACAGCCTCTAAACTTTTCCTATAGCTTCCAATCAAAGTCTGTTTTTGCTTCTGTTTTAAGGTATTTTGGATCATTCTTCTTTACAAAACATTCTTCTTCTCCAGTTCAGTCAGGTTTGATAGTTTCTGATCATGAACAGCTGCTTTAAATCACACCACAGATTTTCAATAATATTCAAGTCTGGGGACTGAGATGATCTGAGATAATCTGAGATGATCATTCCAGAATGTTGTACTTGTTCCTCTGCATGAAAGCTTTAGTGCTTTAGCAGATTTTGAGCAGTGTTTAGTGTTTAGGGTTTAGGGTTTAGTGTTTAGGATCGTTGTCTTGTTGAAGTATCCAGCCCCGGCACTTTAACTTCAACTTTCTCATTGATTCTTCAACATTGTTCTGAAGAATCTGCTGATATTGACTGGAATCCATGAGACCCTCAACTTTAACAAGATTCCCAGTACCTGATCCCACAGCCCCACAGCATGATTTTACTGTGGGGAGCAGTAAAGTGTTTGTGTTGGAATGCTGTGTTCTTTTTCCTTCAGGCATAAATAACCGCCCTCCAAATAACTCTCCAAATTTTAGTTTCTTTAATCCACAAAACCTTATTCCACAATGTTCTTTAGCTTTAGCTTTACCTCAAGTGACTCTGTTTGTGGCGCAGAAAAGGCTTCTTCTGCATTTCTCTCCCATACAGCCTCTGAATAGTGAATAGTGAACGATGCACAGTGACTCCATCTGCTGCAGGATGATGTTGTAGGTGTTTGTAGCTGGTCTGGAGGTCTGTAGGTTGACTATGACTGTTCTCACCATCCTTCTCCTCTGATTATCTGAGATTTTTCTTGTTCTGCAGCTTCAGGTCTTTAACTAGAACTGTGTCTGTGGTTCTTCCATTTCCTCACTCTGTTCCTCACAGTGGAAACTGCAGCTGAAATCTCTGAGATTTGAGCTTTTTATATCCTTCCATGATGTTGAACAATCTTTGTTTTTAGGTTATTTGCGAGTTATGTGTTTTGAGGATCTTATGTTGCCGCTTTTCAGAGAAGATGAGAAAAGAGGAGAGAAACTTGCAATTGGCGCCTTAACCCTTTCTCATAATTCTCAGGATTCACCTGTGTATCTAGGTCAAGGGTCAAATCAATAAAACAACAAGAGTGCTTAAATTTATGCACCTGCCTAAATAGAGTTTAAATAATTATTGCACACTTTCTGCAAATCCTATAAACTTCATTTCACTTCTTAAATATCACTGTGTTCATCTGCTTTATGATATATATATAACTGAAATTGCTGACTCTAATAACCAATGATTTATAAAGGAAAAATACAGAAAAGTATCAGGGATGCCCAAACTTTTTCATACCACTGTAAGACACATGACAATGTGAATTTCATACATATACTTTTTTTCAGTTCATTTTGGAACACTTCGGTTGTAAGTTAAGTAAATGTGGCTTAAATCTGATTCATTTCTTTATAAATTAAAATATAATACAGTGCGATTAACCAGCAAAAATACATTTAATGTGACATTTTTAAATCAGTTTTTTTGTTCAGACAGCAGATAAAAAAATTGGTCCAGATAAAAATATATTTTTCTTTATAAGTTATATATGTGACACAATTTTAGAAACCCGTTGTATTTACAGTTTTTCTCATTTCTAAAGGTAAAAAATAAAATAATAAATAAAGCGTTTTTCCTTAAATGTGACTTATTTCTAACATTGTAAAGACTATATTTTTCATTGAAACACATTAAAAAAACATTATATTTGGATTTAGCTGCCTTCTGACAGGAATTGTCCGTTCCACCTTAAATGGTGCAGACTATAAAGACTATATTTTTAATTAAAACACATTTAAAAATAATTATATTTGGATTTAGCTGGCTTCTGACAGGAATTGTCCGTTCCACCTTAAATGGTGCAGCAGTTACATTAGGGCGCCTCAGGCGCCCTAATGTAACTGCTGCACCATTTAAGGGGGAACGGACAATTCCAAAACAACACAAACAATAGCTTTAAACACAATATAAAAAGTGTGTAAATGGAACAGAAAGTGCACTGACCTGTTGATTACACGCCACTGTTCCTCATTTTAACACACACACACACACACACACACACACACACACTCTTAACAACACGATACACACACAAAACACACACTTCCCCAGCTTAGCTCCAAACACACTGACTGAACTGCTCCAGATCACACGCAGCCAAGCAACTTTGTAGGGGGCGGGGCTTAACTTTACACCACGTGTCATGTACTTTCCCTAGCCCAATCAGATAGAGTAGCGCAGTTCTTGAAGCAACGCCCACTGGGACCCTTAAAGGACAGTGAGGGGAATCCTTAACCAATCACACTAGAGTTAAGTTGAGAGAAAAAATAAGAGACTACTTTAAAAAATATGAGTTTCTTTGATTTTAGCAAATTGAAAACCTCTGGAATATAAATTAATTTTTTGCACCAGGAGTAAAGCAGCATAAAGTTATCCAAAAGCAGTGTGTAAGACTGGTGGAGGAGAACATGATGCCAAGATGCATAAAAACTGTGATTAAAAACAAACCAGGGTTATTCCACTAAATATTGATTTCTGAACTATTGAAACTTTATAAATATAAACTTGTTTTCTTTGCACTTTTTTGTTATTACAGCCATTTCTCATTTTCTGCAAATAAATGCTCTAAATGGCATATTTATATTTGGAATTTGGGATAAATGTTGTCTGTAGTTTATAGAATAATACAACAATGTTCATTTTACTCAAACATAAACCTATAAATAGCAAAATTTAGATTTAGAAACTGAAGTGGTCTCTTATTTTTTTCCAGAGCTGTATATATGGTTAATTTATTGATTGATAAAAGAGCAGTGTTCTTACAGCACTTCATGCTTCCCTCTGCTGACAACTTTTATGGAGATTTCATGATGGGATTTCATTTTCCAGCAGGACTTGACACACTGCCCACAGTGCCAAAAGTACCAATTAGTCTTATATAAAAATCTAATTTTCTAAGACACTCATTTTTGGGTTTTCATTGGCTGTAAGCCGTAATAATAAACAATAATATAAAAAATAAACACTTAAAATAGACCACTCTGTGTGTAATACATCTATATAATATATGAGTTTCACGTAACTTTTCAATGATATTCTAATTTCATTATTCTAAATAAAGGAGTAGAAGTAAAAAGTCGTCTGAAAAATAATTACTCCAGTAAAGTAAAATTACCATAATTTATGCTAAAATAAATAAATATATAATAAATAAATAAATAATTTTTAAAAATATGTTGCAGGGCTGAAATGCAAAAATGGAGGTATAGTAATAAATTAAATGTTAAAAGTTTAAGAGATAAAACATGACATATCTTGGGTTCATACTCTGGTGATCTACAATCAAACAAAAGTTATTGTGCAGTTCTGCTCAGGACAGTGTTTGACCAGAATGAGTCAGAATGATGAGGTAGGTATCGTGGCGCAATGCTGGTGTTTTTCTGTAATCAGGGCGTGACTCCTCCCACCCCATGCCTCAGCCCTCGGTCCGGAGGAGGAGATGGGAGGTATATTATTATCATTTTTCAGTCGTGGTTTACTGCTATCTGTATTGGGTGTGGTGCATCAGATACACCTGTTACACTATAAACTATACTATATGGACAAAACTGTTGGGACACCTGCTCATTCATTCAGGGTTTTCTCTGAATGGGTATTACATTTTTTATGAAAAATTCTTATCCTGCTTTTGTTGTCTCTACTGTCTTTTAAGACTTCCCACTAGAATATATTGCTTAGAACAAATACATCAATGCTGTGGGGATTTGATTGCATTTGGTCACAAGAGCAAAAGTTAGTAAGATCAGGAAATTGAATTAAGCCCTATCCAGACAGGATTAGTTTCTCAGAAGGACGTCTGTGAAAAATATTTCACACTTCTACTCAGTGATAAAACTCTTGCATCCGGACTGCAATTGAAAAAACAGGAGGATCAGTGAGTTTTTAGTTTTTTTTCTCGGTCACATGACATCATGTTCAGTAGCTCCTCCATTTCCACTCGCTGTTGTGTTTTTTTTTTTTTTTTACGTGGATCTCCGTGGAAACATGCGCCCAAAGTGTAAATACGGTGCGCAGCAGTGAATAAATAGCTATTTTATTAACCACGACGTAACAAAACTGAGATTTGCGTCCGAACAGGCCTAAAATTACCGGAGGACCACGGAGTTCAGAGAAAAACAGTAGATAATTCAGCCTGTAAATTTCTCAGAGGACGTCTGAGAAAAACACATACATGGTCGTTCTGGACAGTAAAAAACTCACAGAGAAAATTACCCCATGACCCCCTGAGAAACTAATCCCGTCTGGATAGGGCTTAAGATGGTCAATACTCCACCTTATCTTCAACTCCTCAAATTATCACATCCAAGAGAGTTCAGACAGAGCACAACCACAAATAAAACCATATAAAACTCAGTTTAGTTAAATAAGATGAGTAAGGACATGTACAGTTGCTTTGGTGTGTCAATGTCAGTGAATCAGTAGCTTTATCTGTTCTCGGGTTAAAAAGAGTGGATACTGCTGAACATGTTCCAGTCTGGTTATATTGTACTATATTGTAAAGTCAATAACTAGTGGGAGGGGCCCCCTTGAGGGGAATTCTGATCACATTTTTGTTGTACTTTTCTGCTGGGGTTTTATAGTCTGTAGCTCATGCCTGGCATTAGGTATAATGCTAATTACATTTAGTTTGTTTAACTGCTAAACTAAATGTGGAAAATCATGCCAGAAGAGTTGAAGCTGTTAAAGGTTCCAAACGGGTGGTCTGAAATTATATTAAACCCTATGGACTAAGAATGGGATGTCACTAAAATTCAGAATGCGTGCAGAGGCCGACAATCCAGTGTGTTCGGCAATATAGTGCATATTAAAAGTAAATATCCAAATAATTCCAAAATAAAGGAACAACAATTACTTACACTAAAAATCCAAAATCCAAAAGCAATAATCAATCAAAATTCCCCCCAAAAAAGAGGACCACAGTTCTGCTTCTACTTCTACTTAAATTCTAAATCTTAAATTTAGAATATTCTCAATCACATTTTCTTTATAAATCTCAGCAACACTCTTAATGAAGGTGATCCTCAGTGCATTACCAGTTTCAATAAAGGCAGAAGTAAAAGCGAGGCATTGTGCTGAGCTGTTTAACAGGAAGTGATCTGTCCTGCAGGTTTAACAGGTGTCAGACATCCTGCTTTTCAAAACCTAAAAACACCTTTCAGCTCCAGCACCACTGACCCCGCGTGCTCATCTCAAAAGTCAAAGTGGTTTTTATTGTCATTTCAGCTATATACAGAGTACACAGTGAAACGAAACAACGTTCCTCCAAGTACTGTACAGCTTTTGAAACACTTTTGTCTCCATCTAGTGGATAGATACAGTGTGTGTGTGTGGGGGTAGGTGGGTGTTTTTAATAAACTGGGCAGTGGTTGGAAGCACAAAGTGATGGGAACGTAGGTGTTTCCAATAAAGTGGTCACTGAGTGGAAACACAGGGTGATTGGAAGGTAGGTATTTCCAATAAAGTGGCCAGTGATTTCAGGTGTTTCTAATGAACCACAAGAAAGTAGTGAATTAGGTGTAGGCCAGTAAGCACAAGGTGATGGGAAGGTAGGTATTTCCAATAAAGTGGCCAGTGTATGGAAGCACATGTTGATAGAAAGGTAGGTGTTTCTAATAAAGTGGCCAGAGATTGGAATCGCAAGCTGATGGGAAGGTGGGTGTTTCCAATAAAGTGGCCTGAGAAGGGAAGCCCAGGGTAAGATATAGGTAGGTGTTGTAGGACTTTTTCTCACATTTCCTTTGACTCCACCCACACCTCCATCATGTTGTTGATAGGGGGCGTGGTCATGTCTCGAGCCGCGCACACACCCCCCCCCCCCACACACGCACCTCATCTACTCTCCTCTCTTTCAGAAGCTTGTTCAGCTCGAGCGCAGCAGCTGCAGGATCAGCACCAGCAGCAGCACCGGCAGCAGCAGTGATGCCCGCGGGCACCACCAACCGCTCGGACTGCGCGCGCTGCACCGTCCCGGGGGCCCCGGGGCACCACCAGCAGCAGCCACCCCCTCCACCGCTCGCGCTTTTCCCCGTGCCCGCGCTGGTGGCCGCTACGGTGGCGTGCGCCGTGCTGTTCGTGGCTGGAGTGGCGGGAAACCTGACGACCATCGTGGTGGTGAGTCGGTACCGGGACATGCGCACCACCACCAACCTTTACCTGCGCAGCATGGCTCTCTCCGACCTCCTGGTGTTCGCGTGCATGCCGCTGGACCTGCAGCGCGTGTGGCGCTACCGGCCGTGGCCGCTGGGCGGCGCAGTCTGCAAGCTGTTCCACTTCGTGAGCGAGAGCTGCACGCACTGCACGGCGCTCAGCATCGCGGCTCTGAGCGTGCACCGCTACCTGGCCGTGCGCTTCCCCCTGCACGCCAAGGTGGCCGTGACGCGCCGCCGCGTGCGCGCCGTCATCCTCGCGCTGTGGGCCGTGAGCGCCTGCAGCGCCGCGCCCGTGCTCGCGCTGGTGGGAGTGGAGGAGGGCGGCGGGCTCGAGCTCGGACACGAAAACGACACCGGCGACGAGAGCTGGAGCGCGAACTGGACCCTGAACGGCACCGGGAGCTGGAGCTGGAGCGCGAGCGAGTGCACGGCCACGCGGCGCGCGGTGGAGTCCGGGCTGCTCTCCGCTGTGGTGTGCGTCAGCGGTGCGCTCGTGGCGCTGCCCGCGCTCTGCCTGTGCGTGCTGTACACCCTGATCGGCCGGAAGCTGAGCCGGGGACGGCGCGCGGACGCGCGGAGCTCCGCGAGGGAAAAGAGCCACAGACAGAGCGTGAAGCTACTGGGTGAGAGAGAGAGAGAGAGAGAGAGAGAGAGAGAGAGAGAGAGAGAGAGAGAGAGACTAACTATAATTTTCTGAAAGGGTCTCCAAAAGTGCTTTACGCACGAGAGCGCACGTTACGCACAGTGTTTATTATTGCTTCTGTGTACTAATTGTTGGCATTACTGCTAGTGAGTGCTGATTGGTTGAAATTAGTGCTTCTGAGTACTAATGGTTGGCATTTCTTCTAGTGAGTGCTGATTGGTTGAAATTAGTGCTTCTGAGTACTGATTGGTTAAAATTAGTGCTTCTGAGTACTAATGGTTGGCATTACTTCTAGTGAGTGCTGATTGGTTGAAATTAGTGCTTCTGAGTATTGATTGTCGGCATTACTTCTACTGATTGCTGATAGTTGGCATTGTTTTACTGATAACAGATTGGCTGGCATTTCTACTACTGAGTGCTAATTGGATCGCACTTCTAATACTAAGTGAAGATTGGTTGACTCACTGTCACTGTCAATGAATGATGATTGTTGGCATTACTACTAAAGGGTTGTGATTATTATTATAAATACTACTGAATGCTAATTAGTTTGCATTACTACTACTGAATACTGATTGTTGGTATTACTACTAATGAGTGTTGATTGCTGACATTACTACCACTAAATGATAACTGATTAGCACAATGTCTACTGAGTGCTGATTGGCTGATATGACTGCCACTGAGTTTAAATTGTTGAGATCATTACTAAGGTGCCAATTGTTAGCAGTACTCTTAATAAATAATAAGTGGTTGTCATTACTGAGTGATGATTGATTGGCACTAGTTCTACTGAGTGATGATAGGTTGGTATTACTACTAATGAGTGATGGTCGTTTACATTACTACTACTGTAATGATTGTTGAGATCATTACTACTAAGTTCTTACTGGAATTGCTACAACTGAGTGCTGATTGGTCGGCATTACTGCTACGGACTTGTGATGGTTGACGTCACTACTGCTGGAACACAATGCTTGGGGCTTTATACCACTTTAGCCCAGATTTGGCATAATACCAGTTGGTTCAGATGTTTTAGATGTTATTTAGAAGGGATGTCAAAAAACAATTGGACATATAATCTGATTGGCTGGAAAATTGGTAGGTAGAAAGTTAAAGTGTTGCAATGGAGAAACAAAAAGATGACCAAAATTATGTTCCACTAGGATCAGTTAAAGAATAATAATACATTTTCCTTTTTCCATTTTACCCCGTGTTGGACAGGGTTGCGCTTTGCCCTCCAGCTGCATGAAGAGCAGATGAATCAGAGGGTGGTGCAGAATATGTTACGTTATGATTATATTTTAGGACATAATGGAGCGTGAAATAGAGTCATGTGGCTGGAGGCGGTCGGGGTTGTGTATTTTAATGGGGCGTATTGGTGGCCGAACAGATCTGAATAGGAATATTAACACTGCCCTTTATCTCTGGAGCGAAGCCAAAGTGGTCATCTGGTGTTCTGATGAGGATCTGCAGGTTTGACGTCCTCAGAACAGCCTACATTTAGAGCAGCACAGTTGAGATACTGATCTAAATAGCTAATGTAGTTTAGCAATATGGGGCAGGTCATCTGGTGCACTGATCCTGGTGAAGTACAGGTGTAAGTGTGCTAGAGGGCGCTAGAGAGAACATGAATTTAAAAAATCAGCACCCAAAAGTAGTCACATTTTTTGCAGTATCGTATTTTTCGCACTATAAGGTGAACTTAAAATCATTTAATTTTCCCAAAATCTCCCAAAAATTGTCAGTTCACCTTATAATCCAGTGCGTCTTATATATGAATTCTACCATTCAATTATTAAGGAGCAGTAAAGTCACTCAGCTGAAGTACAGAGTTATGAAGGAGTTTCAGTTTAGTTGACTTAAGCAGTATTAGCATTAGCTGCTAACTGCACTAAGTGCTAGCTCTATCAGCATTCAGAGGTGAGTATTATTATCAGCCTCTAGCCTGCTGCTAACCCTGTCTAGCACTGCTGGAGCAGCATTAGCATTAGCAGTCTCACCTTGCGGGGAAACCTTACTAGTGTTGCATAATGCGTCTTATAATCTGGTGCGCCCTATGTATGAAAATAGACCAGAAAATAGACATTTATTGATGATGCGCCTCATATTCTGGTGTGCCTTAGCAAGCTGTACCACTGATTAGAACATTTGCAAGTTTAGCGTTAGCCTTAGTCTTAGCAATATGCTAACACTTGAAGTGCAAGATAGGGCTGTGACAGTAGCTAGGCTTGTTCAGACAATTTTTTTGTCCCAAATAGAAATTGCATTTAACAATATTAATATAAAACGCATTGAATTTAATAGGTTGGTTGACTTTGGAAATCAGGATTATCTTAAAGCTCACCTTCCGCGAAAATCCGATTTTTCTTGTTTTTTGTGGAATACAGTAGGTCTCTCCGAGTTGAATGTGTACACCTGCACATTAAACTGTTTTGCAGCCCCCATTGTCTGCAGGAGCTAAGCAAAGAAATCCCCCCTCCCCCCCTCCGAAAAACGGGTGAATTTTGAATTATCTTTCTGCCTACGTAGGCAGAAACTCACACACCAGCCCACCTCGGCTCGAGAAACTCCCAGAGGCGGAGCTGAAGCGACGCAACATCACCGCTCATCAGTTAGGAGGTGGGAGGCAGTGAGCGGCAGAGCGGTGGAGGGGCGTCGCAGTGCTCCTAGCCAATCAGAGGAGAGATATTTGCATGCTGTTTGCATGTATGAATATTCATGAGCAAAGCTGGAATCCGGTCATTTTGGACACACCCCTAAAACAGTCCATTAAAAAAGAGCTATACAGAGACACCTGAGCACTTTTTTTTTTTACAAAAACGGCTCACATGTCATTCATTCATACTAGAGACCACAACTAGACATTTTAAAATGAAAGAAAAAACGACGGGAGGTGAGCTTTAAACATCTGAAATAATAGTCCACATAAAATATTAAAATAGTCAGCTGTACCACTGATTTAAACAAAGGCGTAGGAGCAGGTTTGACATTGGGCGGCACATTTGCTAAAATGAATCAAAGCCCACCCTATAGTGACTGAAACCAACATTTGCAGAAATACAATAATATTTTTGCGGAAATAATCATAAAAAAAAGATTTTATACTTCTGTTTATTAGTTAAATCCAACCAAAGGTGACTTTGTGACTTTCTAACTTAAACATGTTACTCCACATTGCATTTACTGTCACCTAATATTTCAAAATAATATAAAAACAGATTTGGTTATTATTATTATTATTATTATTATTATGTATTGGCATGTCAATTCTGTTATATACTGCACTCAATACCATTGTGTCCTGTGTTTTAAATTTTTTCTTTGGTGGCGAAAATGATGAAATGATGAAATGAAATGTTAAACATTAAAGCTGTTTCCCAAACAGCAAACTCTGGACCACAATGCACTACTTAGAGCCCTTCTAATGATGGTGTCCTTTTATAAAAAATAATCTTTATGAAAAAGTAACTTTATGTTTAGCAGCAGTTAATATAAACATTAGATAACATAAACCCTTCCAGTCTGTTAACAGAACAAGACATTAATCATCCAAAAATCATCATTGTCATTGTTACAATTCATTGCTTTCATCACTGACCTCGTGTGTAAAGCTGCCCAAACTCGCTGATGCTGCTGCTGACTGCAGGACGTTTCTGAACAGGCATCTGAACTCAAGCCTAAACAAAGTGAAAGGCCACATAACAACACAACGCGCATTTATTTAAAAAGTTTATATTAAATCTATTCCAAACTCTTTTCTAACTCTATCCTCTCTCTTCTCAGCCGTGGTGGTGTTGGCCTTCGTGCTGTGCTGGATCCCCTTCCACGTGGTCCGGTTTCTGATCTCCACCTCGTCGGCCGCCGGTTCTCCGATCATGTCTCTGATCAGTCAGTACTGCAGCCTCATCTCCTTCGTGCTGTTTTACCTCAGCGCTGCCATCAACCCCATCCTCTACAACATCATGTCCGAGAAGTACAGGGCCGCCGTGTGCCGCCTGTTCGGGATCCAGGGGCGCCAGCGCCGGGGAGCGTCCGTCACGAGGGCTGAGAGCTGCCCGGGACTCAACGAATCCACCGTCAGCCTGTGACTCCCAGAAACATGGACACCCTCATCATCCTCATTCAGGGACAGGGGGATGGATCTGTAGTTTGGGGGCATCAAAGTAGTTGGATAGCCAAAAGTACATGGACACCTGCTTGTTCATTGTCCTTTTCTGTGAAGACATTTCTTACAATTATTATTTTGGTTACATTTAAAAATCTATAAAACTATAAAAACTTGCGTTTTAAGAAGAACAAGTGCGATTAATCAAAGCTAATCAATAAATATGGTTGTGATTAATCTATTTTTTTTTATCCATTGACACTATTTTTTAATGAAGTCTTAAAGTCAAGAAAAACTATTTTCAATATCCTTCATTTCAGAAGAAACAATGAATGAGTGAGCAGGTGTCCCATTACTTTTGGCCATATAGTCACAACAACAGTCTAACAGTAGAGGTACTGCTGTAGCGTTCCCATGTTCCTGATCTCATTCATTCCACTTCCCGTAGAATCCACAGAAACACAGCAAGCACAAATCCCTCCCTCCGCACTTCGGATCCACTGTGAACAGGATTAATCAGTGACTGGATTCAGACGCACATCTTCTTCTACTGTCTTATCAGATCAGATCAGACTTTAAAATGCTTCATATGATGATCAGAACTCTGGGCAGAGGACCTTAAAGAGATCAAAGAGGAATCATCAACCATCAGACCATCAGGCGATCAGGGAGGACGGAGGAGGAGGAGCGCTGCAGGTCATTAACAGCCTCGAGGCTGTCTTAAAGTCGGCGGCGAGGACGTGTTGAGGACGTGGTGAAAGAAATGCGGTAGAACGAGTCAGAGAACATCTGTTGCCTTAAATAACGTAAATATCTGGAGGACAAAACGAGCACTGTAGATACAGCAGCGTCCTCTCGCTCCTGATCCAGAGAAGCGAAGGCGCTGTGCTATGTTCATGCTAACGCTAACTGTGTGCCTCAAATGTGACGTGTCATCTCCTGTCTTAGCCTGCAGGTGAACATGATTTCCTGTGGTAGGACACGTCTCTGGAATTAGTCTCTGAATTAGACATTTTCTAGGGTAACCTGTGACCACATTTAGTCCTGGTCATGCATTGATGTGAAAATCAGGGTTATCTTAGCCATGTCTGACTGAACACCACAAGCTGAGTTAGAGTTGCATCGCCCCCAGTTGCAGCTTATTATATAAGAATTGGCCAACACTCCAGTTGCTAAGCATAATATGACAACCGGCCTGAGACATTTTGCAAACACTGAAGTTGATAATAAGGGAATTGGCCCAAACTACCTTTGCCTACACCCCAGTTGCCCAGGATGATATGGGAATTGGCCTGAGCTGTATGTGCTAACACCCTGGTTGCAGAGTAAAATATGTAAATTGGCCCAAGACACTTTTGTCAAATCACTGGTTGTTGAGTATAATATGGAAATTGGCCCAAGACACTTTTGTCAAATCACTAGTTGTTGAGTATAATATGGAAATTGGCCCAAGACACTTTTGTCAAAACACTGGTTGTTGAGTATAATATGGAAATTAACCCAAGATGCCTTTGGCAACTCTCTGGTTGCCTAGTATAGTATTGGAATTTGCCAGTGATGCATTTGCCAACACCCCATTATATGGCAACACTCCGGTTGCTGAGCATAATATGTGAATTTGCACAAGACGCTTTTGCCAACACCCCAGTTGCTGAGACTAATATGGGAATTGACTTGAGTTGCTTTTGCCAACACCCCAGTTGCTGAGTATAATATGGGATAATAATTTGTCCAACCTGCTCTTCCCAACAGTCCAGTTGTCCAGTATGATATGGGAATTGGCCTGAGACATTTTTGCAAATACTGCAGATGTTTGGTTTAACATGGGAATTGACATGTGTTGCTTTTACCAACTCTCTGGTTGCAGAGTATACCAGAACAATTGGTCTGAGCTACATATGCCAACACTTCAGTTGCCGATGATATGTGAATTGGCCCAAGCCGCTTTTCCCAACACCACGGATGGCCCAAGCTGCTCCCTTCGCCAACACCCAAGTTGCCCAGTATGATATGGCACTTGAAATGAGCTGCATATACTAATATGGGAATTGACCCGAGATGGTTAAGCCAACACCCAGGTAATTTTCCTGAGGCAGATTTGCCATTTACTCCGATTGCTGAGTATATTATGTGAATTGTCTCAAGCAACTTTTGCCTACACCCTGGTTGCAGAGTATCATATCTGAATTGGCCCAAGATGCTTTTGCCAACACACCGGTTGCAGAGTCTAATATGGGAATTGGCCCAAGACACTTTCGCCAACACCTGGTTGCGAAACAACAAATGGGAATTGGTTTGAAACGTTTGTACCATGACTCCGGCTGCCAAGTATAATATGGAATTTTGCCTGAGACGGTTTTACCAACACCACCATTGTCGAGTATAATATGGGAATTCAGATTTACATATTCAGATTCCGCATGGCTTACACTACCCCCTGTGAGCTTGGACCAATAGTTCATGCTATCTTGGTTCCTATAACTAAAAACTAGCATCCTGTAAAAACAGATGATCTAAGCTGCAGGATAATTTTAGGTGTGAACAGGGCTTGAGGAATCATGTTCACCTGGGTGTTTTTGTGAGTGTCGGTAATTTGCCCATCTGTAAAATCTGTAAATTAGCTACTCAGGTCTCCTGCCATGTCTGCAGTAATACAGTATACACAACAGGAGTGCCAGGCTTTATTTATTCATAATTGTAAGAAATATCAACATGGAAGAGATGGAGGTGTTGATTCATGCATGGTGAAGAAATAAGCCCAGCTTAATAAACCTCTCATATATGGCATATATATGCTTCATAAACCCTCTTAATATCATTGTGGACTACAGACTGATTGTGTTGAGGGTTATAGATGCTGTAAATACTGAGCTATTTGTTAATGAATGCTGTAATTCTGTATATAATGATGTAAATATATTATTAAATGTGTTCATGTGTAAATAGCAGTATGGCATAGTCTTGCATTTATGTGATTTTCTGCACACTGTTAATTGAAAGCGTCTGTCTGCAGAGTGCATATATTTAACCCTGATAAACTACAGCTGATTGGCTCAATAAAACAAATGTTCAAAAATCATATATAACAGGTTTGTTTGTTCTTCTCTCTACCAGTAAAATATAGAAATACTTTTTACCCTCATTTCTTACATTTTCTTAAATTGTCTGAATTTTCTACTCCTTAGATTAAAAAAAAACAACCTCGTTACTCCTATTTCATTTCAGCTTTTTTAAATTCTGGCTTCTTATTGTTTAATAAAACCCCTATCCAGATAAATACTGTGATATAAACATATATAGAAACATATATAGAACATATATAGCGCATATATAGCGTATAGTAGGCGTGGCCTAGGCTTTTGTCCTAAATGGCTTTCTTTTTCTTCTTATATTACTTTTAATACTTTAAGTACTTTTGAAACCAGTAAATAACCAGTAAATAATCCCATTTTAATCATATATACACACATATATATATATATATATATATAAACACAGCAGTAAAATACTACTAATTCCTTTACAACTCCAGTAATTAATCAGTTTGATAGATTTCCAGGCTGAAATGAAGTCACGGTTGTCAGCCTTCTAACCTCAAACAGCCACAGAGATATCACCAGCCCATCACATCAGAGTGAGGACGGGTGAGGCGACAGTAAAATGGCTGGTGATGAATCACTGTCGTGTCCTCAGGAGCCCGAGTCAAGCTGTAAAGGCCGTCTTCACTCTGACTCAGCCGGCAGAGACATCTACGCCTGAATACAATACATCTCAGTACATTACAGTACACTCTAATTACATTTAATTACATTACAGTACTTCTCGATTACATTACTCCACAATTACATATAATCATTACAGTATTCTACTGTTCTACTTGATAATAAAACACAGTGGATCAACACCAGCAGATATCAGACATGTCTCTTTATCCAAACCATCACTGATCATTAGTAGATTCTACATTTCATTTACATTTCTACGACTGATTACTTCCACACTTTGTATAGTTTTTGTATTTATATATTTATGTATATATTTTTTAAATCTCTCTAAATACACAAATATGTAATATTGGACCATTTTCCTTCATAAATAAATACATATACCCAGTATAATAGTTTTGTCTCATCTGTTTAAAAAATGTCTTCTCTTACCCTCTTTTAGGACATTTAAGTCATATTTATGCAGAAATATTATATATTTTACTTTCAAGCACCAATGTAGACATACAGGGGTTGGACAATGAAACTGAAACACCTGTCATCATTTTAGTGTGGGAGGTTTCATGACTAAATTGGAGCAGCCTGGTGGCCAATCTTCATTAATTGCACATTATTGCACCAGTAAGAGCTGTAAGAGTGTGAAGGTTCAATTAGCAGGGTAAGAGCACTGTTTTGCTCTAAATATTGCAATGCACACTATAACATTATGGGGGACATACCAGAGTTCAAAAGAGGACAAATTGTTGGTGCACGTCTTGCTGGAGCATCTGTGACCAAGACAGCAAGTCTTTGTGATGCAGCATCAAGAGCCACGGTATCCAGAGTAATGTCAGCATTAACCACCAAGAAGGACCAACCACATCCAACAGGATTAACTGTGGACGCTGTAAGAGGAAGCTGTCTGAAAGGGATGTTCGGGTGCTAACCCGGATTGTATCCAATAAAAAACATTAAACCACGGCTGATCAAATCACGCAGAATTCAATGTGCACCTCAACTCTCCTGTTTCCACCAGAACTGTCCGTCACCACAATCAATTATTGTGCTCTAAAACCAGGTGTTTCAGCTTTTTTAGTCCATTCCCTGTATATGAAATTTAAATTTGAAGCACAGCATGGTGGGAACTTGTTTCCTGATTAGAGCTGACCTCTGAGAGAGGTGGCGCCATCATCCAGAAGTTCCCGAGGGTCCTTGAATCTGACTTTTATCATGGCTGGTCCTCTTTTAATGACGGCGCTATAAACTTCAGGACATAAAGCCACGCCAGTAATAACTCACCTCGGCCCCTAGCTCCCGGCAGGGGCCCCACTCTCATTAATCCTGCTCTATTACCTGATCTGAGGGTCCACACCTAACCTCAGGTGACCCCAGGTGACCTCAGGTGACCCCAAAGGTGTGCTCAAACTTTCAGCTGCATGAAAGGTCGTCCATAATCATCAGCGAATCAAACGGCTGAGGAACATCAGGAAACGGCGGGACCGTGCCGGGAATTGAGAGTGAAGCTGAAGACGTGCAAAAGTGTCGACTGTGATTAATCACAAACCTGCCAAGTGTGAAAACCCGGCACAGAGAGCGCGGATATGAGTCACAAACTGAGAGAAAGAAGAGACCAGAAGTGCTCAATGAAGGCTGAGACTCCTTTTATACATCAAAGAGATTAAAATCTGAAGAGATTCCAATGATTTGTTCACATTTCTGCGCAATTAATATAAAGCTGAAATGGTCTTTAATTACCAACCATCTACAGTCATCTAAAATACCGTTTTTTTTTTGTTATTTAATTTAAATGTTCTATGTTGTAGATTAATACTAAACTTATCCACACTTTATAGAAACAAACAAAAAAATAAACGTATGGAATTATTTAGTAAACTAAAAAGTGTTAAACAAACTAGAATATGTGGCAATATTCCAATGATTATGTGCCAATTATTCAACAACAGTGTCACCCCGGTGATTATTCGACGACCACAAAGTGTCACCCTGCGATTATTCAACAACCACAAAGTGTCACCCTGACGATTATTTAACATAGTGTCACCCTGCGATTATTCGACATAGTGTCACCCTGCGATTATTCGACATAGCGTCACCCTGACGATTATTTAACATAGTGTCACCCTGCGATTATTCGACATAGCGTCACCCTGCGATTATTCGACATAGCGTCACCCTGCGATTATTCGACATAGTGTCACCCTGCGATTATTCGACATAGCGTCACCCTGCGATTATTCGACAACCACAAAGTGTCACCCTGACGATTATTTAACATAGTGTCACCCTGCGATTATTCGACATAGTGTCACCCTGCGATTATTCAACAACCACAAAGTGTCACCCTGACGATTATTTAACATAGTGTCACCCTGCGATTATTCGACATAGTGTCACCCTGCGATTATACAACAACCACAAAGTGTCACCCTGACGATTATTCAACATAATGTCACCCTACGATTATTTAACATAGTGTCACCCTGCGATTATTCAACAACCACAAAGTGTCACCCTACGATTATTTAACATAGTGTCACCCTGCGATTATTCGACATAGTGTCACCCTGCGATTATTCAACAACCACAAAGTGTCACCCTGACGATTATTCAGCATAATGTCACCCTACGATTATTTAACATAGTGTCACCCTGCGATTATTCAACAACCACAAAGTGTCACCCTGACGATTATTCAACATAATGTCACCCTACGATTATTTAACATAGTGTCACCCTGCGATTATTCGACATAGTGTCACCCTGCGATTATTCGACATAGTGTCACCCTGCGATTATTCGACAACCACAAAGTGTCACCCTGACGATTATTTAACATAGTGTCACCCTGCGATTATTCGACATAGTGTCACCCTGCGATTATTCAACAACCACAAAGTGTCACCCTGACGATTATTTAACATAGTGTCACCCTGCGATTATTCGACATAGTGTCACCCTGCGATTATACAACAACCACAAAGTGTCACCCTGACGATTATTCAACATAATGTCACCCTACGATTATTTAACATAGTGTCACCCTGCGATTATTCAACAACCACAAAGTGTCACCCTACGATTATTTAACATAGTGTCACCCTGCGATTATTCGACATAGTGTCACCCTGCGATTATTCAACAACCACAAAGTGTCACCCTGACGATTATTCAGCATAATGTCACCCTACGATTATTTAACATAGTGTCACCCTGCGATTATTCAACAACCACAAAGTGTCACCCTGACGATTATTCAACATAATGTCACCCTACGATTATTTAACATAGTGTCACCCTGCGATTATTCGACATAGTGTCACCCTGCGATTATTCGACATAGCGTCACCCTGACGATTATTTAACATAGTGTAATCCTGATTATTATTTGGTTGATTACAACCAAATAATATTGTAGACAGATACAGTCCCCATCGATTATTTGATTATCACACAAAGTTTTCTTGAGTTTTTACTGGATCCTGACAGTATAGACATAAAGACATAGAGCATTTACTCACAATCATCCAAAAATACACCCGGAAGTCAGAAAAAATTAAAACATTTATTGAGTATAAATATATTACATATACGCTACAGTTACAGTTAAGTCTTACATACATAGGATATTATTTGCAAAAAATCTATACATTAAAATTGATATGGCAATTTCTTTTATATAATGCATATGAAGTGTCTAACATTTACAATACAACATAAAAGATGATTCTTTAAAACAGATCATAAGAATCATGGAATGTTTTTATTTTTCATGTGAGGTAAAAATATACTTTAGTTTTGGGAAACACATTTTGATCAGGGATCACTTTGGGAGCCAATCGATTTCTAAACATTTATCAAAATCAGAAACTCAAGAAAAAAAAACGAATCACAGAACAATTAAAACAAAACATGCCCAAAATATAAACACACAGAAATGGAACAAGTATCGTCAAACAAATTTTATACCAAAAGATCACAAAACAGAACGAAAAAACAACAACAAAAAATATATTTATAAAAAAAGAACTTGGGCTAAATTTTCTCCACATTTCAGGTAAAAAAAAAAAAAAAAGGCAAAATTACCAAAATGACTTTTGTGTCTTACTGAATATGATATGTATTTCTATTATCAGGGCAGATAATGTTAATAAAATATATAAAATTAATTCCTACCACATTGATAATTACTTGGCCCATTTATTATTCATATATATATATATTTTTTAACATATTTTTACAGTTTGATGGAGCCAAACCTCCCAACGCTCTGCTTTACAAAGTGCTTGATGTGTTAGTTGTGTATAAACTCTATATTTATCACTTCTTAGAAAAAATACTGGATTCACTACGATGCCAACGATTAAATCACATCCTCAAACAAAAAAAAAAACTGAAAAAAGTCAGATTTAGGGGTTGCAAGACTAGTAAATTTCAACAAAAGTCAACTGTAGTTATTCAAAAGCATAGTTCACCAATCACAGTTTCCTGATTCCTAGCTCACTAGGCCGGTCATAATAAGCTGTTTTTGTGGACGATATATCATCCCAGAAATTATTGCGATTTTAAGACGATTTAATGCCACTGATATAATGATAATAGAACAGCGTAAAAAAGCAATTATATTCTTTTATAGACAACAACATTTTAATTAATCATAGTTTGAGGACTAAAAACTTTTTTCTTCACCTACTGCAGTACAGACTGTGTGTATGGAGTCACAGTTATTAAAGCATTAGTCAGTTTTTAAACCAAGATTGTTTAAAATACTGTTTATTGTTATACACCTCTGGAAAAACATGAGACCACTTAAAAATGAGTTTCTTGATTTTACCAAATTGAAAACCTCTGGAATATAATCAAGAGGAAGGTGGATGATCACAAGCCATCAAACCACCAAACTGAACTGCTTGAATTTTTGCACCAGGAGTAAAGCAGCATAAAGTTATCCAAAAGCAGTGTGTAAGACTGGTGGAGAGAGGAGAACATGATGCCAAGATGCATAAAAACCAACCAGGGTTATTCCACCAAATATTGATGATTTCTGAACTCTTTCTGAAAACTTTATGAATATGAACTTGTTGTTTTTTTTCTTTGCATTATTTGAGGTCTGAAAGCTCTGCATCTTTTTTTTTATTTCAGCCATTTTTTTATTTTCTGTAAATAAGTACTATAAATGACAATTCTTTTTTTGAATTTGGGAGAAATGTTGTCTGTAGTTTATAGAATAGAACAACAATGTTCACTTTATTCATAAATAGCAAAATCAGAGAAACTAATTCAGAGCTGTATATGTGAAAAAAAAGCACAAATAAACATAAAAGAGAATAGATATCACGATTATAAAATATCATTGAGGTCATGTTGATTTATCGTACGATTAATCGATAATGTAATTATTGTGACAGGCCTAAAGGTCACTATTTTATACCAATTCTTTTTTTTTCTGTGAACTCTTTGTTAGCAATTAGAACTTGATGCTTTCTTTTGAGCTGATCGTGCACTGCACAAGTATTTGTATTGTACTTTTATTGTACACAGATTCAGACTAGCTGACAGCTCACTATTGCGGTGATTAGTGAACGTCTCAGTCAACTAGTTGAATAGTCTGTGCAACCCCTAGTCTGATTATTTATTTATTCAGAGTGAAATTAAAAAAATTCACTGTTCACTTTTTTTATGAATAATCCCTAAAATTAAATCTATAAAAAGTGTAATCACAGATCATCTTCAGAAGTTAACCATATCATTTCCTTTTCTTTACTTAGATTCAAGAATGAGGAGCTCTAGTGTCACAAAAGGTTCATTGCAGAACTTTAATATACATGTAAAGTATTAAAAAATAAAAGTAAAAGTAAAAAACAAAAGTGGACACGCCTCTGCTTTGGCAAAACAGTAAAATAAACGAAGCTTTTAACACTATGTAGCGACGTAGCGGCTAATACGGCTAATGCGCCGAATGCGCATCGCACAATGCACATCCGGCTATAAATCTCTGTTCGGCTGGAGGTTCAGCGCATCTCGAATACACTGCTCTAGAAATGCTGCATATGCTACATATTCCCAATTACTGCAGAATAAAAAAAAAACTACAGGGTCCCAATTTATACTAAATAAATGCCTGTAATAACTGAGTTATTAGTCATTAATAACACATTCCAACAAAGTATGCTTTCTCGTCTTGTATCTTTTTCTGTGCATAATTTACTTCATTTAATTTCCAACTTTAACCCCAATGATTGGAGAGGCTGCACTACTCTAATACATCTGCAACACTAAATAAAAATGAATACACAGTTAAATTAAACATATTTAATATAAAGTGGGACCTCAAACTAAAATAAAGGTTACTGGCGATTGGAACGCTGCAGGTCTACACATCTGCAGCAAACTCGCAATCACACAATCCACCACACACACACACACACACACGCATAAACATATCTCTCTCATACACACTTATATACACAGAAAAAAAAAGAAAAAAAAAAAAAAAAACATGCTATGAGAAAAAAAAAATAGTACATAACTACACTTCTCTTAATTTCTTTAAAATAAATAAACGATGATTGCACTGTATTGGCATGTAAAGTACTGTCTGCAAAATAACGTATAAATAAACCTACGACGTGAGGATACCGTACTGTCCCGATAACTTTGGCAAAAGTATTTCTGAGCTACGAAGTAAACGATTTTTTGCTTACGGACACAAATCTGAGCGAAGGCACGGCTCTCGGCGAAGAGAAACAATCTAGCAATAAAAAATAAACGCGTGATAATAAAAGACGAAGGCAGGCGAGAGGCTAGACTAAGTTTTTACATTTTTTAGTCCTTTTTTTATTTTATTATAATTTTATATTTAAAATCGATTCCCTATTGATTCGAAACACAGAACACAAACATACACAGAGTACTTATTTCTTCACCTCCAGAAAGTTCATGTCCCTGAGGTACAAAACAGGCTTGTCAATCAGAGGTGAAGGGGCGGGGCTAAGGTAAAACAAGCCACACCCTCGTACACTCCCTTTAATTATTCCCCTTTAAAAAAAAAAACAACAGACAAACAAAGAAACTGAAAGAATCGTGAGGAGACTCTTTGGATCGAGTGAGCTGATGGAGGTGCTACAGGGTCTTAGGTGGAGATTTATTTCAAGTGCCCACAGTATTTTATAACAGACTGCTTATACAGGTGAGGGGTGATGACAGGTGCTAACAGGTGAGAGGTGCATACAGATGAGGGGTGATGACAGGTGAGGGGTGATGACAGTTGATAACAGGTGATATCAGGTGAGGGGGGAAGGCGATAACAGGTGAGAGGTGGATACAGGTGAGGGGTGATGACAAGTGAGGGGTGATGATAACAGGTGAGAGGTGCATACAGATGAGGTGATGACAAGTGAGGGGTGATGACAGGTGAGGGGTGATGACAGGTGATAACAGGTGAGAGGTGCATACAGATGAGGGGTGATGACAGGTGAGGAGTGATGACAGGTGATAACAGGTGAGAGGTGCATACAGATGAGGGGTGATGACAGGTGAGGGGTGATGACAGCTGATAACAGGTGATAATAGGTGAGGGGGGATGACAGGTGCTAACAGGTGAGAGGTGCATACAGATGAGGGGTGATGACAGGTGAGGGGTGATGATAACAGGTGAGAGGTGCATACAGATGAGGGGTGATGACAGGTGAGGGGTGATGACAGTTGATAACAGGTGATAACAGGTGAGGGGGGATGACAGGTGATAACAGGTGAGAGGTGAATACAGGTGAGGGGTGATGACAAGTGAGGGGTGATGACAAGTGAGGGGTGATGACAAGTGAGGGGTGATGACAGGTGATAACAGGTGAGAGGTGCATACAGATGAGGGGTGATGACAGGTGAGGGGGTGATGACAGGTGAGGGGGTGATGACAGGTGAGGGGGTGATGACAGGTGAGGGGGTGATGACAGGTGTAGCGTTTGCGTTCTTGCGTGAAGTACGTTTCCCAACCGAACAGCGAGTTAAATATAAAATAACGCATAAATGAACGTCCACTGAAGTCCAGTACTGACCTCAGATCAGACACAAAGCACCATAAACTGTGAGACACCACCAGAGAAGACGTCTACTTCAAACCTCGAGATTATATCTATTAATAACCTCTATAGAATCTTATAGATGCACACACACACACACACACACTATATATATATATATATATATAGTTCATATAGTATATGTTTATATATAATATATAACTGATTCTACTCAATTTTTTCTCTTTTTTTTAAGAAAACATTAAACAGACAGAATAGCAGCATCATGTAAACCACATGAGGATTGCAACTAGCTTTTTTAAGATCACCCTTAGTAATAAAATGTGATTTAGTGTATACACACACAGCTGTTTACTTTTAGACTTAAACACAAGCCAAAATTGGAAAAAAAAAAACAAAAAAAAACAAAAAAAAAACAAGAAAAAGAAATAACTGATATGCTGGATATTTTCATGATGTTTACACTATAGCAACATTAAAGCTATACTATAATAATATTTATTATAAAGTGTAAATATCTGTAAAATAGATCCCAATTACAGCAATAATGATCAAAAATAACAGGAAACATTTATGTAGATAAACACACACTAACACAGCATCCCAACCAGCGCCTGTTCATATATGCAAAAAAAAAAAAAAAAATCCAAGCGATTGATTTCGAGAGAGCAAGAGAAAGAGAGAAAGGGAAAGAGAAAGTAAGCTTTTCTGTTTTTTTTTTCTTATGCAAATGAGCTTGTTTTCTTGACCAGTCAAAAATTAATAAACATATATAAATGTAATCTATTATATCTATTAAAAAATCATTTGTATGAATAATTAAAAAGAAAAGTGTAAATACTATAACTAATAGTCACAATAACTAATAATAACTAGTATAACATCTATTAGCTATAAACTACACTGTACCTTCATCAAACCCCCTAAATAATCAGCTATACCTGCTCCACAGGACCCGAACGATATATCAGTACACCGATACTGTCATCAATATCGGCAGCCCGTGGAATTTTATTGACATTTACAAAAAAACAATTCTGCCATTGAAGCACCAAATATATTTTTATATGGTCTGTTTTATATATATATAAAAAAAAAATGGCACCGAAAATAACAGTACATTATACCTGCTCCACAGAACTCAACCGATATATCAGTCAGCCGATAAAATCGGTCGATATAGGTTACAGCCCATAGTTTTTATTAATAACGGCAAAAAAAATAAATCTGCCATTAAAGCACCAAAGCTAGTTTTATATGGTTTGTTTTATACATAAAAATGCCTTGAGGATAAAGTTGCATTATATCTGTTCAAACCTGACCGATATATTGTTCAGACGATAACATTGGTTGATATTGCCAGGCCATGACTTTTTATAAATATCAGCATCTGCCATTAAAGTAGAAAAACATTTACATATGGTTTGTTTGATTGCCTTGATGATTACCATTCAATATATCTGCTCCACAGGACCTGATCGATTTAAAAGCCAGATGAAAATCGTTCAATATCGATGGCCAATATAGATTTTTATCAATATCGCCACAAAATAATTAGTCGTTAAAGCACCAAAGTCTATTTAGTATATAAAAGGCTCCACGTAATTATATAAGGTGTTGAGGATAACATTACACTTTACCCGCTGCACAGGAACTGACCGATATATCAGTCAGCCGATAAAATTGGTTGATATTGGCAGCCCATGAAAATGTTATAATATCATAATTTTTATATGGCATGTTTTATAGAGAGAAAAAAAGCCTTAAATGTAATATTACATTAAATCTTCTTCGTGTAAACCAATCAATCAACCAGTTAAATCATTAGATTCTTTTACAGCCCAAATATTTTTATTGATTTCTGCAAAAATATAGTCAGATCCATAAGTATTTGGACAGTGAGACTATGTTTGTAATGCTTATATTGCATCTGTTACAACTGTTCAGGATTAAAGCCTTTCTATACATTACCTCCTCCTGTTATACAGCCTCAAAAAAAAAATGGAAAATTGACTAAAAAGTATTTATAGGGCCAGATTTGCCCAAATGCCTTGTTATAACAAATGTTCCAATTGCTTTCGAGCTGTTAAAATTATGCGAGATAATGCAAGCTAACCAGCTAACCAAGTTAGGTAAAGCTAAGCTAAGTAAACAAAACTGTAATAAAAAATACTTTCTTTTAAGTTAATCGAGTGCTGGACGTTAATCTACACAAATTTCTCTCCTGAAACCTTTTTATTTGGGTGAGTTAAGAGCTTCTGTTTATTTACAGTAAGCTTAGATTCCCGAAATTCTCCAGCACTAAGGCTGGAGCAGTGGCATTAGCAGCTAACCGCTAGCTTAGCGCGGTGTGTGGCTAATGCTAATGCTGCTGCAGCAGTCCTAACCAGGGTTAGCAGTAGGCTACAGGCTGATAATACTCATCTCTGAATGGGGAAATAGTGGTTAGCGGCTAATGCTACTTTAGCCCCGGTGAGGGAAACTTGACGGAAACTCATATTTTATTCCAGTTTGTGAAAAAATAATAATAATAATAAGTATATAATTATAATGTGCAAGTATAAAGACAGTGTCACTTAACAAAAAAGTGATTTGTGACATGAAAAAACAGTATTTGAGACATGAAATCACATGCTTTTGTAAGCATTTCATTATCCAATATTTATGGATCTGACAGTAAATATGACCAAACAAAACGAAAATTTCCATAAATTGAGTATATAGTTGTAATGAATAGGCATAGTGACAAAAAGGCACTTGAAGAAAAAAAAAACAAAAGTAGAAAAAAGCTGAGCAAATATTAATGGATGACTATCAAACATAATTTTATTTAAATAGTGAAAAACGTGATAAATTAACAGACACAATCAAGCACCAGTATTTATAGTGAGTCTATGTTAAACCATGTTAAACAAAAACCCCACCAAGAACTAAAAACTGCATCACCTTCAGAACATCACTATAACACAACAGCATCGATCCTGTCCTTGTATTAAGATTTTTTTAGATATTTATGGACAAAAATATCATTTGAATTTTGTTTATTAGTTCATGTTTTTTAGACGTTGTTCCAAATATGAACACTTTATTTTTAAAGTCTAATGGCTTTATTACACTGCCATAACTTAATAACACAATGACTACATTGTTTTATATTATGACTAATTCATAGTAGTCTGAAGTATTCCGACCTGCAATGAATTATAATGAATTATAGTAAATAATTGACATCAGTTACTGAGAAATTGGCCTTTAATAACAATGTACAATAATTGTATATATATATTAAGTTAGTTTAGCAAACCAACCAATAATAACATGCTCATTTGCATAAAAAAGGCAGAAAAGCTATGTCTGCTGTGTCTCTCTGAGCCGCTGGCTATCTGGACTATAGTGTACTCTGTGCGGTGCTGGCCGGCTCTGTACCGTTCCACTCACTCACTCACTTCATGAATAAATATTCCACCATGAACGCGATGACGAAGGACAGTGCGCTGAACGCTCCCACCAGCAGGGCGGCGACGCGCTCGTCTGTGCCCGCGATGCCCACCGCTTTGCCCGTCTTGCTGGTGGGCGTGTCCTCGAGCGCCGGTAGCTCAGCTCTGCGGAGTGTGAAGGGTGTGGGGGGGCTCTGGGGTCCGCAAAGCTCCTGAGCGCTGTCCAAACACTTCCGACACACGAACACACGGAACCGGTAATCTGTGTTCCACTGCAGGCCTGAGATCTGAAAAACTGTGGCCTCACCCTTATACACCTACAGAGAGAGAGAGAGAGAGAGAGAGAGAGACTGTTACATCACTGACATATCGTAAAGTATTCCAAACTGTTACACCATTGTATTAACCAATAGCTAGTCCCACAACACACTTCACACAGTCACACTACTGACCCATATCAATTCTACACTATAACTCCATTGTAAGACATTCTATAGTGTTACACCACTGACCTATAACACATTCCACACTGACACACCACAGTTCTGTAACACATTTCACACTGTTACACCACTGACCCACAACCATTCTACACTTAACCACCACTGACCTGTAATACATTTCAAACTGCTACACCACTGACCTCTGACACATTTTACACTGATACACCACTGACCTGTAATACATTTCACACTGTAATCATTACAAACAATTACTCTATTGAGCTGTAACACATTGTACACTGTTACACCACTGATCTGTAACACATTGTACACTGCTACACCACTGACCTCTAACACATTTCACACTGATACACCACTGACCTGTAATACATTCCAAACTGCTACACCACTGATCTGTAATACATTCCAAACTGCTACACCACTGACCTGTAATACATTCCAAACTGCTACACCACTGATCTGTAATACATTCCAAACTGCTACACCACTGACCTCTAACACATTTCACACTGATACACCACTGACCTGTAACACATTTCACACTGATACACCACTGACCTGTAATACATTCCAAACTGCTACACCACTGACCTCTAACACATTTCACACTGATACACCACTGACCCACAACCATTCTACACTAAAACACCACTGACCTGTAATACATTCCAAACTGCTACACCACTGACCTCTAACACATTTCACACTGCTACACCACTGACCCACAACCATTCTACACTAAAACACCACTGACCTGTAATACATTCCAAACTGCTACACCACTGACCTCTAACACATTTCACACTGATACACCACTGACCTGTAACACATTTCACACTGATACACCACTGACCTCTAACACATTTCACACTGATACACCACTGACCTGTAATACATTCCAAACTGCTACACCACTGACCTGTAATACATTCCAAACTGCTACACCACTGACCTCTAACACATTTCACACTGATACACCACAACCATTCTACACTAAAACACCACTGACCTGTAATACATTCCAAACTGCTACACCACTGACCTCTAACACATTTCACACTGATACACCACTGACCTGTAACACATTTCACACTGATACACCACTGACCTCTAACACATTTCACACTGATACACCACTGACCTGTAATACATTCCAAACTGCTACACCACTGACCTCTAACACATTTCACACTGATACACCACTGACCTGTAATACATTCCAAACTGCTACACCACTGACCCCTAACACATTTCACACTGCTACACCACTGACCCACAACCATTCTACACTAAAACACCACTGACCTGTAATACATTCCAAACTGCTACACCACTGACCTGTAATACATTCCAAACTGCTACACCACTGACCTGTAATACATTCCAAACTGCTACACCACTGACCTGTAACACATTCCAGTGCTACACCACTGACCTGTATTACATTCCAAACTGCTACATTTCACAAGTGAGCTGTGATGCTTACCACACTGTTACACCACTGACTTTTAACAAATTCCACATTGTTTTTCCACCGACTCATAGCACATTCACAAACCAGTAACAGTGTTACACCACTGACTTGTAAAAACCCAAATAATTAAAATCACTATTAATAGAGGAATAATGAACTTGTCAGGCAGGGAGGATGAGGGATTGTAGCTGTGAGGATGGTTAATATGTTGAATTTAAACATGAATTCTATCCCTTTTTCATTTTTTGATAAAAGAGCAGATACATCCCGACTGATGGTTTACATTATGGGTTAAGAGAAGAGTGTGGAGAGGGGACGTGTGGATGATCTATCGCTTTAATAAAAGCTCTGAGATTGACTCTAATCCTTAACCTGACGATCTCTGGAATATTACTGGTGTGTTTGTATTATAGCCGCCGGGCCGAGGACAGAAATCCAAGATCTCCCTCTAAACACCTTCATTTCCTGCAGGAGATCAGATAAAACACTGCTGTACATCATCTCCATCCATCTGTAGCTCCTCCTCCTCAGTGTAAAATATTACAGTACCTAAATTTAAAGTGTGTTTAGCATACAGCTCTGAAAAATAAATAAATAAAAAATTAAAAGAGCACTTCGGTTTCTAAATCAATTTCTCTGATTTAGCTATTTATAGGTTTATGTTTGAGTAAAATGAAATTTGTTGTTTTATTCTATAAACTACAAACAACATTTCTCCCAAATTCCAAATCTTTTATTTATTTGCAGAAAATGAGAAATGGCTGAAATAACAAAAAAAAAAGATGCAGAGCTTTCAGACCTCAAATAATGCAAAGAAAACAACAAGTTCATATTCATAAAGTTTTAAGAGTTCAGAAATAATCAATATTTGGTGGAATAACCCTGGTTTGTTTTTAATCACAGTTTTTTTCATGCATCTTGGCATCATGTTCTTCTCCTCCACCAGTCTTACACACTGCTTTTGGATAACTTTATGCTGCTTTACTCCTGGTGTAAAAATTCAAGCAGTTCAGTTTGGTGGTTTGATGGTTTGTGATCATCCATCTTCCTTTTGATTATATTCCAGAGGTTTTCAATTTGGTCAAAATCTAAGAAACTCGTAATTTTTAAGTGATGTCTTTTTTTTTCCCAGAGCTGTATTCACCCTAATGAGACACTGTAGCTCCCTGCTTCTCAATGTATAATATTACAATACCTACATTTAAAGTGTCATTGATATATACATATATTTGCCCTGATGAGGGACTTTACTCATTTGTGTCTTTTATAAAATCTTTTAAGTTGCTCCATAATGTGAAATCTGGGCATAGATCAACCTACAGCAAAACCTCAGCATCCACCTAGTGACACCTTAGAAACCACCTAGCCACACTTTAGCAAGCAATAACTGTTAGCAGCCATCTAGCAACTAACTAAAAACTACTGCAACACTGTAGCAACCACCAAGCACTAATACCCTAGCAACCATCCCCTATGTCACAGCAACACTTGTGTTCTGCAGTCACGCAGGAACTGCGCTCTCTGTTCTACTCCTTTATCTAGAACATCTCAGATGAAGGAGTGTCAGGTGAAGTGTTGGGTTCTGCGGGATCTGATGAAAAGATATACAGGGCTGAAGGGGGCGGGGCTACTCACCCTACCCACACAGACCCATCTGTCAGCTGGCATCATCCTGCCAGCCTCAGTTTCCTCCTCCCATCTGTGTGTGTGAGTGTGTGTGTGTGTGTGAGAGAGTGTGTGTGTGAGTGAGTGTGAACTTAAAGAATAGCTGCTGTCTCAGACTGCAGTCGCACTGACACACACACTGACACACACACACCTTTCTGCATCCTGTTATCAATGAGAAGCACCTGGTTGGTGTTTCTGATTAGAAAATAGCTCTATTTTCAAAAAGGAATTTGGTTGCTAAATGGTTGCCAGGTGGTTTGTCTCAAGGTGTCTGCTATGACGTTTCAGGTGGTTGCTCAGGTGTTGCCAAGCGGACACTTTGGTATTCATGGTTGTTGTCATGTTGTTGCTAAGTGATTGTTTTGATTTTATTGTTGCTATTGTGTTGAAAAATGTGGTTGTTATTGTATCTCAGGTGGTTGCTATGGTAATTCTAAGTGTTTTAGGTGGTTGCTATGGTGTATGCTGGGAAGTTGCTAGGGTAGCCAATTTCTGGATGCGAGATGGGTGCTACCGTGTGCTAGAGTGGTGGGAGGGGATTTCTATAATGTTATTATAGTGTCACATGTTTTTGCTGTTGCTATGTGGTTGCTGTGGTACCTCATGTTGGTGGTTTAGCATTACAAGTATATCTAAGAGGTAGCTGTTTCTAATAAAGCGACCAAGGAGTGAAAGCACAAGGAGTTAGGTAGGTGTTTCTAATAAAGTGGCCAGTGACTGGATTTTCCTGGTTGGGTCATTGTTGGATCATTGTAACTGCCTTAGATAAAGTAGTAACCACCTAGCAACACTATAGCAACCACCTAATATACAATAAAAAAACATTTACGAACACCATGTACTAATCAATACTTTAATCAACAACATGGCAATAACCGTGAATACCAAAGAAACCACCTGAAAACACCTGAGCAACCACCCGAGACCCCATAGCAACCACCTTGTTGGATATTTTTTTAATGATTAGCTGTATCTCACCTGTTTGTATTCAGACTCTCTCCCAATTAACACCTGGAGAACGTAGCTGACTGGATCTCCTCTCATTGGAGGAATGCTTTCCCATGTGACCTCACACAGGCTTCCCTCAATCTGTAACACTTTGGGTGCTGCAATGCAGAGAAACACAATCAGATATGTAACAACACATTGACTAATTACTTACTGACATCACCATTATGTTAATTTGTTACATATTTAAAATGTGCTCTATAATGTTCATATGATCCACACACTCATTCTGACAGACTGTAATACACTACAGGAAGGGTAGGGGGTGCTCTATAAAGCTCTATAATGTTCATATGATCCATACACTCATTCTGACAGACTGTAGTACCCTACAGGAAGTGTAGGGGGTGCTCTATAATGCTCTATAATGTTCATACGATCCACACACTCATTCTGACAGACTGTTATAAACTAGAGAAATGTAGAGGATGCTCTATGTTGCTCTATAATGTTTATATGATCCACGCATACATTCTGAAAGACTGTAATACACTACAAGAAACATCGATGATGCTTTATAATACTCTACAATGTTCATATGATCCACAAGCTCATTCTGAAAGACTGTAATACACTACAGGAAGTGTAGGGGGAACTCTATAATGCTCTATAATGTTCATATGATCTATGCACTCATTATAATAGACTGTAAGACACTACAGGAATTATAGTGGGTGCTCTATAATGCCCTATAATGTTCATATGATCCATACTCTTATTGTGACAGAGTGTAATACACTACAGGAAGTATAATGATACACAAGTTCAATCTGGAAGACTGTGCTTACCTTTAAGTACAGGTGGGACGGACTTGGTGGTGCTGAAAGTGTGAACGTCTGAGAAAGTTCCTTCTCCAGCGTCGCTGACAGCCTGGATCCTGAAGCTGTAGCTGCTGGACTCTACCAGTCGCTGGACCTTGAAAGTGTGGCTTGGGCCTCTGTAGATGGTTGCAAATCTAAAATAAATAGCAATAAAAAAACATCAACCTACAAAATGCCTTTAAAAAATACATTATGGTAGCCAGCAATTCCTTGTAGAATGGTGCACCACCCCCTTGACTCAGCTAAACCTTCCTTCATAGGGCTTTTTCACAGCAGCATTATTTGTCCTGCATTATTTTTTTTATCAACACAAAGTGCGTTGTGATGCTCTTTGCTATCTTACACCCCGTCAACAGTCTATTTTCACACCTTGCGCCTGCGCTGTTAAAATAGCGTTCAGGAAATTTAGTTATAAATCTACACTGATGGGTGTGGTGGTCTGGAAGTGAGGTGTGTTCAGGTAAAGTTCTGGTGTGTTTCTATATATTTTGGTGGTGGAAAACACAGGAGCTCCACTGACTGATTAAAACCCTGACAACAGCCAATCATCAGAGTCCATTTCTATAGGTGCTCCCAGTGCTCGTACACCCTCACTCATAAAAAACACACACACACAAAGACGCACTGCACAGCACTTATTGCTCCTTTAATGTGATGATAATATAAATGTAAAATTATAATATAAAATATAATATATAAAATTAATATAAAACAATATTATATAAAAAATATATATTATACAAAAAAATAATATAATGTAAAATAAATATAAAACTATATGCAGAAAAACAGTAAATAAAATTACAAATACAGATAAAAAGGAAAAACTGAAATTAAAGCGTCGAAAAGCGATATGAAATTAAGAATGCACACACCAAAAAAAGTATAAATTATAAAATAATAAATACAGGTCCATATAAAAAAATAGATTATTTTTGAAAAGTTACTTAATTTCAGTAATTCAGTAAAAAAAATCGGTGTCTCAGTATATTAGAATATTATGTATATACACACACACACACACACACACACAATTGGTACTTTCGGCAGTGTGAGCAGTGTGGGCAGTGTGCCAATCCTGCCGGAAAATAAAATCCAGATCTAAAATATTAATTGCAGCTCCAGCACTAAAACTGAAGCACCAACGGATATTTAACCTGTGCTCACTGACTGTGTACAGGGTGAGGAGGAAACCGGGGGGACTTTTATATTCAGCTGATTTGTTTCTCAGTCTGTTGTGGGTGAAGAATTGTCTGTGTATAAATCAGCAGTATAGAGGTTCAGTATTTCTCACAGCAGATCTGATAACGTATTAAAGTGCAGTGATCTGATCTACGCTGATATAAATCAAATCCCGGCACTCCGGCAGGATCACTGGAGAGAGAAAACGCCGGAATAATGGCAGCTTGTGTTTCTGGGGTCGGCGGACGCTGTGCAGTTTTCAGTAACGGCACTTTGGCTTTAATTGCAGCTTAATCAGTCAATCCATCAACCTTTATTTAAAGTGGAAATACACCGAGGGTGACCTTCATTTACAATGTAGCTGTGTATTATACAAAAGAAAGGATTGAGAATATAATAAATAAGAAATAATATATTTAAACCCCCCCCCCCCAAAAAAAATGAGACAGATTGAGAGAGTGAGACAGACTTAAATAAATAAAAAATTATGTAAAAAGAATATAAAACTATATGCGGGAAAACAATAAAAATTAAATATATCGAGTAAAAGAGAAAAAAAGACAAAAGTGATTTAAAGCATTGAAAAGTGATATAAAATCAAAAATGCACTCCAAAAAAAACAAAGTACAATTATAAAATAATAAATATAGGCCCATCTTAAAAAATCTGAATATTATTTTAAAAGTTACTTTATTTTAGTAATTTAATAAAAAAATAAACGAATATAAAAAAATAATATAATTTAAAATATATTATATTTAAAAAATAATATCATATAAATTAATACAAAACTATATGCAGGAAAACAATTAAAATTAAATATAGAGAGTAAATAAAATTACAAATGAAAAGGAAAAAGAAAAAAATGAAATTAAAGTGTCGAAAAGCAATATAAAATTAAGATTGCACACAAAAGAAAAAAAATATCATTTTAGTAATTCCATTAAAAAAATCCGTGTCTTATAATATTAGAATATAATACATGACCAAATCCTGCTGGAAAATGAAATCCTCATCTTCATAAAAGTTGTCAGTAGCAGAGGGAAGCATAAAGTGCTGTAAGATTTAGTGGGAAAACAAAACTGCACTGACTTTAGACTTGATAATAAAACACAGTGGATCAACACCAGCAGATGACAGACATGTCTCTTTATCCAAACCATCACTGATTGTAGAAACTTCACACTAGACCTCGAGCAGTTTGGACTGTGTGTCTCTCCACTCTTCCTCCAGACTCTGCTCCCTTGATTTACAAATGAAATGCAGCGAGAGATGTTCACTTGTGTAACTAGAGCTAAAAGCAGATCTCCACGCATTTATTTCAGCGTCCGGCCGGGATTAACGTTCCACCCCACGCTAATTTTGATTAAGTACCTGAATCACTCGCAGCCATCGCTTATAATTTATCTAAAAACACAAACCGCTTATAAAAGCTAATGCACACCAATCAGAGCACTAATCACCCAGATGGCATCAACACAGACACAGTGACTGTTCTGATCTGATTAAAAAAAGCTCTAATTTTTTGGCAGGATCAAAAATAAATCAGTTTATCTGTGTGAAAGACCTTTGAAGCTCATCCTTTTATCAATGTTCCTCTGATTACACCACAAACAACAAGATACATGATAAAAATCATTTTTAAATTTGACTAAATTAAGAGCTTAGTGTATTCTTGTTATCATTGTTCAAAACAATTGTAGGTAACACTTCCTATGAATCCATTTACTAGGGATACAGCATAATTCATAATGCTAAGCTGCTGTAAACTAAATGGGTGGGGGTAAATAAATTGATGTAGGGTGAATGATCAGGGCTAAACTACTGTAGGCTGAATGGGTGGGGCTAAACTGCAGCAGGCTGAATGGGCGGGGCTAAATAAACTACTGTAGGCTGAATGGGTGGGGCTAAACTACTGTAGGCTGAATGGGCAGGGCTAAACTGCTGTTGACTGAATGGGTTGAGCTGAAATACGGTAGGTTGAAAGGATGGGGTTCAAATGTTTCAGGCTGAATGGATGTGGTAAATAAACTGCTGTAGGCTAAAAGTGTGTGGCTAAATAAACTGATGTAGGTTAAATGGGTGTGGCTAAATAAACTGATGTAGGCTAAATGGGTGGGGCTAAACAGCAGTAGGCTGAATAAGTGGGGTTAAATAATTTGCTCTAGAATGAATAGGTGAAGCTGAACTACAGTAGCATGAAAGGGCGGGGCTACACAGTTGCAGGCCAAATGAGTGGGGCTAAAAAAACAGCTGTAGGCTGAATGAATGGAGCCGAACTACAGAAGACTGAATAATGGGTGGGACCAAATAAACTGATTTTGGCTGAATGGGCGGGGTCAAATAAAAAGATGTAGGCTGAATGGGTGTGGCTAAATAAACTGATGTAGGCTGAAAGGGTGTGGCTAAATAAACCGATGTAGGCTGAATGGGTGGGGTCAAACTACAGTAAGCCGAATAATGGATGGGGCTAAACTGATGTAGGATGAATGGGTGGAGTTAAACTACAGTCGGTAGAATAGGTGAGGTCAAACTACAGTGGGCTGTATAATGGGTGGGGCTAAACTATCTGCTGTAGGCTGAAAGGTTGGAGCCGAACTACAGTAAGCTAAATGGTTGGAGACGAACTACAGTAGGCTAATGGGTGGGACCAAATAAACTGATTTAGGCTTAACAGGTGGAGCCAAACTACAGTAGACCGTATAATGGAGAGGGCTAAATAAACTGCTGTAGGCTGAATGGGTGGAACTAAATAAACTAATCAAGTCTAAAAGGTGTGGCTAAATAAACTGCTGTAGGCTGAATGGGTGGAGCCGAACTACAGTAGGCTGTATAATGGGTGTGGCTAAATAAACTGATGTAGGTTAAATGCGCTGCAGACTGCGCTGACCTCTCCTGACCCTGTATCTCAGGTTAACTGCAGTAATGAGAGAATTACGAGCGTTTAAATTGACTGAAATACTTTCAGACGGCCCGGCTGGGTGCTAATTATCCTCCATCAGAACCCATCTGCCCGTCCCGATGCCCGCTCCCCTGGCGCTGCCAACAGAGCGGCTCTGCCAAGAAAAACAACTACCAGCATCAATTACATCAGGTAACATGCAGCTGTTCCAGCTCCACAGGTCAGACCCCGCAACATCCCTACAACACAGGTCAACCCGGATCAGGTGACGGTACACAGACGTATGAGTGATTACAGACACTGTAAACCTGCAATATGTTACAACTCAAATAAAACTAAATAAATCTAAATTATAAATCTAGTCTATTTCATTTTTATTTATTTATATACGAATTTGTATGAACAAATCTTATTCATTACTTTCATTAGCTCTTATTTGTGCCTCCTTGAACAAGTATCATTTGTGTATATAGTGAATATAATATTTAGGTATATATAATTATTTTTTGGTATATAAATTTGGTGTATAATAATGTTTATTAAGTTATAGGGCTGGACGAAATGGCCACAATTTACATCACTATATACAGTGTTTATTCATTTCTGTCAACACAATATATAATTCTGATATTGATTTGAACAGTATAGATACCAACCTTGGTTTATATAACCATTGTGCCAATAGAGCTTGATGATATGGTTAAAAAAAAAAATATATATATATATATATTATATTACAATATTTAGAGGAAACATGTTATTCCTTATTTCACACAATTAGAATATGGGCTATACAAAACTATTTTCAGTTTCAGTCCCTTTCAGAATGAGCTGTTTAAGGGCTCTGGCCATGTTTCTGCTGAGCATTTACGACACATTAGCGTTAGCTTGTGCTAAATGGTAAAATATGACCAAGCTAGATCATGCTAACTGCGACAGAAGCACATAACTGTTTATTATTTGAAAGTACAAACATTTTTCTTTATGCTGATATGCCACAGCCAGTAGGTATAGATCCCTTCCTCAGACGAAGTCTGCTGGCTAATTCTGTTCTGTACTGTCTGAGCTTCTTAACCAAAATGACCAAAATATCAGATCTTTGTGTTGTGCTCTTGTGGGAGTTGATGGATGAGAGGTGGAGCCAGAGCGGTTCTATGTAGGTTTCCTTATTGTGACGTCACAATAAACAGATGTGTGTTTTATTTTCGCACTTTTAGTGTTTATAGGGGCTGTCGAAACCCAACTGGAAATAAAAAACATACAAAAAAAAAAAAACCTTCAACTATTATGCTATTCAAATACTGTTTCATGAACTGTACAGTGATTTTTATTACACTTTTAATGATAAAATGAAACGTACTGATAATATCCCTGATATTCTTATTAAAGCATATAGTCATATATGTATCACGATAAAATATTAATTGATATATTGCCCAGTTCTGATGTATAATAAATTCCCTTTATAATCAATAAAGGAATAAATGACTTCATCCATCCATCTAAACGAGCTCACCTGTGGTTCTTGTCCTCCATTTGCAGGTTGTAGAGCATCTCGTCCCCCAGCTGACCTTTGGTGATGTTGGCGTCCCCCCACTTCAGTTTGAGGCTCTGGGGTCCGGCAGCGCTGCACTCGAGGCGAGGGGGCAGGGGGGGCAGGGGTTTAGTCCGGGCCAGCAGAGGGGGGCATAATGGACCAGAACCAACTGCATTCACTGCCTGGATCTGCACACTACCACACACACACACACACACACACACACACAGAGCATATACATAATTAATCTATAATGCTCATAACATTATTTTAATATGATCCACACTCTCATTCTGACAGACTGTAATACTCTGCAGAAATCAGTAGAGAGGGGGTGCTTTATAATGCTCTATAACGTTCAAATGATTCACTCGCTCATTCTGACAAACTGTAATACAATACAGGATAAATAGGGGGCGCTCTATAATGCTTATATGATCCACACTCTCATTCTGACAGACTGTAATACACTACAGGATAAGTAAGGAGCGCTCTATAATGCTCTATAATGTTCATATGATTTACATTCTCTATCTGACAGACTATAATACATTAGACAAAGTGTAGGGGAAGCTCTATAATGCTCTATAATGTTCATATGATCCACACGCTCATTCTGACGGACTGTAAAACACTATAGGATAAGCAGGGGGCGCTCTATAATGCTTTATAATATTCATATGATCCACACGCTCAATTTTGACAGGCTATAATATGCCATAGGAAGTACAGGGGGCGCTCTATAGTGCCCTAGAATGTTCATATGATCCACACTTTTATTCTAAAAGACTGTAATACACTACAGGAAGTACAGGCGGTGCTCTATAATGCTTAACAATGTTCAAATGATCCACACACTGTATGCTCTATAATGGTCATATGATCCACATTCTTATTCTGACAGACTCTATTACACTACAGGAAGCATAGGGGGCGCTCTATAATGCTCTATAACGTTCAAATGACCTACACACTCATTCTGACAGACTGTAATACACTACCTGATAAATAGGGGGCGCTCTATTATGCTTAACAATGTTAAAATAATCCACACATTTATTCTGACAGACTGTAATACACTACATGATGAATAGGGGGAGCTCTATTATGCTCTATAATGTTCAAAAGACCTACACACTCATTCTGACAGACTGTAATACACTACATGATAAATCGGGGGCGCTCTATTATGCTCAACAATGTTTAAATAATCCACACACTTGTTCTGACAGACTGTAATACTCTACAGAAAGCTGGTAATTTCTTCTTAAATGCTTTAAAATAACTTTATTCCACATTTGTGATTCTCATGAGATGCTGCGGTGGCATTTAACAGGTTTTGTTGTTTTTTTTTTACAGCAGTAAATAAAGCATATCCCACTAAATGTCAGCACCATCAGGGAATAAAGAATTATGTGCTTATATTAGTCACTGAAGAATGGACTAGCTGCATTTATTAGCATGCTAACAAGCGGTGTTTGTTTTGATTAAGGAGAAGCAACAGCAAAAAAACAAAAGGTAATCTCTCAGTTTTACGGCTGTAATCGATAACCCATTAGCGAGTTCCAGCACCGAGGGAATCCATAATGCGCCGGAACCTTTTAAAAAGCGCTTTAATTGTGAGTTAATTAATTTGAAAACAAATAAAAATCTCTCTTCTGGAAACAGTGCATTCATTAGCTCCGCTGCAGCGTAGACGGAGGAGAATAACAGCGGGCACAGGTGAACTGTCCTGAGCTGGGAGTGTAATAAAAGAAAAATAGATACCATTATAACAGCAGCAGATATGAATTAAAAGTCTGACGGTAAGTAGCTGAACGATTGTTTTCCGCTACACAAAGGGACATGATGGAGTGAATCACTAATCGCTGAGTTATGTGCTCTTGAGCAGCCTGACCTTCTCCTTACCGCTGACAAAAACAAAACTGAGTATTATAATTGAATAATGAGAATCTTTATAACTTTATAATGCTCTATAACATTCATATGATCCACACACTCATTCTAACAGACTGTAATGCACTACAGAAAGTGTAGGGGGCGCTCTATAATGCTCTATAATGTCCATATGACCCACAATCTCTATCTGACAGACTGTAATACACTATAAAAAGCATAGGGGGTGCTCTATAATGTTTGTACAATCCAACAGAAAGTGTAGGGGGCGCTCTATAATGCTTTATAATGTTCATACGATGCACACGCTCATTCTAACAGACTGTAATACACCACAGGAAGTGTAGGGGGCGGTCTATAATGCTCTATAATGTTCATATGATCCACAGTCTTTATCTGACAGACTGTGAAACACTACAGGAAGTCAAGACACCCACTTATAAAAGTTTTATAATCAATTGTGCTTAAAGCCACACGCAATCATATTACTTTATGCTAGTTTCTGATTTTCACACCTTCTTTCAGCACTTCAAACCCATTGACTATTTCACAGAAGGTAAATCAGAAGGGCATTGGTCACATTGGATGAAGCTGTCTGGGGCGGGGTTAATAAAGTAAATACAGGAAGAAGGTTCTGTGTTCTGGTCTAGCACATATTTCAGTGTAGTTTATCATGGAGCTGCAGCAGAGATGGCATTAGTTAGTAGCTAATAGTAGTAATTGTCTAGTTATTAAATCAGGTTAAACTGCACCTGAACAGCCAAATAGCATAAACAGGTGGAATACAGCTGATAGTCGGGTCGGATCGAAGTCTGATCACCTTTTTACCACATTCTCTCAACTTTTTTTTGGGATTGGACTGAGACCCCTTCCTCTTAAGTGCATTGGTGCAGCTGTTTTGGTCTAAAAAAAGAGTTCGCACCTGTCCAAACGAGTCTGATTTAGCCAGACTAAATAGTACTAATAGTACACTTAGACACTTCTATTTGTGGGAACTTAATATCATTAACATTCTTTCTTAAACCACACCCATTAAGGAAGCAGGGTTTGTATGGTCATAAAAAACCTGGAAAATTCATGGAATTTTCAAATAGCAATTTCCAGGCCTGGATAAGTTTTGGAAAAATAAAAATATCCAGAAAAAAATGGAAAAGTCATGGAAATTTGCAATCTACAAAGCTTTGTGTTTTTTCTTCTTTTATCTAACGATGGAAAAAAAGCTATTTTGAGCTGACAAATACATCAGCTCAGAGTTAATTCAGTAATTTAGCCCTGCCACTCATTTTATTATAAACAAATTGGGTCAACATTGCTTAAAGAAATGTTTTTTTTTAATCAAATTAATTTTAGGCCTACTGTAATCAATTTTAATTATAGTTTTAGTTGATTTTTGGTTTTATTGTCCATGTCTGCACTGATGTTTAACAACCGTATTGGCATGAAAATTTACCTTGAAGGCTTGGATAGGACATGTAAAAGTCATGAAAATGTCTTGGTTAAAAACTGTATGAACCCTAAAGAGGCTGCAGTTCTCCACATTCCTTCCTGTTCCTCAAAGCCTGAAGAGCGTTCCTCCTGATGCTGTTCTGAGGGCGCAGTTCGGAGGTCCTGGACTCTATAAATAGATTAATGAGTTCTGAGAGTAATCTGCGGACGGATCTGGGAGCGGATCTGAAGGTGAAGCTGAGCTAAACGTCAGTGTGTTTGACATTTATCTGAAACCAGAACACACTCTAACCTTTCCTCAGATTTCATTACAGCGGCCGAGCTAATGACCACAGACACCATCAGCCGGATGGAGCATCAGTCCTGACTCTGCGGCTAATAATAAAAAACAAGACATTTTCTATTCTTATTATTTTTGGCTCCAGTGGAGAATCATGACTATTAGAACTCTGCCTTCAGTTCAGAACACCAAGCTCAAAACCCACCTGCACCTAAATGCTAATAGCTTCTAGCTCTCTTCCTGGACTTTTGTTGTATGTTGGCGATATTTTGGTTGGTATTTTGGTGTATCTAGATTAAACAAGAACAATTGGTAAATGGGCCACTCCAGCGAATGGGTGCCATTTCTGTCCCCAGTAAATTATATGTATAAATGTGCACACAAAATAACTTTATAATACATTTTATTATAAAGCATTGTATCTTGTACATTGACCTTATTGCAAAAAAAAAAAAAGATATGTAATTACAAAATATTAATAAAAACTACTTAATACACTGAAGAAATAGCACTTGTTACCTCTCCCCGCTCTATACTCTAACTATAAACTTTACTATAAAACATTTTTGTGTGAATCCAAATCCCATCTATGCTTTAATAAAAAAAAAAGTATAATAAATCCATAATATTTAAGTTAAAATACACATTTTAGTCGTGTCCCTGGGTTTCACTCAGTCCTGTTACCGTAACACATTACCTCTGATAATCTGAAACATCTACAACAGGAAGTGACATCAGCTGGTTCTTCTGAAGATCATGGGAAGACCAAAATTAAGTTCCCTTATTAGTTTTTAGTCTGTATGTTTGATCTTATTGTAACTATAACTGAGGAGCTCAATCTCAACACTCACTCCTGTTACCTACATTAATTCTTACATCTTACTTGTTCATTTTTAATATGCAAATTTGGGAAAAATAACTAGAATGTGCTCAGTGTCCTCATGCTATTAGCATAGCCGCCGTTTAGCTATTATTCATGTTTCTGCTAATTCTCTGCTAAAAAAAAAAAAATCATTCCTGTTACTCAAAACATAAAAAGTAACAGTATTGAAAGCCAGTAACAGGAGTAAGTTCCAGCAACAGGAATTAGTGTCATTAATTGAAATGATTTTTTTAGTCATAAATATCAATTATTTGAACATGCAGTCAACCATTTATTTTAAATTAAGACTTTCTTTAGAGATAATTAAAGGAATTAGTGGACTTGCTTTTTAACATGCTTTTTAAATGAAAAAAGAGTTTTTTAACCATCTTCAGATTATAAATCTAGTAGAAAAAATCAAGTAAAGCTTTTTTGTTGTTGTTTTAAACAGTTAAATATGTGTGCTATTTGAGTCAGAGTTTAAAAAACAAAAAAAAATAAATACAACAAGTACATTAAAAGCCATTTTTTTGCTTTGATTTTAAGTAAAAACCTGATGAATGAAGTGCAGACTTTGACCTTGCAGAGACAGTCTGATCATATCTGATTAGCCTGTGTCAGAAGAGTCAGTAAGTGACACCAGTCATCTGAGAGATAACAGCGTCCGGCTCCCTGCACCTCCGGACACGGACAGCTCGCACAGATCAGTGCTGATTGGTTAGAAAATGAAATGCCTACATGTTTAATTACAGAACAACAACAAACAAAAAACAAACAATAATCATCAAACGAGACGTGAAGCGATGAGAAACCCGTCCCTGTCAGCCTGGATTTAATCCCCCTGCTGCTCCGTGGGAAACTCTGGATCAAGTTTGATGAAGATCATATGGAAGACTCTCCTTTTCCACATTAACCCATAACCTCAGCCATTATGCAAATGAGATGGAGAGCTAACAGCCCAAAACTGCAGAGGCTTCGGAACATCAGCGCTCCAGAGTCGGGACAGGAAACGCATTCTACACACTCATAAAAATGCTAATTCATTCAGCTGCAGGCCCACAAGGACATTAGTGGCATCACCAGTACTGAACACCTGCTGGCTTCAGATCCAGAGTACTGGGAAATGCCACGAGCAAAGACACGGACAACAACATTCAGTGCTAAGGTCAATAACATGGACAATGCTACAGACAACAATACAGACAACAACACACTCAATGACAGACAATGACACATTTAATGCTATGGTCAATAACATGGGCAATGCTATGCACAACCACACGCGGAATGATATGGACAACGACACGCTCAAAGCTACAGTCAACACAACGCTTAATGCTATGCACAATGACACAGACAATAACGTGGTCAATGCTATGGGCAAAGACACGGGCAAAGACACGGGCAAAGACACGGTCAATGACGCAGGCAATGACACGGTCAATGAAATGGTCAACAGCAGTGTCGATGCTATGGACAACAACAAGGGCCATGACATGGTCAATGTTACAGACAACGACACAGTCAATGCTATGGGCAATGACAGAGGCAATGACAGAGGCAACGACACAAGCTACAACATGAACAGTGAAAGGGTCAATGCTACAAACAATGACACAGGGCAACGACTCAGGGCAACGACACCGCCAGTGCTATAGACAATGACACTGTTAATGCTTTGAACAATGACACAATTAATGCTATGGACAATGACACAGTTAATGCTATAGACAATGACACAGCTAATGCTATGGACAATGAGAGAGGCAATGACACAGGCAATGACAGGCAATGACACAGGCAATGACACTGTCAGTGCTACGGACAACAACTCGGGCAATGACACAGACGATGCTATGGACATTAACATGGTCAATGCTATGGACAACGACACAGTCAATGCTATGGGCAATGACACAGGCAATGACACAGGCAATGACACAGGCAATGACACAGGCAATGACACAGGCAATGACACAGGCAATGCTACGGACAACAACATGGTCAATGCTACGGTCAATGACACAGGCAACGAAACAGGCAATGACACGGACAGTGTCATGGTCAATGCTATGAACAATGACACAGGCAACGACACTGTTATTGCTACGGGCAACATCATGAGCAAGGACACAGGCAATTACATGTTCAATGCTACGGATGACAACACAGATGATGCCACGGGCAATGACATGGGCATCACTACAATTAATGGCATGGTCAAAGCCATGGTGAACAACGTGGTCAAAGCCTCAATTGACGTCACTGTATATGTATACTATATATGTATACTCAAATATTAATATCATTTTTATTAAGTGCTTATTTGATGCTTGAAACTCTGCTAAGATTGCAACCCTATTTTATATTAATGTACTGTAAATAAATTCTATATTCTTATACTGTATTTTTTTGTAAATTACTCGTCACCGTTGGCAGGAGGCACTCCTGCAGGAGTGAGAATGAAGCCTACACTGATATCTGACAGCGATGAGGCAGGTGTATGTACCTGTACTCAGTGTCTGGCTGTAGGTGCTGCAGCAGGTGGCAGGAGGATGTGTCGAGCTGAACGGTCAGCTCCCCCAGTGTGAGGGTGTAGCAGCTGATTTCAGCTCCGTTGCTGCAAGGCTCCTCCCACTTCAGCGGCAGGCAGGTGGAGGGGGCGTAGAGGCCGCTAGCGGTGGGGTCGTACTCTAGAACACACAGACCTGAGACCACGTCCGGCACCGTGGCCGGAGTGTGAAGGCTGACCTGCTCGCTGTATGGCCCGACACCGGCCTGATTAACCGCCTGAAAAGAGAGAGAGAGAGAGAGAGAGAGAGAGAGAAAATACATACTGGAGGAATGAAATCTACTGAATTCAGTCGATTTATGATGAGAGTTTATTAATAGCAGCTACTCAGGTTACATTAGATTAGTTCATTACACTCATTTTTCACGTTAGGCTAGAGATTGCATTAATCCAGGCTGAGGCTCTATCAGCAGCCGGAGTCCGAGAGAGCACAGAACAGACGGTGGCCTTACTCTCTCTGGTTGGGTAGATGGCGCTCTCTCCCAAATGTATTGCTGCCATTCTGATGCTCTACAGCACAGGCGTCTGTTATGCCAGGTTCATCTGATTCCATTTTTGAATTGATTTTCAATTTTCAAATCAGGCTAAACACAAATGAGAAGCTAGATAAAAAAAAATAAAAAAAAAATACAAAAAAAATAAAAAATAAGATTTAAATAATAACTCGATCTAAAAGGATAAGTAGACAAGATAAAACACAACTATGTTATATATAATATCAGAATAATAAAAAAGGATGATTATAGAAAAATAATCTTTTATGCGAAGAAGAACTTAATAATGATGAGAAGAATGCAAAGCAAATAACTAGCAAAATGAAAATAAAAAGACTGAATAAAAATTAAATGAAGTAGAAGTAGAAAAGTACAATATAGGACAAAATACATTAATACAAAAATAAAACAATTATAAAAGAAAAAAAAAAGGTAAATGAAAAAGGAAATTAAATTATTTAAATTCAAAGTTGAGTTTCAGAGATTGCCTCCTGTAGGGAATTTCAGTTTACTTGTGTATACTGTATGAGTGGACATCCTCTAAAATGCTTTGAAATGTATAAATATCATAAATTATTATTACTCATATGCTTATGAGTCATGTCACAAAAACAAATTTCAGCGTGCTCCTGCGCTGTGAGGGTTAAATCTGACAGTATTACAGCATGTAGCTGTGATCAGTCAGCTCCGTCTCGTCTGCAGGATGGTAATGACTCCTGACCAGAGCCGCTCTTCACAGAATTAATAAGCAGAGAGGATCGCGCTGCTTTAGCATGTAGCTGCTGCTGGAGTTCAGCAGAGCGGGAAGAGACAGAGGGAAGAGCTTTAATGAAGATAAAAGCCACAGAGTTCATTTTCTCAAACCCAAAACCTTAAACCTTCCACTGTCTCATCGTTACAGAGCTCGTTATCTCCCCAGCGGACAGAGCGCTTCTATTCCTCTTCTGATTAAAACCTAACATCACTCTTCCTCATAATAATTATACTGTCTGCTTCCTCAGACTGCAGCTCTGTCTCAGTGTATAATATCACTATACCTACATTTAGAGTGTTATTAATATATACAGCTCTGGAAAGAATTAAGAGAACACTTCAGTTTCTGAATCAGTTTCTCTGATTTTGCTATTTATTGGTTTATGTTTGAGTAAAATGAACATTGTTGTTTTATTCTATAAACTACAGACAACACTTCTCCCAAATTCCAAATAAAAATATTCAGTCATTTAGAGCTTTTATTTGCAGAAAATGAGAAATGGCTGAAATAACAAAAAAGATAAAAATAAAGTTTTAAGAGTTCAGAAATCAATATTTGGTAAAATAATCCTGTTTTTTTAATCACAGTTTTTTTCATGCATCTTGGCATCATGTTCTCCTCCACCAGTCTTACACACTGCTTTTGGATAACTTTATGCTGCTTTACTCCTGGTGCAAAAATCCATCTTCCTCTTGATTATATTCCAGAGGTTTTCAATTTGGTACGATCAAAGAAATGTATTATTTTTAAGTGGTCTTACTTTTATCCAGGAGCTGTATACATATTGCCCTTAATGAGAGACTGTAGCTCCGCCTCCTCTGTGTATAATATCACAATACCTACATTTAGAGTGTTATTAATATATATTTACACTAATGAGTGTCTGTGGCTCCGCCTCTGTGTGGTGTAGGTGGTGTTCTTTACCTGTAGTCTGCAGCAGTAGTGTGTAGCTGGGGTTAGGCTGGAGATTTCACACTGTGTATCGACTCCGCTGTAGATCAGCTCCATCGGCTCCTGATCCCGACTCCACTCCAGCCGGAACTCCGAGATATCCGCTCCCGAACTCTCCGGGTTCTAAATCAGAAACATCACAAGGACGTACGGGTTTCAAATAAAGTGGCCAGTGATTCGATGCATGATATGGTTGGTGGGTGTTTCTAATAAAGTGGCCAGTGAGTGTCTTTACCTCCCAGCTGACCAGCACACAGGTATTGGAGGTGAGTGTGAGGGTTGGCGCCCCACACTGGCCCGGAGGACCCGCTGCAGTGGTCACTTCTGTGGGTTCTGAGAAAGCACCGTACTGTACAGGAGAGAGATAGAGGTCAGAAAAAGGGCTCTTTTTGCTCTATATCTCTCAACAGTGACTCCACCACAGGTCTAGTGCCTCTGCTGGCTGGTTGCAGTATGATGTGTAGCTCCACCCATTAACATACGTTTTTTAATGAGAAAACAGCCCGCATAATTTCTTCCATCAAATCGCACATGATGCCATGAGCTTTTTCGGTGTTTATCATAAAACATCAGATTAGATCAGAATTCGTTGATGATCAGAATTAAGTTAATTGGATTAGAAATGGACTATTTTCAGCAAGATACTTTGATCGTGTTGGTATTGGTTGATATTTAGGATTAGGCAGATCTGATCAGATCACCACTAGGGCTCCAATGATTGGTCGATATAATTGCCAGTGTTGATTATTTAATTTGTCGACTACAAATTTCATTGTTGACTAATCGTTAACTTAGTGATTTGGAACGCGATAAAAAAAAAAACAGGAGGACCAGTGAGTTATTATTATTTTTTTTTTTCGATCACATCGCGTTCAGTAGCTCCTCTATTTCCGCTTGTTGTTGTGTTTTACGTAGATCTCCGTGGAAACGTGCCCCAAAAGTTTACTCTAATTATGGTGCGCGGCAGTGGACAAATAGCTATGTTATTAAACGCGAGGAGATGAAACTCAGATATGTGTCTGAATGGGAGTAAAATTACAGGAGGACCACGGAGTTCAGAGAAAAACAGAAATTTTCTCAGAGGACGTCTGAGTAAAACACATACACTTACATTACAGACGGGAATAAAATCACAGAGGACACCCATAAAAGAGAAAATTACGCCAGAACCCCCTGAGAAACTAATCCCATCCAGATAGGGCTTAAGACTCCCAGACACTTGACAGTTGGCTATGGCATCCCTAGGCCATTGAACCTGTGATAGGTCTAATGCTCACATAGTGATAAAAATCAACTGTGATTTATCTTAAAGCCCTACATGCCATTTATGTTTTTTTACAGTCATTAGCTTTAGGGTAGGGTAGAACCACATATGCAGATGGGGAAGTTCTGAAAGCGGACCCGGTTCATCAGAAACTCGGAGCACGTTTGGGCCGTCTCGGACTCGGAGCTCTTAAAGTTTACTCTCGCCTGGGATCTCGCCATGATCAAATAAAAACGGTAAACAAAGCTGCAGATTAACATCACTGTGGCCTTTCTCAGCGCACACACACACACACACACACACACACTCTCTGAATTCACATCGCTCTAGTCCTCAGTTCTCTGTTTGTTTTCTGTTGTTTCTCTGAACTGGCAGAGAAATTACAGATTTATGCTTAATAATAATAATCATGATTAATCACATCATTATGCTTACTCTCGGATCAGATTGATATTTGTCAACAATGTGCATTAAGGTGATCAGGTTGGAACGTTATCACAGGAATCTCGGCATCAAAATACTAAGATAAGTATTGACGATACTCAGTATTATAATAAGTATTGCAATAAAGACCGAATTTCAGCACTAAGCTGCTTAAATACGTACTGAACAATACTCAGTATTACAGTACTTGGAACGGAACATGTTACATGATTTTCTTTAGCATAAAGGTACTCTGAGTGCATCTGTATTAAATAATTATCAGCATTAAAATATTCAGATCGAGTCGATATCAGACAGAATTTAGCATTATGATACTCATTATTGATTGAAATTGTCAGAAACTCAGCATTAAAATACTCAGATCAGTACTGGACTATAACCAGTAAGCTACACAGATCAAATCAGGTGATACTCAGCATTCAGATTTAAGCACTCAGTTTAAGCACTGACAGCTTCAGCCAGTATTTTCTTATTTGAACTGTGCAGTACCTCATTGAAATCTGTGTGGGTTGTGGCCATTCCACCAGTCCAATTTCCCCAGGTAAAGACAATCTTTGCAATAGCATGCAAAGAGTAGAAACTTGGAAACTGGCTTGTTTCCTGATGAACAGGTAATCACTGAGCTTCAGTAAGGTTCTTTAACCATAGCTAGGTTATTTACCACCACCACTAACGAAGCAAAGATGGCCATTTTGGACATTGAAAACGTAAAATTATTGACTGATCAGCTACAGAGCAAGACTCGTCATCGCTTGCCACTATGCGTGAATCTGGCAACCCGCGTGAGCTTTGCATCTGGGAGGAGCGGGTATTAGCTCCAAGAGTGCCGGTGATGGACAGTGAAATGAAACTCACCCCTGCCTCGTTGGCAGCTCGCAGGCGGAAGCTGTAGGTGGCGCCGGGGAGCAGACTGCCAACAGTGCACTCCAACTCAGAACCGCAATAAACAACCGCAGAGTCTGATTCCCCCTCAGCCATCTCCACACTGTACTCCGACACGCCACAGCAGCCTTCAGAGGAGGGACAGTCTGCAGACAGACAGACAGATAGACCGACCGACAGACAGACAGTGAGAAATAACAGTGAGTCATATAGTGTCCAAAACCACTTAATCCAGTTGGGATTACTGAACACCTGTCTTCTGCTTGTATCTGTGAAGCTACACTACATGTCCAAAAGTATTCAGACAGCTCATCAAATTAACGAGTTCAGCTAATTTACTGAAAAGAAGTGACCAATAGAACAGGAAGTTCTGAAGCAACCATGATCACATGACCCTGCGGTTTAAGGGTATAAAGCTTTTAATATGCAGCATTAAGGTACTCAGATCAGTTGCTATAGGACACTATACTCAGCATTAAAGGAGGAATCCAGTTTAAAATGGACTTGAGTTGTAGTGAAGCAAGATAACAAGTGATCGTTTTTTTAATAAATAACTATTTTTACATCATAAACAACAAGCTCAATGTAGCTCCTCACTTCATTGGTAGAATTCTGAAGGTGCTGGCATTTAAATGAGGCACTGGGAACTTTGAAAGTGTACAGGTACTTTTTTAAAACACTGTTTATACCATAGACTGTATATAAAGATGGACGCCGTGTCGCCGTTCCCATTCATTCAATGAAAATGAAGCCAAAATCTTCCGCCATTTTGGCGATTCAGAGACCAGAGTCTGCGCAGTAGAGACCAGAGGAGGGAGAAAGGCTGTGGAGAGCTCCTACTCATTTAAATAACTCCGCCCCTGAGGGCTGCCTCGCGGTCTCAGACTGCAGAGCGAAGCGGAGCGGAGCTGACGGTCTGTTATTGGTCCCGCCCATAACCAGCCCTTTTACCATAACCACACCTTTTTTGAATAGAGCTGAATAACGTTTTAAAAAACGAATTCTGTGAGAATATAAAAATTTGACAATATACGCAGAGGTTACACTAGCTGCTGCATTTAAATAATGGAGGTAGAATTACAGCATATTAGAAAAAAATGTGATTAAAAGTTGTCTGTTTTGCCATTGAAACCTATGGGGATGGGTGGAGTTACACAGCTTTCTGCAGCCGAACAGCAGGGGGCGCCCGACCTGTGGTGGCTTCACTTTTGAGAGACGATGCTCTGTCCAGCTATACACAGTCTATGGTTTATACACACAGTACCTTCTGGCAGTTTTCTGTTTAACATTAAGGTACTAAATGCGTGCTACTTAGACATAAGATTGAATCAGTGCTCACAATTATGGTACATGGATTGGATCAGTATTAGATAATATTTGGCATCACCCAAAATTCAGCAATAACATTATTAAAGTACTCGGTACCACTTTAAAATAAGACTACCTTTATAAAGGGTTTATAAATGGTTTAGTTTATTAATGGTTACTAATTAGGTTATAAATGCCTTAAAAATCATTAATTATCAGTTATAACACATACGTAGAAATGTACGTAGACCTGTTGTTTGCCAAATAGTGAACCCACAGCAACATAACTGATTATTAACGATTTTAAGGCATTTACAACCTAATTAGTAACCATTAATAAACTAATTGTAAACCATTTATTAACCCTTTATAAAGGTAGTCTTATTTTAAAGTGGTACCAAGTACTCTGATTGTATTGTTATTAGACAATACTCAAATTTAAGTTACTCTAGATAGAATGACATAATGCTCAGTAGTAACATAGCTAGCATTAAAATACTTGGACTACACATGTGTATATGCAAAACCGAGCATTAAGGTAATGTAATTGGATCAGTTATGGGCAATATTATTAACAGAGTGGATCAATATCAGCGTACTGAGACCTGCCCTGACTGGACACACAGATTGACTACAGATCAGATACAGATCGGATCAGTATAAAATGACATTCAGCATTAAGGTACTTAGAGTTAATCAACAAATTAAGATACCTGGGCGGGATTTTTCAGTGATATTTAATAATAAGATACTCAGATCAGATTGGAATGCAATTACATGCAATCAAATCCATTTTACAGCAATGTTCAAACATCCAATACATTCAATACAATGTTCAAACATTCCCTGCAAAGTAGAGGCTCTTACTGCAGTAAAACCAGACAAACTCCTGTCTAATCCCCTCGGTTTCAGAAGGAATGCTGGAGTACCACATCTCCACATACTTTTTATTTAGTGAAAGTCTCAAGTTAAACAAATAAATGATTAAAATTCTAAATAAAGTGATTTTAACAGCCAAAGTAATCAGACTGAGAGGTAACTGAGTATGGAGGCATCAGAGCTGGAAGCAGGAGAGACATCTATAAAATACATTTAAAAAGAAAGTAATTTGGTAGTAATTTAGAAATCTCATTCATTCAGAGTTGAATTGAGTCCACTGGAATAAACACGCCTGCGACTGAAGTTTTGTGAAGGTCTGGCGATTTATTTTAATCACCCGCAGCAGAAAAAGTCTGCTCACTAAAATCGGGGTGAGTCTCCTCCGAGTTTCTTAGCTAATAACGAACAAATTAACGAAGGCAGTGCGGAAAGAACGTGTTTATGTACGTTTTTGCAAGTATATACTGTATCTTTGATGTTCTGGGTGGCTGATAGGGTACTATCGGTGGTTTGTATGGCACAGCAGAACAGTTACCATGTAATCCTATGTTACAGTATAACAGGTTTTTACAAGGGTGCTAATGTTAACTTCTTTGATCATCTTAATTTATACTTCTTAGGTGGATGATAAGATATTGTTAGGTGGCTGCTAGGGTGAAAGTTGCTGTGTTATCTCAGGTGGCTCCCAGGGTGTAGCAGAGCAGTTGATCTGGTATTTCAGGTGTTTGCAGTGGAATTTAATGTGATTTTCATGGTGGCTGCTTGGCTGGTTTGCAGGTGGATGTAGGGGTACTGGTAGGGTGGTGTTTAAGGTGGTTGCCTGGGTGTTCCAGCAGTGAAAAGAAACAGAAAATGTCATATAAAAAAAGACAATAATAAAAGTTTCCTCACCCCACTGCAAGTGCACTTCCTTGTGTTTGGCTTTACCCACAATCCTCGGAGGCTGGCAGGGGCCTGGAGGCACGCTTAAGGTACGCACAGGAACACTCTCAGAACACTACCAACACAGACACACGCAAGAAAGGTTTAATCGCAATTAATTAATTGACTAATTAATTAATTAATTAACAAACCAATCAAAAGTACACCTGTTGCATTATGTACCACACTACTGCATTAAACTGAGCTATAGGAAATTGTGTTGTTTCTTCAGGTGTGTTACCTGGCTGTAGGTGTGTGTGTGTTGTTTCCTCAGGTGTGTTACCTGGCTGTAGGTGTGTGTGTGTTGTTTCCTCAGGTGTGTTACCTGGCTGTAGGTGTGTGTGTGTTGTTTCCTCAGGTGTGTTTCCTGGCTGTAGGTGTGTGTGTTGTTCTATCAGGTGTGTTACCTGGCTGTAGGTGTGTGTGTGTGTGTGTGTTGTTTCCTCAGGTGTGTTAACTGACTGTAGGTGTGTGCGTTGTTTCCTCAGGTGTGTTACCTGGCTGCAGGTGTGTGTGTGTTGTTTTTCCTCAGGTGTGTTACCTGGCTGTAGGTGTGTGTGTTGTTTTATCAGGTGTGTTACCTGGCTGTAGGTGTGTGTGTGTGTGTGTTGTTTCCTCAGGTGTGTTACCTAAATGTAGGTGTGTGTGTGTTGTTTCCTCAGGTGTGTTACCTGGCTGTAGGTGTGTGTGTGTGTGTGTGTGTTGTTTCCTCAGGTGTGTTACCTAAATGTAAGTGTGTGTGTGTTGTTTCCTCAGGTGTGTTACCTGGCTGTAGGTGTGTGTGTGTGTTGTTTCCTCAGGTGTGTTACCTAAATGTAGGTGTGTGTGTGTTGTTTCCTCAGGTGTGTTACCTGGCTGTAGGTGTGTGGGTGTTGTTTCCTCAGGTGTGTTTCCAGGCTGTAGGTGTGTGTGTGTTGTTTCCTCAGGTGCGTTACCTGACTGTAGGTGTGTGTGTTGCTTTCTTCAGGTGTGTTACCTGACTGTAGGTGTGTGTTGTTTCCTCAGATGTGTTACCTGTCTGTAGGTGTGTGTGTGTGTCTTTTCCTCAGGTGTGTTGTTTCCTCAGGTGTGTTACCTGACTGTAGGTGTGTGTGTTGCTTTCTTCAGTTGTGTTACCTGACTGTAGGTGTGTGTGTCTTTTCCTTAGGTGTGTTACCTAAATGTAGGTGTGTGTGTGTGTTGTTTCCTCAGGTGTGTTACCTGACTGTAGGTGTGTGTGTGTTGTTTCCCCAGGTGTGTTGTTTCCTCAGGTGTGTTACCTGACTGTAGGTGTGTGTTGCTTTCTTCAGGTGTGTTACCTGGCTGTAGGTACATGTGGGTGTGTCTGTGTTGTTTTCTCAGGTGTGTTAACTGGCTGTAGATGTGTGTGTTGTTTTCTCAGGTGTGTTACCTGACTGTGGCCTCCTGTGCTTATGCAGCAGAGGCGGAGTCTGTACAATGTTCCAGGCTTCAAGCAATCACACACACACTGGGTGGCAGGTCCACTGTATGCTACGTCCCACTGATTTGCTGCACACACACACACACACACACACACACACACACACACACACACACACACAATAGGTAAGCATGATTATTCTATATTTACTATAAATACTTTAATTAATTCTATAATTATAATAGGCGTGAGGTGTGGGGAACCTAAAGGCTCCATTATGAGCCCTGTGCTGTTTTTACTCTATAGTTTCTCAATACAACACTTATACATACACTACTAACATACACACCCATTATTTATATACATTTTATTTATATAGGATATTATTCATTGGCCTACCCTCATCACTTCCTTCTGAAATCTCTAAGAGGTAGGTCAAGATTTCTGATCCACCGTTGTCTTGTGGAGGATCTGCAAAGAAACGATTAATATCAGCAACACACACACATACACACACACACACACACTCTCCAGTTGTACAGTATCTGGGCTCTGTGAATTCTCACCCCAGCTGACGGTGAAGCTGTAGGGAGTAACTGGTTCCTGAACGCTGGGGCTGGATGGAGGTCCTGGTTTATCTGGACTCGTCGTGCAGACCAGTACCTCACTGGGACCACTCCTCCCCTCTATACTGGAGGCTATCAGCTACAGCCGGAAGAGAGAGAGAGAGAGGAAAATTAAACTAGATATTCTATATACTGTATAGTGGACACTCAACTATTCATAGTAGATCATATAATCATTTATAATAATAACATAACTCATAGTAAATCCTAATATTTAACACTGGGTACAGAACACATCTTACATAATATGTAACAATTCATAATGTGTGAATGACCGCACTCATCCCTCACACGAACTGTTCTCCCTCCTGCCTTCGGGAAGAAGGTACCGCAGCATCCGGTCCAGCACGACCAGATTCTGCAACAGCTTCTTCCCCCAAGCCATCAGACTCCTCAACTGCAGAGACTGAACTGATGGTTTTTCTGTACATGCACACACACTCTTACCCTACTTACCCCAGAAAATGGAAAGCACTAAAAACCCTACTACCTCACTGGACTCTATTGCACACTGTGTAATAGAGTAATTACTACCTCACCTGGTCTTTTTTGCACACTGCAAAATTTGCACACTGTCTTGTTATTTATTATTCTTTGTCTGTATTGTGTTGTATTGTCTGTCTGCACTTTTGTACTGTTGCACTATTGTTCTGTCTACACTGTGTTTATGTGCACCATGGTCCCTGGAGGAACGTTGTTTCGTATATAGCTGAAATGACAATAAAAAACACTTTGACTTTGACTTGATAATGCATACTAAATAATTCATAGTATATTATTTGAAAAATTCATAGTCAGGGAGCAGCAAATAATTCAGATCAGACACTGAACGATTCAAATGCAATATTAAATAATTAATACTAGATACTGAATTATTTTTAATTTAATTTTTAATTTTTATTAAAATCTAGTATACCTAAATACTAAATATTTAAGAGAACACTGAATAAGTAATAATAGACACTAAACAATAGAGAAAAACAAATAATTAATATTAGATACTTAATAATTCATAGTAAGTACTAAATAATGAACATTAGATACAAAATAATGAATAGAGAATACTTTATAATTCATATAAGATGCTGAATCATTTGTAGAGAATACTAAACAATGAATATTAGATACTGAACAGTTATTAGGGAATACTCAATATTTCCTAATAAATACTGAATAGGTAGTAGAGAATACTGAATAATTCATTTTAGATACTGAATAATTAATAGATAATACTAAATAATTAACCTATGACAATAAATAACAGAGAATACTAAATAATTAATATTAGACACCGAATAGTTAATAGGGAATACTAAAAAAGTCTTAATAAATATGGAATAGTTAATAGAGAATACTGAATTATTATCATTAGATACTGAATAATAATAGATAATAATAATTAATTAAAATATGGTACTCAATAATTAATAGAGAATACTGCTTTTTAATAATTAATATTAGATACTGAATAATTCACAGGAAGTCCTAAGTAATTAATAGTAGATACTGAACAGTTAATAGATAAGACTGAATACATTTTAGTAGATACTAAAAATTGGGAGAATACTGAATAATTAATATTAGATTTGATATTGTATAATTCATAGAAAATACTAAACAGTTAATATTAGATACTAAATTCACCGACAAAGGTTGCTAGGAACCTGGGTGTTCTGGTTGATGACCAACTCTCCTTCACGCACCATGTGGCCTCAGTTGCTCGGTCCTGCCGCTTTGAGCTCTATAACATCCGAAAAATTAGACCGTTCCTGACGCAACAGGCCACCCAACTCCTGGTGCAAGCGGTCGTCATCTCACGCCTCGACTACTGCAATGCCCTGCTAACTGGCCTCCCGGCCTGTGTAGTAAAACCACTACAGATGATTCAGAATGCAGCAACACGTCTGGTCTTCAACCAGCCAAAACGGGCACATGTCACCCCGCTGCTCATTGAGCTCCATTGGCTACCAGTTGATGCTCGCATCAAATTCAAAGCTCTTACTATCGCCTACAAGGTGATGTCAGAACAGGCTCCTTCCTACCTGCACTCGCTCCTGAAGGCTTACGCTACCTCCCGGCCGCTGCGCTCCTCCAATGAACGTCGCCTCGCTTTGCCAAACATTCACACAAAGCAATCCAGACTGTTCTCATACAGAGTTCCCCAATGGTGGAACAAACTACCTTCCACTACCAGATCAGGAGAATCTCTCACTATCTTTAATAAACTCCTGAAGACAGAGCTCTTCAAAGAGCTCTTACTCTCCTAACACCTCTAACACACTAACTACTTCTAACCTCATTTCCTTCTTCCTCTCCTTCACTCCTCTATCCTATTATTCCCCTTTGACCTCCTTTTATCCCTATCCAAAGATGTTTTTCCTTTAAACTTATTTTACATTGTACTTGACTATTGTAAGTCGCTTTGGACAAAAGCGTCTGCCAAATGTAATGTAATGTAATGTAATGTAAATTATAGAAGGTTTGACCTGGGTTTTGACAGTGCTGACTGTCCATCACTACGGGCATGTGTGCTCTGTGTGTGTGTGTGTGTGTGTGTGTGTGTCTGTGTGTGTTCTCACTGCACAGTTGGATTAATGCAAACTTTAATTTGTAATAAATACTAATTATTCATGGTGGGTATTGAGTAATGTACAGTATATGCTGTTTTTTTTTTAGTTTTTTTAGTTACTGTAAGTAGAAGTAATAATCAGATTAATGTTTATGGGGATCTATAGGCAGATATATCACAGATCTGACGCTCACACTGTTACTGTGACATGGAAAATAGTGCAGCTGGTTATGAAAGTGATATTTATTCCCATCCTGACTCCAGCTGCTCCTGTACCGCGTCAGCACTCACACACTGTACATAATTACACACTGTACACACTGCGTATAAAAGAGTTCAGAGCAGGGAGCGTAGAGGAGTGTTCAGCGGGAAGTGACATCACACGCTGGAGCTGAGGAGGGGGAGGGGGGGGGGTGGCAGGATGAATAGTAATGGAGGGCAGAGCGCTTCTCGATCATGAGTGAAGGAAGAAAAGCTGAATCACTGCAGCTCAGGTATTGATTAATACACAATCAAATAATCAATCAATAAATCAATCAATCAATCAAAGACTAATAATAAATATCTATTGCAATTCTGCTTAACTGTGAATACGTGATCTAAAGGCAGGCTCCTAAAAAAAAGTTCACTGTTGTTTTGGCCTGCACTCGTTTATTTGTCGTTATATTTTCATTCCTCTTTCCTCCCATTCATTTTTGATCTCAACAAATCAAATCTCACTGCCCTTTAAAAAGGCTCTTAGAGGCACTTTTTAGGAAGTGCACCCCTTGGTAAGAGATCACTAACTGCTAGATCTCTATCTGATGCATTCAAACACACTTTACCCAGCTGACTCATCATATACTATATATATTCATTCACACTTGTAAAGCTTCATTTCTTTCCAAATATCAACTTTTTACTGTGTTATTTTTCCAGCAATATATAGAGGTTGGACAATGAAACTGAAACACCTGTCATTTTAGTGTGGGATTTTAGGTTTCATGGCTAAATTGGAGCAGCCTGGTTGCCAATCTTCATTAATTGCACACTATAGCACCAATAAGAGCTGTAAGAGTGTGAAGGTTCAATTAGCAGGGTAAGAGCACAGTTCTGCTCTAAATATTGCAATGCACACAACATTATGGGTGACGTACCAGAGTTCAAAAGAGAAAGACAAATTGTTGGTGCACGTCTTGCTGGAGCATCTGTGACCCACAGTATCCAGGGTAATGTTAGCAGCATACCACCAAAAAGGACCAACCACATCCAACAGGATTAACTGTGGACGCTGTAAGAGGAAGCTGTCTGAAAGGGATGTTCGGGTGCTAACCCGGATTGTATCCAAAAAACATAAAACCACGGCTGATCAAATCTGTCCGTCACCACAATCAATTATTGTGCTCTAAAACCAGGTGTTTCAGTTTCATTGTCCAACCCCTGTATGTATACAGACAGACTCACTCTGAATTTATACTGGGAACTCCTTTTCAGGCCTTCTACAGTACAGCTCAGACTCTCTCCAGTGTACTTCGGGTGAAACTCAGCTCCCTAAATGCACACAAACACAGAAACACAATCACACAATTAACACAATTACACACAGATGCATTGTGTAAGTCTTCTTTACTAAACTTAATTTAAACTGAATACTTTGTGCTTTTTCATGAAAGAAATGATGAATGACGAAGGAACCACGTAATGAAAATTGGCCAAAATATGAATACAACATCTAAAGCACTGGTTTCTATGGTATAACTGAGTGGATACTACAGTCTTGCTCGATTATTGATAAATACTGCTAGGTGGCTGCTACAGTGGTTGCTGTGGTGTTGCTAAGCAGTTGTTATAGTATATGAGGATATTCGCATTATATCATCACTCAATCTTTAATCTGGTAGCCAAAGTGATGGTAAGTGTCAGTGAGTGCCAGTTAGTGTCAATGAGTGCCGATGAGTGCCACCAAAAGCTGGAGTGTGAATGAAGCTGAAGCTGAAGTGCTGAAAAGTGTCAATGAGTGCCTGTAAGAGTTATGTATGTTGGTAAGTGCTGAAAAGTGTCAATGAGTGCCTGTAAGTGTCATGTATGTTGATAAGTGCTGAAAAGTGTCAATGAGTGCCTGTAAGAGTTATGTATGTCGGTAAGTGCTGAAAAGTGTCAATGAGTGCCTGTAAGTGTTATGTATGTCGGTAAGTGCTGAAAAGTGTCAATGAGTGCCTTTAAGTGTTATGTATGACGGTAAGTGCTGAAAAATGTCAATGAGTGCCTGTAAGAGTTATGTATGTCGGTAAGTGCTGAAAAGTGTCAATGAGTGCTTGTAAGAGTTATGTATGTCGGTAAGTGCTGAAAAGTGTCAATGAGTGCCTGTAAGTGTTATGTATGTCGGTAAGTGCTGAAAAGTGTCAATGAGTGCCTGTAAGTGTTATGTATGTCGGTAAGTGCTGAAAAGTGTCAATGAGTGCCTGTAAGTGTTATGTATGTCGGTAAGTGCTGAAAAGTGTCAATGAGTGCCTGTAAGTGCTATGTATGTCGGTAACTGCTGAAAAGTGTCAATGAGTGCCTGTAAGTGCTATGTATGTCGGTAAGTGCTGAAAAGTGTCAATGAGTGCCTGTAAGTGCTATGTATGTCGGTAAGTGCTGAAAAGTGTCAATGAGTGCCTGTAAGTGCTATGTATGTCGGTAAGTGCTGAAAAGTGTCAATGAGTGCCTGTAAGTGCTATGTATGTCGGTAAGTGCTGAAAAGTGTCAATGAGTGCCTGTAAGTGCTATGTATGTCGGTAAGTGCTGAAAAGTGTCAATGAGTGCCTGTAAGTGTTATGTATGTCGGTAAGTGCTGAAAAGTATCAATGTGTGTCAGTAAGTGCATGTAAGTGTAGCATGCGCTGTGAGTGCCGGTGAATTCGGGTGAGTGTCAATGACTGCCAGTAAGTGTCAGTAAGTGACTGTAGGTGTTAATGAGTGCCACTGACCATCAGCGAGTGCCAGAGAGTGTAAATGAATGTTCGGTTACTAGAGTGTTGATGAGTAACAGAGTGTATCAGTATGTGCCGGTAAGTGCCGGTATTTCCTGGTAAATGCCGTACATTTCCATCTTCCTGTATCTCCAGAGTGTACGTCAGCGGTTCCTCAGCACTGCAGCCGTGCGGCCGGCTCCACTCCAGCATGATCCAGCTCACGCCAGCCCGAACAAGCCGTGGAACACCGGGCAGCTGGGGCAAGGATCCACTCGTACAGAACACCACCTCCGGACTGAAAGGACTGAGAGAGAGAAAACGAGATAGCAAGTGTGTATGTAAAAAAAAAGGCATTTCTGGTTGTGTACAGATGGTTCATGAAAGTAAAAACTGTATAAATGTACCTTTAAAGAACAAGCTACAACAGTGTTTATAAGTATATTGGCAGTTTCTTAACAAATTGTTAAACCCTCATAGATGTCAAAACTGCACTTAGAACATACAGCAGGGGTTCCCAAACGTTCTCATACTGGGAACAACTGCTGCCTTGGTTATCTGTAACCTAGCAACAGCCACTAACCAATACAGAAGGAATAGCAAAACTGAAATGATGGAAATGATTCTGTGGGACAGAAGGAACTAGGTGGTAATAAGCACTGTGAGAAAGCAACTGACCAACGATGGGTAGAACAGAAAGCTGTACGACCCTTTAAGTCTGAGGAAACTGACCATATTGAGTCTGAGGAAACATGGAAACTACAAAGTCTGAGGAAACATGGAAACTACAAAGTCTGAGGAAACATGGAAACTACAAAGTCTGAGGAAACATGGAAACTCCTGAGTCTGAGGAAACACTGACCTTACTGAGTCCAAGAAAACATGGAAACTACTGAGTCTGAGGAAACATGGAAACTACAAAGTCTGAGGAAACACTGACCTGAGTCTGAGGACACAATGAAACTACTGAGTCTGAGGAAACAAGGAAACTACTGAGTCTGAGGAAACAAGGAAACTAAAACTACTGAGCCTGAAGAAACATATGAACTACTGAGTCTGAGGAAACACTGAGCCTATTGATGTCTGAGGAAACACGGAAACTACTGAGTCTGAAGAAACATGGAAACTACTGAGTCTGAGGAAAAACGGAAATTAATAAATCTGAGGGAACACAAACTCTGAGAGTCTGAGGAATAAAGGAAACTACTGAGTCTGAGGAAACACTTAGCTTACTGAATCTGAGGAAACATGGAAACTACTGAGTCTGATGAAACATGGAAACTACTGAGTCTGACGAAACATGGAAACTACTGAGTCTGAGGAAACATGGAAACTACTGAGTCTGAGGAAACAGTGAGCTTACTGAGTGTAAGAAACATACACTTTTGAGTCTGAGGAAAACTTGACCATCTTGAGTCTAAGAAAACACTGCCCCTACTAAGTCTGAGGAAACACTAAAACTACTGAGCCTAAGGAAACAGTCCACTGAGTCTGAGGAAAGACAGAAACTACTGAGACCGAGGAAAGACAAAAACTACTGAGTCTGAGGATAAGTTAACTGTACTGAGTCTGAGAAAACATTGACTTAATTGAGTTTAAAGAAAACATGACACAACTGAGGAAAGTTGACCCTACTGAGTCTGAGAAACCACTTTCCATAATGGGTCTAAAAAAAGACACTGCAGGGTCTGAGGGAACTTTGACCCTTCTGAGTTTAAAGACGAACATGACACTACTGAAGAAGTCTGAAGAAACACTTACACTACTTAGTAGGGAAACACTACTGAATCTGAGTCTGAGTAACCACAACACTACGTTTAAGGTACTAAAGACATCCCTCAGAGGTTATTGAAGGTGCCACCTTGGTGACAGTTTGGTTCAATTTCTGTTACTGGAAGTGTATTTACAGAAATATGTTATTGACTTTGATGCCATACAGTCTGAGCAGATTCGGATGTCTTGGAGTGGAAGGATGTGTCTGATCATTTCCATGACAGATTTCAGTAGGCGAAGGGAACGGCTGGCGTACGGGAACATTTCAGAGAGTTTTTCTTGCAGTGTCCAATATTAAACCCTGCGCCCTTGCTACGCTGACATTTTCATTCAGTTTAAATCTGAGTGATTGAGTTTATGGCCCTACAGAAACCCGACACACACACACATTTCTCCGCAGGGCATGAAGAAACAGAATTACAGCCCCACGGTCGGACCAACCGAACCCACTATTCCACCCTAATTCACCTCAACCATTCTGCCTCATTCTTTACCATTCAGCATCCTGGAGAGTGTCCAAACCGCTCGCTGAATACAAAACCTCTTAAACACTTATTAAGAAGTTTGGAAACCAGAGTTCAGGTTTTAGCATCACTTTCAAAGTGAGAAAAGGCCGCCTGCATTAAAGCGAAAGATTATTGAAAAATCAAACTTTGTCAGACATGGCCAGCCATGTCCTGTTTGATGTTTAATGACTTTGTTTAGTGCTACATGGAACTACAAAAGTAGGTAGATAATATGTTATGGAATTTGATACCTCAGCAAATAGCACTGAAGTTGGGATGGTGTGGTTGTGATGTGGTGGTTGGGTTGTGGTGAAGGGTGGGGCTGGGTTGTGGTTGTGTTAGTGAATTGTGGTGAGGTGTGGTGTTGGGTGGTTGGGTGGCAGTGGTTTGGTGGTGGTAGTGGTGGGGTGGCAGTGGTCCAGTGTTGTTGGTTGGATTATGGTGATGGGTGGGCTTGTGAAGAGATTGGATGTAAAGGAGATGGTGGGGTGTGGTGGTGGCTGGATAGGAGAGATGGTAGGGTGTGGTGGTGGGGTAAAGGAGATGGTGGGGTTGTGATGTGATTGTGTTGGTGGGTTATGTTGTGGAGGTTATTGAGTTAAGGTGGATTTGTGGTTTTGGGGGTGGCAGTGGTTGGGTGGTAGTGGTGTGGTGGCAGTGGTCGTGGTTGTGTGTTGGTGGTGGTTAAGCTATGGTGATGGGTGAGGTTTTATTGTGGTGGTGATCGTGGGGTTGTGGTGGTGGTGAAAGTGTGGTGCAGTAGTGGTTGGGTTGTGATGTGGTGGCGACTGGGTTGTGGTGGTTGCGTTTTTGGTAGTGGTTGGGTTTTGGTGCAGTAATTGTTGGGTTGTGAAGACTGGTTTGTGATGGTGCAGTTGCAGTGGTGATGGTTGATTGGAATAGTGGTTTGTGGTGGTTGGGTTGTGGGGTGTGGTGTGGTGGTTACATTTGTGGTAGTGGTTGGGTTTTGGTAAAGATTGGGTTGTGATAGTACAGTTGCGGTGGTGGTAAGGTTTGTGATGGTTGGGTAGAGGAGGTGGTGGGGTGTGGTGGTGGTTGTTAGGTTGAGGAGATGGTGGGATGTGGTGGTGGTGGTGGTGGTGTAAAGGAGATGGTGGGATGTGACGGTGGAGGTTAGGTAGAGGAGATGGTGGGGTGTGGTGGTGGACACCAAGAGAATTTGTGGTCAAAGCATCACATTAATAGCACCAACAGCAGGAGGAGGAGGAAGATCAGTGTCAGTTGAAATAAAGGAGAGCAGCTTGAGAAAAACACAGCATACTTCACCCTGATGGCCTTTACCGACAGGAGCGAGAGAGAGGCAGCACGAGGGAGGGAAAGAGAGAGTGATTGCAGAGCGAGACAACAGGGGGAGGTGAGGAATAGATACACTTAAAAAAGATCCACCCAAGAGAAACTAGGGGAATAGAGGGAGGGCAAGAGAGAGAGGCAGGAAGAGAGAATGAGAGTGATCATGATTTTTAAATGAAACTTCATCCTTTATAACGGAAGGATGAGGGATGAGGATTATCAGACTGTGGGTGATCATCAGTTTGTTTTCATACACGGGGGGAGAAATTCACTTTAACATTTCACTGCTAGATGCAATACATCTTCTTAGTTTGAAAGACATTGACCTTACAAAGCCAGACCTAGTGGGAAAAATGACTCTACAGAGGAACCACTGCCCCTACTGAGTTTCAGGAACCACTGACCCTACTGAATCTGAAGAACCACTGACCCTACTGAATCTGAGGAACCAACAACCCTACTGAATCTGAGGAACTACTGACCCTACTGAATCTAAGGAACCACTGACCCTAATGAGTTTCAGGAACCACTGCCCCTACTAAATCTGAGGAATCAACAACCCTACTGAATCTAAGGAACCACTGACCCTAATGAGTTTCAGAACCACTGCCCCTACTGAAACAGAGGAAACACTGCCTCTATTGAATTTGAGGAACCACCGATCCTACTGAGTGTGAGGAACTACTGATCCTATTGAGTCTAAGGAACCACTGACCCTACTGAGTCTAAGGAACCATTGACACTGCTGAATCTGAGGAATCACTGACCCTACTGAATCTGAGGAACCACTGACCCTTCTGAGTTTGAGGAAACACTAACCATACTAAATTAAGAAGAACCACTGACACTGCTGAATCTGAGGAACCACTGACCCTACTGAATCTGAGGAACCACTGACCCTACTGAATCTGAGGAACCACTGACCCTACTGAGTTCCAGGAACCACTGACCCTACTGAATCTGAGGAACCACTGACCCTACTGAATCTGAGGAACCACTGACCCTACTGAATCTGAGGAACCACGCCCCCACTGAAACAGAGGAAACACTGCCTTTATTGAATCTGAGGAACAAATTTCTTGGTATACTAAAACATAAACATTAGAGTACCATTAACTGGAGCTAAGGGGCAGAGCCCAACTGCTGAACTAAACTGTACACTTGGCACAATGCAGTCACACAAGTATTACCCTCCTGGCAATAAACTCTTGTGAAACCCAGACTCTTAATTAAACAATACATCTAACAATACAGCTAGTCAGCCTAAACTTTTAACTACATATTCCTGACTAACATATTCCTGATTTCAGCTATGCTATATTTTTCCACTTGTACCATTTTGGTGGTGCATGTACACTAAATCTCAGAGACAGTGTGAGCTGCAGGACATTACCTGGTCCCGATGTCATTCCTTGCAGCTAGTCTGAACGTATATGCCATGGCTGGACACAGACGCATCAGCTTGTAGTGTCTCTGGTTCCCGAAGTAACATTCTCTGAAAACATTGTTCTTCTTGCCCTGTAAGAGAAAGAGAGTACAGAAAGAAGAGGCTTGGAGAACAGTTGGAAGAAAACAACAACGTCACCTCAATAGCAGTGTTCTCCTGCTCCGCCATACGCCCCCATAATCACACTGATTAATGGAATCAGGGATGCCACAAGAGGAATCATTTTCCAGGTACAGTTGTTAGCTTCCTTTCTGCATTCTAGAAATACACCAAAAGTGTCCAAAAGTATCTATAGAAGCCGTGCAATGTGTCTGAGCAAAATGACCACAATGACGTTTCGGTAAAGCGTAGAATGACCTGCTTTACCAAAAGTTCTACCTTGATGTCATTTCTCCACAAGACGTTTTCCCAGAGGATTGGCAAACTGAAGTCTAGTTTCTATTTTAAAATATTTTAATTTATTTTTTCCCCATTTTTCTCTCCAAATTACACGGCCAATTACCCAACCCAATCATTACGACTCCCCCTATCACTAGTGATGCTCCAACACACCAGGAGGGGGAAGACTAACACACGCCTCCTCCGATACATATGAAGTCAGACTCCGCCTCTTTTTAAACTGCTGCTGATGCAGCATTACCTAGTAGCATCACAGCGCTAATGCTCTGAGAAAAGCGCAGCGACACGGTTCTAATACACCAGCTCACAGACGCAGCTTTGTGCTGATCAACATCACCCTAGGAGTGATGAGGGGAAAGAAAGACCGCCATCTACTGTACCCACCCAGAGAGAGCAAGGCCAATTGTGCTCTCTCAGGAATCTGGCAGCTGATGACAAGCTGCATGACCGGGATTCGAACCTTAGTTTGCCGGACCACCTGGAGTCCTTAATCCACACTTTTAAAGGCGCCAATACTATTTTCCAGCCCTGCTTTTTGGTGTCGTTCCAATACACACAAAGGGAATAAACATGTGTATTATAAAACAGGTGTAACTGCAATAATTGTCTCGTCAAAATCCTTTATATCCTGTAAGATAAATTAATTTTCTTTATCACAATAAAAAAGGGGTGGAGTTACCTCGTCCCACTCCAGCAGGTAGCTGGTGATCTTCGATCCGTTGTCAACAGGAGGCTGCGGAGAGAAAAATGAAGACGTCACATGACCGCAGGAAGATATTTATTCTTATTACAGTTCTCATTTCCTCTTGAGATGAGTCACACAACAGGCCCGGCGTTCGTTCGGCGTTCTGAAGCGAGGGCTTCAAGCGGCGGGACGGGCAGATAAAGCGACCCGTTTAGCGTGACGGAGGAGCTTCTATCGAGCCAATCGGACCTCCTGATGCGAAACTCCCTCCGGATGGAGACGCGCAGTGTTTTATAATGACTTTACGACAATACCGCCGACTTTACTGCCGCACGACCCAATTCTACACAGACCTGCTCAGATTTTACACACCATTTCAGCTCTGATGGAAAATAGCTTCAGCAGTCATCCACAGAGTCTCGTTTCTCCTGCTGTTTAAAACATAAAACCAGTTAAAGTAAAGTGGGACAGTTCAGAAAACCAGTCCGAACCCCAGAGCTCAGCCAGGACTGAGTCCATAAAACACCAGTTCTGTGTAGAATTGAATAGATTTTCTACTGTACTGATGAACAATTTAACTCTGAATGATCAGAGTAAAGAATGTTCTATCTATCAGCATTAAGAACTTGATCAGGCCAGTGAAGCAGTACGATCACCAGGTTGGTTATGAGCTAAAACAAGCTGGTCAACCAGTAAAACCACCTGCTTTTCCAGGTTAAGGAAAGTTTTTACCAGCTTTACAACACAGGTTAATAAAATATATATTAAATAACGAATTAATTAATTAATAGAATCGTCTTTTTATAAAAAAAAATTACCCACCAACTGTGATGAGAATCACTTTCTTGATACTACACGGACAAAGATATTTGTGCACACCTGTGAATGATTGAATTTAGGCGTTTCAATATTAAAAATGTGTGTGTTTTGCATGTGTGTGTGTGTGGAGTAAGTGTTTGAATTAGGTGTGTGAGGCAGTGTTTAAAGCAGGGTGTGTGTGTTGTTTTAAGTGTATCCTACCTTTAACTGCAGTGTGAGGCAGTGTTTGGATAGTTGTTTGAGGAACTGTTTGGAGAGGTGTGTGAGGAACTGTTTGGAGAGGTGTGTGAGGCAGTGTTTGGAGAGGTGTGTGAGGCAGTGTTTTAAAGGCAGTGTTTGGAGAGGTATGTGAAAAGTTTTGAACTGGTGTGAGGCAGTGTTTAGAGAGGTGTGTGAGGCAGTGTTTGGAACAGTGTGTGTGTGTTGTGTTAAGTGTATCCTACCTTTAACTGCAGTGTGAGGCAGTGTTTGGATAGTTGTTTGAGGAACTATTTGGATAGTTGTGTGAGGAAGTGTTTGGAGAGGTGTGTGAGGCAGTGTTTTAAAGGCAGTGTTTGGAGAGGTATGTGAAATGTTTTGGACTGGTGTGTGAGGCAGTGTTTGGAGCAGGGTGTGTGTGTGTGTGTTTGGTGTGTTTAGTGTATCTTACCTTCCACTGCAGTGTGAGGCAGTGTTTGGAGAGGCAGTGTTTGGAGAGGTCTGTGAGGCAGTGTTTGGAGCAGTGTGAGGCAGTGTTTGGAGTAGGGTTGTCACGATACCAAAATTTTGACTTCGATACCGATACCAACTGTAGTATCACGATTTTCGATACCAAAACGATACTTGGAAGAAAAAAAACAATAAAAATATCTGAACATAAAATGTTTATTTTTGACTGAACTGGATTGAACACTGAACAATAGGTGCAAACGTTTTTATTCTAAAATGAAACATTTGTACAAAAAACAAGTTTCGTTATTATAACCTTAACTATAACATAATTATCTAAACACTTCCTAAAAACTAAAACTAAAACCAGAGGTAATGGTAGCCTGACTATGTGAACCTGACGGGCGGGCAGAAGTTAAGTTCTGAATAAGGAAAATAAAGAGACAGAAGAACATTACAATGTTATGTTCATTTTAACACTCACTGCTCCGTTTTATTAATCAACCGTTTACCGTTTTTAATAAGCCCATGTTCAGTGTAACCAGCAAGCAGGCTACGTGCCTGACCACAGATTTGCGAACCACGGGTCCAAAACAAAACTCCTGCACACTCCTCTCCGTGTTAACGTGATTTACTAGCAGTAGCTAGTAAATCTTAGTAAAGCTACAGACAGAGTGTATCTTGACTAACTCCACTAACCTGTCGACTTCTCAGCTCTTTGTAGAGATCAGGGTGCTTGTCTGCTAAATGAATGAGCGAAATATGATCAGAATTATGTTAAATAACACTGTAACATAGAAGCAGAGAACTATTATTTAATTAAAATGATTTTTAAGAACAGCTAAACACAGTGCTGCAGGTCAAACGCGGAGGCGTTCACGTGCGAGAGAGACACAGAGAAAGAGTGAGAGAGTGAGAGAGCGAGAGTGAGAGAGAGAGAGATTTACGTGTTCTGATGTGAGCTACTCACAGGTAAAGGTTCTCTTTGATCTCCTCGTGCTCATATTCTAGTCCCACACATAAGTCTGCAGCTCCCTCAGTGTTTTCTGTCGTATTTTGCGGTTAGCGCGAGCGCTTACAACTAACACCGCGGAGCGCGAGGTGCCGAATCCGCTACTGAATCCGACTCCCGCTTCGCGGACAGAATCGGCACAACACCCCCCGCTGTACAACTGCGGGAGTGAAAACAGCGCTAATAAAGTAGTTTAGTTTCACTTTCAGTTTTCGTTATTTTATTTAAAAATAAAAATATCAATAAAAAACAGATGCCTACATCTCAGACTATTTTCCCACACTTCACTCCTCGCGCCCGTTTTGTCCACAAGTCGCGGACGAGAGACATCTGTTATTCTACACTCGCTGCTGCTCTGCTGGCTTGCGCGTGAATCGATTCATTTGTTCAGAACACTAAGTTTATCTGAATCCTGCCACACCGACTGCTGCGGTGTGAATCAGTTTTCTTATGAACTGAATCAAATCGCGCCTACTAATTTGACTCATTTGAAGCTAGTGACTGGGCTATATACAGTATCGAAAGCATCGAACGCTAAAGAACCGAATCGTTTGTGATGACGTAGTATCGAAAAAGAATCGAACCTTCGGTACACCGTGCAACTCTAGTTTGGAGCGGTGTGTGTGTGTTGTGTTGAGTGTATCCTACCTTCCACTGCAGTGTGAGGCATTGTTTGGAGCAGTGTGTGTGTGTGTGTGTGTGTGTGTGTTGTGTTGAGTGTATCCTACCTTCCACTGCAGTGTGAGGCAGTGTTTGGAGCGGTGTGTGAGTCTGGGAGGTTGGGGGGAGTCAGGACTGCTGCTGTGTGTGGTAAACGTTCCGACCTCCGAACACGAGCCTTTCAGTGAGTTACACACTGCATTCACTCTGCAACACAAACACACACTCAATTCAAACACAACACACTCTTATACTGTAGTTCTCCAGATCAACAAACCTGAACGAAGAGCAGGACTTCTGGAACAGTGTGCGGAAATATTTGGGTACAGTTATAAAATACATGGTTTCAACAAACAAAACCCAACATTTGAAGAAACCTACTGTCCTAGAAACCCTTTAAACATCACACTGCTGAAAGAATTCTGCATGGAGGAGTGGGAAAAGTCTGTGTTAGAGAATGGTAGATGTTTCAGATGTTTCAGATTAAACATAAGTAACAAATATATCAAATTGGTCCCTTACATAAATATAATTGCAAGTTAAGGTAAAAATACATTTAAAAATATTGCGACAAACTCTTAAACTGTATTTGTTTTTTAACTCTTTTACACAACTCTACTGGTGAGATTTTATTCTCCACTGAGTTTAAACACTCGCCTCACACTCCAGCCTGACCTTTTCCTCACGCTGGATATCAGATTCCATTATCCTGAGCTAACGGAGTAAAAATGATCAATACGTCTGAACACTCCTACTGATCAAATACACCGTACCGCTAGAAATATCAACCCCATAATAATAATTCATAAACACTTACAATCAAAACAACATACACTCTTATAAATCAAGCTGCTACAAATGCTTCTTCATCCTTTAGCCTCTAGTCTGGATAAAGGATGAGATACGGTTGGACATGGAGGCATACAGGTTTCTTATGGCATTCTGCAGCACATTTACGCACAGATGTTGCAGCTGGTCCTGTAGATCCTGTTCTACACAATCATAGGTTGATGAAGATGGTGCTCCAGTGACCGGGCAGAACATAGGAGTGTTGCTATCTGGAGGAGACATTAGTGTGGAAACCCATGTTGTGTGTGGATGAGCATTATCCTGCTGAAAAAAGCCAGTTGGAAGTCCTGCCTTTAGAGGCAACACATGTTGCATGGCTGCAGGATGTCCTGCATATGTCGCTGAACTGTAATATCCCCCGTATCACTACTAGAGGCGACTGATTTTCATTTGGAATGACTTCCTATAATATAACACCAACTGTTGGGGCAGTGTGTAGCTCCACAGCAAAGTTAGGATTAAAGTGCTCACCATGAGGCCTCTATACTCTAACCTGACCTTCGTTAAATCACAAAAATTACTTTATTTTTCACACTATAAGGTGCACTTAAAATCCTTTAATCTTTAAAGTATTATCTGCCTATAGCCTGCTCCTAGCCCTGGCTAACACTGCTGGAGTAACATTAGCATTACCCGCGAACCGTGCTCGCTATTTCCCTTTTTCAGAGGTGAGTATTATTGGACTGTAGCCTGCTCCTAGCCCTGGCTAACACTGCTGGAGTAGCATTAGCATTACCCGCGAACCGTGCTCGCTATTTCCCTTGTTCAGAGGTGAGTATTATTGGACTGTAGCCCGCTCCTAGCCCTGGCTAACACTGCTGGAGTAGCATTAGCATTACCCGCTAACTATGGTCGCTATTTCCCCGTTTATAGGAGAGTATTATTGGACTGTAGCCTGCTCCTAACCCCGGCTAGCACTGCTGGAGTAGCATTAGCATTACCCGTGAACCGTGCTCGCTATTTCCCTTGTTCAGAGGTGAGTATTATTTGGACTGTAGCCTGCTCCTAGCCCCGGCTAGCACTGCTGGAGCCGTGCTGGAGCCGCTTAGCCATTTAGCTGCTAATGCTAATGCAACCAGCCTTAGCGCTGGAGAAATTCGGGAATCTAAGCTTACTGTAAATAAACAAAAGTTTAAAAAAGCTTTATTCATCTAAATAAACAATTTTCAGGAGAGAAATCTGTATAGATTAACATCCAGCACTCGTTTTACTTTAAAAGAATGTCTTTTTTTTATTACATTTTTATTTATTTAGCTTAGCTTTACTTAACTTAGTAAGCTTTGTGCCCTTTGATGTTAAGACCCAGTGTCTTTTATCAGACCAAACCAGTAATCATCTACACATCTGTCAGACTTCAGGTTAATGGTGTTTTCCTAGATAAAAAAAAAAAAAAAAGAATAAATAAAAGATGGAAGTGTTGTGTTGGGTTTTGCAGTCGTACCGTACGTGGTAGTCGGTAGCGGGTCTGAGGTCCTGTAGAGCACACTCCAGCTCCTCACCACTGAAATACAACAATACAATTATTATTATTAAGGCTTAGTAATCTTAATTTACCTTCCTTGACAGATAAGACTTCAGTACAACACATGAAATCTGTGGTGCACCACAGGGTTCTGTTCTGGGTCCACTAATTTTTTAATTGTAATATTTGTTGGGTACTGTAATCTGTGGACACACCATCAGCTTCCACTGATACTTACTTACATAAATGTATATTAATACTCTATATATTATGGATGCATGGAATATTTGCCAACCAAAAAAGAACTTGAATAAGTAAAAAGAATGAATAATATATACCAAACCATGACTTATTTATTTGAATTCATGCTTAAGTTAGTATCTGTTTAGCAGTAGTAGAACACTTTGCTCACCACCCTCTTCTCCCTGAAGACCCTGGAATAGCATTACTGAGGTAAATTTACTATTAGAGAAGCACTCCTGAGGTAAATTTAAGATTATAATAACACTACTGAGGTGAATTTGTAATTATAATAGCACCACCAAGGTAAATGTATGACTAAAAAGCACTGCCGAAGTAAATTTATGATTAAAGTAGCCCTATCATGGAACATTTATGGCTAACATATGTTTATTGAACTAGTTTCTTACCTGTAGATGACGCGGTACTTCCCTTCCCGGCCTTTATCTGATACCGTGACTTCATAGGTGCAGGAGTACGGATGACCATTACTGAGCCTGTCCCTGTTCTGCAGACCAGCAGGGGGCGTCCACCTTAACCTGGCTGTTCGGGCCTGTATGCTGCACACCTGGATACAGAACAATAACACACCTTTACACTACGCATCAAAGTATTACACTCCTGTACACTACACAGCTGCACACAGAACAATAACAATACACCTTTCCACACACCTGTACACTACACACCTACACCTCTCCACATCTGTATTCTACACACCTGTATGATACACAACTGCACTTTTTCACACCTGTACAAAGAATAATAACACACCTTTGCAGAGCTGTACACTACACACCTACACCTTTCCACACTTGTACAAAGAACAATAACACACCTTTGCACACACCTATACACTACACCCTTGCACCTTTCCACACCTGTACACTACACACCTACATCTTTCCACACCTGTACACTACACACCTACATCTTTCCACACCTGTACAAAGAACAAAAAAACACCTTTACACACACCTATACACTACACACTTGCACCTTTCCACACCTGTACACTACACACCTACATATTTTCACACCTGTACACTACACATCTGTACCTTTCCACACCTGTACATAGAACAAAAAAACACCTTTACAAACACCTATACACTACACACCTGCACCTTTCCACACCTGTACACTACACACCTACATCTTTCCACACCTGTACACTACACATCTGCACCTTTCCACACCTGTACAAAGAACACAAAAACACCTTTACAAACCCCTGTACACTACACACCTGCACCTTTCCACACCTGTACACTACACACCTACATCTTTCCACACCTGTACACTACACATCTGCACCTTTCCACACCTGTACAAAGAACACAAAAACACCTTTACAAACTCCTGTACACTACACACCTTCGCCTTTTCATACCTGTACAAAAAACAATAACGCTCCTTTCCACACCTGTACACTACACACCTGCACACAGAACAATAACACACCTTTATACACATTTATACACTACACACCTGTAACATAGTATAAAAAAATAACACACCTGTAAAATGCAAGACCACCAGGTTAAAGAACAGTTTCTTCCCCACGGCCATCAGACTCTTGAACACACCTAAGGAATGACCCTGCCTTCAGACTCTAAACACACCTCAGGTATAACCCTGCGATCAGACTCTTGAACACAACTCAGGAATAACCCTGCACTTTACTTCAACATGTTTACATTGCAGCCGTCACTTTACTGTTAATCTTTTTTTAATATATATAGTTAATGTCCATAACTGCATTATTTCGCACTTGCACTTTTTTTATACATTTCTTTGCTTAAGTAACTTTTATTTTTTTATGTCTTTGACAATTAGTTTAATATTTATAACCTTATTGTATTTTTTTTGCACTTTTTCTATCTTCTATTTGGCATTCTTGGCGAAGAGCAAAGAAAGAATTTCATTGTACACTGAAACCCGTTTCTGTACTGTACATATGACAATAAACTCTTTGAATCTTGAATTGAAACACTTGCACAGAGAGCAACACACCTTTATATTATAACCTGCACACAAAATAACCACTAGGATCATACTTTTTATACAGATCTCCTATGTTGTCTGGACAGTTAACATATGTAAAAACTTCTTTGTTTTCAATATTTCTATCACAGTATAAAATATTTTTCCTGGAAACTGTGAAAAACTGTGAAAAACAGAAATATTTCAGGAAATAGCCTTTTTTATAAATGTCCATCTCTGACACAAAGCCAGGTAAACACTCAGCCTCAGGTCTGTTTCCTGCAATCCTGGAAATACAGTGTCGGACAGAAGATCAAAGCTTGTGCTCATCTCCCCCGTCCTCCCTGAGACTCTTCAGTCTGGAGAACACAATCCCCATTTTCAGACTCAATCAGACAGACAGCAGCCGTCTCTTACAGAGAAAACATTTCATTACAAAACAACAAATACAGAGGTCAACCTCAGCGTGACCCCGCCCACTTACAACACGCACACACACCCACCCACAGGATCATTACATCACCTCTCACCTCAATTCAGACCAATCAGAGATCTAGGTGCCAACGTGTCTATGTAATATAAAGACCTTTCTAATGAATGATGCGTTTACCTTCTACTTTAAGTGGGACCCAATGCTAATGTTGCACCCAACACACACTGCTTGTCTAGTCAATGTAAAAGAAAAATACAGCCAAAAGATTAAGACTCTCTCTAGCAGATAAACCGACATAAATCTACTGGCACAATGCCTAATTCCAGCTATGAGCTAGAGAGTTATAAAGCCTCCAGCACTGAGCTGTGGAGAAATAGAACAGCGTTCTCTGGAATGATGGAGCTCTGTCTAATACTTGTTCGATACAGTAATGAGTAATGAATTGGGAAAAAATTGTGGAAGAATTCCGAACAAGTTGGGGACGAGTTGGGGAAAAAACTTGGGAAGAATTGGGGATAAATGGGGAACAAGTTGGGGAAGAATTGTGGAAGAACGGGGGAAAATTGGGGAAGAATTATGGACAAGTTGGGGAAGAACTGTGGAAGAACGGGGGACAAACTGGGCACAAGTTGGGAAAGAATTGGGGATGAGTTCAGCATGGGTTGGGGACAAGTTGGGAATGAATTGGGGATATATTGGGAAAGAATAAGGAAGAATTGTGGATGAGTTGAGGAAGAATTGTGGAAGAAAAGGGATTAATTGTGGACAAGTTGGGGAAGAACTGAGGAAGAATTGGGAAAGAACTGGGGAAGAATTGGGAAAGAACTGGGAACAAGTTGCATGAAGAATTGGGGATGAGTGTAATGTCTAATTGTTCAATATAATAATGAGTTAGGGATGAATTAGGGATGAGTTGGGGATAAATTGGGGAAGAATTGTTGAAAAATTGCGGACAAGTTGGAGACGAGTTGGGGAAAAACTTGGGAAGAATTGGGGATAAATGGGTGACAAGTTGGGGAAGAATTGTGGAAAAACGGGGGACAAACTGGGCACAAGTTGGGGATGAGTTCGGCACGAGTTGGGGATATATTGGGGAAGAATAAGGAAGAATAGTGGATGAACAGGGATAAATTGTGGAGAAGTTGTTTACATTTTAATAATCAGATAATTGTAATAATCTGATTTTAAATGTATTTTTGACACACCCACTGTTTGATTGTTACAGCATCTGACACAGTCCTCTCCAGCACCAAACAAAAGCCTTCACTGTGTGGTAATAACTCTAATAACACACACACACACACACACACACACACACACACACACACACATACACACACATACACACACACACTCAGTAAGGCAGGGCAGATGAAGGTGAATTGGCTGAGTGTTATTGTGGTAAATAATGGCGTGTGTTCTACAGCGGACACTTCACAGATTTAACCATCTATCAACAGCTCCTCACACAACAGTAACACACACGCACACACACACACACACACACACACACACACTAGGGGTGTGTGATATATGGACAGAAATGTGATGTGTGATATCGATTTTAATTAGTTTAATCTTCTCAGAGGTTTTTCAGCACTTGGTCTGGAGGCACTCAATTTTCCCCAGGATGAGAAGTAGATTGGTACGAGCTTTAATCTGGATTTCTACCTCACTCTTCCTCATTCTGCATCAGTGTACCATACTCTGCCTCACTCTACCTCAAATGTACCACACTCTACCTCACTCTTCCTCACTCTACCACACTCTGCATCAGTGTACCATACTCTGCCTCTTTATGTCTCAATCTACCTCACTCTACCTCAAATGTACCACACTCTACCTCGATATGCCTTACTCTAGCACACCCTGCCTTATTTCGTCTAAATCTACCTTAATTAATCTCAGTCTACCTGCTTTTCCTCACTTTACTTTGCTCTGTCTTGCTCTACCTCATGCTGCCTTGCTTTGTCTCACTCTTCATTGCTTTTCCTTACTCTTTGTTGCTTTGCCTCACTGTTTTTTGCTTTGCCTCACTCTTCTGTGCTTTGCCTCACTCTTCTGTGCTTTGTCTCCCTCTTCATTGCTTTGCCTCACTCTTTGTTGCTTTTTCTCACTCTTCTGTGCTTTGCCTCACTCCTCCTTGCTTTTCTTCACTCTTCGTTGCTTTTCCTTACTTATCTGTGCTTTGCCTCACTCTTCTGTGCTTTGCCTCACTCTTCTGTGCTTTGCCTCACTCTTCTGTGCTTTGCCTCACTCTTCTGTGCTTTTTCTCACTCTTCGTTGCTTTTCCTGACTTATCTGTGCTTTGCCTCACTCTTCTGTGCTTTGCCTCACTCTTCTGTGCTTTGCCTCACTCTTTGTTGCTTTGCCTCACTCTTCTGTGCTTTGCCTCACTCTTCTGTGCTTTGCCTCACTCTTCTGTGCTTTGCCTCACTCTTCTGTGCTTTGCCTCATTCTTCTGTACTTTGCATCACTCTTCTGTGCTTTGCATCACTCTTCTTTCCTTTTCCTCACTCTTCTTTCCTTTTCCTCACTCTTCTGTTATTGTCTCACTCTTCTATGCTTTGTCTCACTCTTCGTTGCGTTTCCTTACTTATCTGTGCTTTTCCTCACTCTTCTTTCCTTTTCCTCACTCTTCTGTTATTGTCTCACTCTTCTATGCTTTGTCTCACTCTTTGTTGCTTTTCCTTACTCTTCCATGCATTTTCTCACTCTTCTTTGCTTTGCCTCACTCTTCTGTGCTTTCCTCACTCTATGTCGCTCTGCCTCGCTCTGCCTCCAGCCTAGTTATTTCAGGCGAGCACAATCCGCTCAGGGACAGGTAAAGCTCCCTCTGTTGCTGTACACTGGTGATGCAGTGTGAGTTTGCTGTTATTCATAATGTTATCACAGCTATTATGAAAGCTCATATTGCAATAATGATAGAAACACAATGAGTGATGATGATGTCACTGAACGGTATTGTGAAACTGGACAAAACTGGAAAACATGTACAGTAAACTACGTAACAAACACATGAAGCTCTACAGAACCAGAAACCACCATTCTCACTCAGCACAGCAGCACACCTTCTCACATCTACTGCAGAATCAGCCAGAACCGAATGAGCTTCAGATCCCGTGTGAGATCCAGTTTATCAGAGATCTGGAGAGTAAAGGAGAAGATCTGAGGAAGAGGAACTCCTGCTGGGATCAAACCTTCACCCCCTCAATCCTCCCACAGCGTGGACACGGACACTTTAACGCCTCATTAGAACATTTTCAGAGTCAGAGCGTGAGCACGTCTGAAGGACTCGACCAACAGAACTCGACAGGGCGGGTTTATAGAGCTGTAGAACATCCAGAGTCATCATAAAGCAGCTTTTCAGTGATCCAATTCTGAGCAGTAGGAACAAATCCATCAGAGAGAGAGAGAGAGAGAGGAAGAACTTCTGAGCTGGTTCAACTGCTTGACCAGTTTAGCTGAGAATTGTGAAATATGAAGTAGAGGTGGGCGATATTGCCCTAAAATAATATCATGATATTTTATGGTATTATCACAATAACCATACTCTTGGCGATAAGACAAAAAAATAAAGATATTAAAAAAATACAAGAATTTTAGCAGATTTGTAACAGAACTTTAAATATCTCCATATATCCAGGATTAAAGTAACATTAATGATACTGAAGAAATGTGTAAATTTTTCTTTTGCTTAAAACAGCTAAAAAGTAGAGCCCTGATGTGATAATTAGGGGTGGATGATATGGCACCATATTTCAGGGTATAATATCGTTCAGGATATTCAAAAATGTTGGCGATATTATGGCGTACGATACGATATGGCACACCCCTAGTACAAAGTATGTCTAATTTTAACCCTTCTTCTACCCAGTTTCTATAAACTTCCACATCACTAAGGGCCTCCTTTGATTCATGTGAAACCAGACTCCGCCTCTTTTCCAACTGCCACCAATCAACTGCAGCATTAGGCAGAGGCAGCCAATGTTCTGAAAAGAAATTGCCAAATCCATAAATGCAAACGGAGGCCAGCACCACAGTAGGCATGATAAGGTGAAAGTGCATGTCACATTGTGCTCTCTCAGACTCCGGCTGCTGATGGAGAAGCAGCATGATCTGGGATTCCCATCACTAATAATGCTTACAACACATGCGCCCCAGAAATAGCAATCCGCCAAAGTCAGAGCATACCAGCACAACTGCCCTGCCTCTTAAAGGGAATGACAACTAACACGCTGATTGGTTTATTGCACATTCTGCCCAAAACACACCCGTAATTAATTAAGAGGCGTACTTTTCCCCCTCGTTACAGTAACAAATACACACTGACTTCTGGGATAGAGTGCCACCTACCCAGCACATTGTGCTCTCTCTGACTCTGGCTGCTGATGCAGAAACAGCATGATTCATCATAGTGGCAGCACCCGGACCATCAGTTTAGCTGATGGTTTAGGTGTTCTACCAGCACTATGACCAACATGACCAGGGTGGATGACAAGGTTGGTTGGACTGGTCATGCTGTCAATCAGCTGGTCCAGCAATCTGGACCAACATAAACATACGTAATGGTCGTCAACAGCTATACTGGGTAACCAATTTATTCCAATGTATGCTTTATCAGCACAAAGGCTGTATTTACCATCTGAAACCAGTTACCAGTTAAAACTGGTCTAGAACTGGATGGTTCAGCAGGTATTGATGGTTCAGTGATGGTGTGTGCAGGGGAAAGTGTGAAGCTGCTGGCGGGATTCTGTGTGAATGGATCACATGCTGGCTGTCCATGGTGGTGGAGTCTGGATACGCAGGGTTGCCAGGTCCACAGGTTTCCTGCCAAACTGGGCTGGATTTCAAAAGGCAGCTGTGGGTGAATTTGGTCGGGTGCTGGATGAACTATTTTTGGACCACTGTGAAAATGTAGTTCAGCTGAAGGACCGCATCACACATTGTGACAAACGCAGATAAACACAAACATGAATGTTCGGACAGAACAGACCCCATGTCTCAGCTGCAGAAAGACGAGTCTCTGTGGTGTGTGTTTGTGTCTCTGTGTCACAACTAGAGCAAAAAAATAAAAAAAACCCTTTAGTCAACATCATCTACGAGTCACATGACCACAGCAACACACACTCAAACATCCACACACAACCAAACAGGTCCAGAAACAAACCCCAAACACACAAACACACATCAGGTACTGAACTCAGATAACTGTCATTCTACAGCGAAAGACTGCCCCCATGTGGCCCTGTGTCAGCACAGCCCTACAGTAACTGTGAAGAGACAAGAGAATAGTTCAAAATAAATATGCATACATATATCAATAGATAGATAGATAGATAGATAGATAGATAGATAGATAGATAGATAGATAGATAGATAGATAGATAGATAGATAGATAGATAGATAGATAGATAGATAGATAGATAGATAGATATCCAACTGTTAGGAGAGCAGATAAGTGGGTGGGAGGTTAGATGAATGATTGGCTGAATGAATAGATGAATGTGAGGATGAGTGGATGGAATGGTATTGGTGTGTGTATGGATGGGAGGGTACATGGGTGAGAATGTGGATGGGAGGATGGGTGGGAGGATAGATAAATGAGTGGATGGATGAGTGAATTGATGGGAGGTAGGATGGGAGGGTGGATGGAGGTAGGATTGAAGGGGTGGATGGGTGGGTGGATAGAAGAGTAAAAGGGTGGAGGATAGATAGATGAGTGGATGGATAGGAGGATGGATGAAAGGGTGGATGGGTGGGAGGATAGATGTACGAGTGAATGGGTGGGAGGATAGATGGATGGGTGGATGGATGAGCGAATGGATGGGAGGGTGGATTTGAGGGTAAATGGGTGAGAGGATAGACGGATGAGTGGATGGAATGGTATGAGTGTGTATGGATGGGAGGGTACATGGGTGAGAGTGTGGATGGGAGGATGGGTCAGAGAATAGATAAATGAGTGGATGGATGGGAGGATGGATGAAAGGGTGGATGGGTGGGAGGATAGATGTACGAGTGAATGGGTGGGAGGATAGATGGATGGGTGGATGGATGAGCGAATGGATGGGAGGGTGGATTTGAGGGTAAATGGGTGAGAGGATAAACGGATGAGTGGATGGAATGGTATGGGTGTGTGTATGGATGGGAGGGTACATGGGTGAGAGTGTGGATGGGAGGATGGGTCAGAGGATAGATAAATGAGTGGATGGATGAGTGGATGGATGAGTGAATGGATGGGAGGGTGGATGGAGGTAGGATGGGTGTGTGGATGGGAAGGTGGAGAGAAGGGTAAATGGATGGGAGGATAGATGGATGACTGGATGGATGTGTGTGTGGATATGACCCCAAGATCATCATCCCCACTGTCAAACACAGAGGTGGAAACATTCTGCTTTAGGGCTGCTTCTCTGCTAGTGGTACTGTAGAATCTTGAATGAGAAGAGAACACTGAAGTTGAGTTGTGGATGGGTCCTCCAGCATGACAATGACCCAAAAAACGAGTGGCTTAAGATGAAGCACATTAAGACCATGTGGCCTAACTAGTCTCCGGACCTTAATTCCAAAGAAAATCTTGGAAAGGAGTTCAAAGTTTGAGTTTTCCTGTGACGTCCTCGAAACTTTCAGGATTAGGAGATTTTCTATAAAGAGCAGCGGGACAAAATCCTGCAAGTTGTGAACCTGGTGCGAACCTGGTGACCAACTACAAGAAAGGTCTGACCTCAGTTCTTGCCAACAAGGGTTTTGTTTGAGGATCCAATTCGTAATTCACGTCATCAAATACAAATTCATTTATAACCTTTATTCAATGTTCTTGTTCAGATTTTTTTTTAAATACATAGATTAACATACAGTATAAATTAAAACAGTTCTAGGTACATTTACTAAATGAGCATGTGATCAATCATTATTTTCCCCACTGTCAACTCACCTGGGGTTTTTCCATAACTGACAGAACATCCTGGAACTTCTTCACCTCAGTGTCTTGATCTACCGAAAGTATAGAGTAGAGAGAGAGAGAGAAAGAAAGAGAGAGAGAAAGAAAGAGAGAGAGAGAGAGAGATTGATTAAGATGTAACAGTAATTGAATCTAGCACTTTCTGGAGGATCATTCAAAAGGAAAAGTAGAAGAGAAGAAAATCAGTACCTGGAGCAGCCACCCAGATCATGACCCTTAAACACTACCACCACCATGTTTAACAGTGTTAAGATAAAGACGCTGAGATGAACATTAACTATTGTTGGGACCTGTCATAATCCACTGTGACCCGGAAGGAGGAAGCACACAGAGAACACAGACATGGGGAGTAAATGAACTCAAAACATACCTTTATTCGGCATGAAAATGCCCTCCACCACACCCAAAATAACTTAAATAAACATGACTCAGCCCAGTGGGGCTCTAGAGTCGGTAGAATTAACTTTACTGTAGTTTTAAAGGTCCGTGCAGCCTCAGCCCTCAGCTCCCCAGTCAAGAGTCCTCCCTCCAGTGAGCTGAGGCTGAGTTTTATAGCTGTCCCAGCTGGCTGCTTAATCAGTCCGGATGCGGACCAGCTGGGACACATAGAGCTGTGCGCTCTGGCGTGGGGCGGACCCACAACTCCCCCGCCTCCTCACGCCACAGTCCCTCCCCCTAAGCTTCCAGCCACCAGGGTCGAAGGTGAGGCGTGACCTGGTGACTGGAGCGAACGAAGAGAGGCGGGGTGAGGTCAAATTCACCTGTTTTTAAAGTTTGAATATATAGGAAAATTTTTTTTTTTTTTTTTTTTTATGTATAAAACTTCTTCTGCTTGCCTTAATTAGGTAATCAACATATAATATGAAAATGGTTTATCTCACATATTTGCAACAACCACCCCCTGCAAAAACTACAAAAACTAAAACAAAATTGCAACATTATGTTTCAATGTTATGTAAATTTACTGTGTTTTTATATGTTGGACTTTTAAAAGTAATAAAGAAGTGAAAGTTTAAACATGCATTTGCATTATGAAAACCGATCAGGAATTAGGAATTATCCTAATATCCAACATTACACTATTTGTTGGTAGAATAATTAGTAATGGAGTTAATAATTAAATATGTTTTAGTTTCAGACATTTTTTGGATAATTAAACATGCACAACACCATTGCTTTTCCTGACAAATGAACACAACAGGATGGTTAATCTGGTAGATATAATTTCTATGTAATCCCATGAGAAAAGAATGAAAACTCCTAAGCTAGAAAGTGAGGAAAGTGAGGCTGTAAAGTTTCACTCAGTCTGATCTCAGATTTGATTCTGATCTAATCTGTGATAATAAAGAGCGCTGTAACAGAGCTCAGCCAGCAGGCGGCAGCTCCACACCTGAACACTAAATCTGTTCATACAAAAAAAGGAAAAAAGAAGAGGAGCTAAAAGAGAAGTGTTGGGTCTGCTGGATCTGCTGGGTCAGGTTTGGGAAGTTCAGGAGAAACTGAAAGAGCTTCTGGGAAAAAGAAAAAAAAAACATTCCTGAGAAGCCGTAAACACACGGCCGAGAAACTCCGGAAAAACAGTAAATTACACCGACTCCGAGGAGAGATTACAGGCTACAGCCAGCACACACAGACAGACAGACAGACACACACACACACACACAACCTGTCTCTATATTTCTAAATGTACTTCTTTGTACTGTTACTATTCTTCAGCGGATTTACAGTAGACTGTGAAACCAAAAGATTCATAAATCATAAATACATTTAATATACAATAATACATTACACCAGTTTTGGCTGGATTTTCTCAGTCAGTTTTATGAGGTAGAGTCACCTGGAAGTTCAGGCTTTCAGTTAACAGCTGTGCTGAACTCATCAAGAGTTAATTACTTGAATTTCTTGCCTCTTAATAAAGTGTTTGAGAGCATCAGTTAAAGTAAAGTAGTGAAGAGATAGAGTTACAGGTATACAGTGAATAATAGTGAATATTTGAGTAATGTTCTAATCCAGATTATGAGAAGCAACAACTACTCAGCTAAATAATAAAAAAACAACTTTAAGAAATGAAGGTCAGTTAATAATAATAATAATAATAAAAAAACATTAGAAGTATCCTCTCAAGTGCAGTCGCAAAGACCGTTAAAAATGTTATGATGAAACTGGCTCTCATCAGGACCACCCCAGGAAAGGAAGAGCAAGAGTTCCCTCTGTTGCACAGGACAAGTTATTTAGAGTAACTGAGAGAACAGAGAGAAACTGCAAGTTAACAGAGTATTTCAAGAGTATTTTGCTTTGTTATTACATGATTCCTTAGGTGTTCCCTCTTCATAGTCTAGTTCACTTAAAAATGATGAGTTTCTTTGATTTTACCAAATTGAAAACCTCTGGAATATAATCAAGAGGAAGATGGATGATCACAAACCATCAAACCACCAAGCTGAACTGCTTGACTTTTTGCACCAGGAGTAAAGCAGCATAAAGTTATCCAAAAGCAGTGTGTAAGACTGGTGGAGGAGAACATGATGCCAAGATGCATGAAATTAAAACTGTGATTAAAAACCACCAGGGTTATTCCACCAAATATTGATTTCTGAACTCTTAAAACTTTATGAATATGAACTTGTTTTCTTTGCATTATTTGAGGTCTGAAAGCTCTGCATCTTTATTGTTTTTTTTCAGCCATTTCTCATTTTCTGCAAATATGGGGCTACGATCAATACAAACATCTGTTTTATATATAGACCTTTATATTTAGTTTAGACAAGAACAAGATATATCCCCCACTATCTGGCTGGGGTGTGTGTGTATTCTTCAGTATTCTAGCTGATTCCAGTGAAGAGCATGATGAAGTTGCAGCTTGGCCAGTATTTATAGTCTATAGTCTACAGTTACAGCATTTTCTACCGAAATGGACCAGTTTTCACTTCAAATATAGGCTTAATATTACCAATATACAACTGGAATTTTCTTCTTTTTTTTTTTTTTGCTGTAGAAATGGGTCTTATGGATTAAATCAAATATTTATATCAAATGATCTAGGGCTTCAATTATTTATTTTTATTTTTAATTATTATTAAATTAATTGCTGACACTTTAATAAAGGGCAGCAGGGGCAGGGGGCGCTGTGGAGTGCCCTCAGAAGACCCTTGATCAGGAGAACGTGACTCTGCAGGTATGTGGGCACAACCTAACCAACAACGGCTCCATTGTACCAGCAGGAAAACCGATACCGGCTCCAGAATTCCCAACTAAACTCCACTGAGGAACGACCCTCCTCCAGAGTATGAAGAGCAGACAGTGAGTGGGAGCAAAAGAAGGTGAGTATAGACGTTTCTAATAAAGCGGCCAGCTGCTGTTCTTACCCTGTTGCTCGGGCTCCTGGCCCCTGGGGCTGCTCCGGGGCCCTCGGCTGGTCTTTTTGGTGCCGGGACTCCCTCCACCTCCCTGGCTCTTCCCGTAGCCGTTATAAACACTGCTGGAGCTGATGTTGTTCTTGTAGGGAGAGGGGGCGCTGTTCAGACTGTTCTGCCGCTCCAGACGTTCCTTCATCTTCTTCGGCTGAGGCTTATAGGGCTCCTCTCGGCCCCCGTAATTCATACCGTAGAGGGGAATGATCTCTAAACACACGCACATACAGTACACATCTTTGTTACATTCTGTTACCTCATGTATAGAAACTTTACATCTTAAACATAGAATAGGAGTACACTATAAGGGGGCGCTCTATAATGCTCTATAATGTTTATATAATTCACATGCTCATTCTGACAGACTGTAATACACTGCAGCAACTGTAGTGGACGCTCTATAATGCTCTATAATGTTTATATAATTCACATGCTCATTCTGACAGACTGTAATACACTGCAGCAACTGTAGGGAGCGATCTATAATGCTCTATAATGTTCATATGATCCACACGCTCATTCTGACAAACTGTAATACTCTGCAGGAAGTGTAGGGGGCACTCTATAATGCTCTATAATGTTCATATGATCCACACACTCATTCTTACAGACTGTAATACTCTACAGGAAGTGTAGGGGGCGCTTTATAATGCTCTATAATGTTCATATGATCCACAAGCTCATTAAGACAGACTGTAATACACTACAGGAACTGTAGGGGGCACTCTATAATGCTCTATAATGTTCATATGATCCACAATCTCATTCTGACAAACTGTAATATACCACAGGAAGTATAGGAGGCGCTCTATAACGTTCATATGCTGCACACGCTCATTAAGATAGACTGTAATACACTACAGGAAGTATAGGAGGTGCTCTATAATGCTCTATAATGTTCATATAATCCTCACACTCATTCTTACAGACTGTAATACTCTACAGGATGTGAAGGGGGCGCTCTATAATGCTCTATAATGTTCATATGATCCACACACTCATTCTGAAAGACTGTAATACACCACAGGAAACATAAAGGGTGCTCTGTAATGCTCTATAATGCTCATATGATCCACACGCTCATTCTGAGAGACTGTATTACTCTCCAGGAACTGTAGGGGGCGCTCTATAATGCTCTATAATGTTCATATGATCCACACACTCATTCTTACAGACTGTAATACTCTACAGGACGTGTAGGGGGCGATCTATAATGCTCTATAATGTTCATATGATCCACACACTCATTCTTACAGACTGTAATACTCTGCAGGAAGTGTAGGGGGCACTCTATAATGTTCATATAATCCTCACACTCATTCTTACAGACTGTAATACTCTACAGGAAGTGTAGGGGGCGCTCTATAATGCTCTATAATGTTCATATGATCCACACGCTCATTAAGACAGACTGTAATACACTACAGGAAGTATAGAAGGCGCTCTATAAATGTTCATAGCTCCACACGCTCATTAAGACAGACTGTAATACACTACAGGAAGCATAGGAGGCGCTCTATAATGCTCTATAATGCTCTATAATGTTTATATGATCCATACTTTTACTCTGACAGACTGTAATACACTACAGGATCGAAATCTACTGAAATCCACAGATTTACTTGGGCTGAGCCTGGGCTCACCTTCGCTGTAGATGGGTGGGAGGGGGTGCTGGTAGAACTGGTGGGGGCTGAGGTCGCCGGGGCTGATGGGGGGGTAGTAGGTGGTGTGTGAGTTGGGGATGAAGTGGGGGTGTGGCATGTACGGGGGTAAATGGTGGGTGGGGGAGAGAGCGGGGGAGTAACTGGGGGTGTAACAGTCTGGAGACTGGGGGGTCACTACCACTCTCCTCACTCCAGTATTATCCTCCAGCACCTGCGGAGAGAGAAAGTTAAATAATTACAATAGTAATAATATTATATACAGTACCAGTTAAAAGTGTGAACACAACTTAAATTTAGTGTTTTTTCTTGATTTAAAAATTTTATTAGATCACATTTGATTAATACTATAGCGATCCGAACTATGGAGGAAAAAACAAATGGAATTATTGGGTAAAAAATATTATTGTTCCAAATCAGTTAAATAATATATAATCTAAATAAAATACATATAAATATTGTTTCAAGTTCTCTCTCTCTCTCTTTCTCTATCTGTCTCTCTCACTGTTTCCCGCTCTCGGCTGGCACAGTTTTAACTTGACTGATATGACTGGTTGAAAAAAAAATCCCAAGGTCTTCCACAGAACTACAAATATGTTCCTGTACCGCAACTAATGCCAGCCGTGTGTGTGTGTGTGTGTGTGTGTGTGTGTGTGTGGTGCCTTTATCACTATGTAGAAATAATGTAATAATGTGTTTTCATTCAAGTTAGAACACACACACACAGCTGGAGGAGATCCCAAGTTCCACAGAACTACAACTGTGTTCCTGTACAATGTTGTACCAATGCCAGCTCTGTGTGTGTGGGTGTGTGTGTGTGTGTGTGTGTGTGTGTACGTACGTACGTACTTGTCCACTATATATATATATATATATATATTATAGCTCTGGACAACAAACAAGAGTTATCCAAAAGCAGTGTGTAAGACTGGTGGAGGAGAACATGATGCCAAGATGACAACTGTGAGGGTTTTTCCACAAAATATTGATTTCTGAACTCTTAAAACTTTATGAATATGGACTTGTTTTTTTTTTTTGCATTATTTGAGGTCTGAAAGCTCTGCATCTTTTTTTTTGTTATTTTAGCCATTTTTTATTTTCTGCAAATAAATGCTCTAAATGAGAATATTTTAATTTGAAATGTGAATTTGGGAGAAATGTTGTCTGTAGTTTATAGAATAAAACAACAATGTTAATTTTACTTAAACATAAACCTATAAATAGCAAAATCAGAGAAACTGATTCAGAAACTGTATATATATATATACACACACACAACAAAACATTCACTGACCTGTGAGATGTATCCTGGGGGAACGTGGATTGGAGGAATGGAGCCATTGGGTGACATCATAGGAACCTCAGCAGGACCTGAGTGAAAAAACAGAGAAATATGAAATACCCTCACACACACACACACACACACACACACACACACACACACACACACAACCTGCCTTGATGGCAGATAGAATGCAGAACCTCTGGCAGGCCTGTAGATGGCAGCAGTAATGAAAGGCCAGTAAGTCATACAGAAATTCTCCATGATGCATTACGCAACACATGCATTATGATGTATTGATGACAAAAAACTACTGATTAGTGATACTGATTAATAAATAATGGTAATTAGCTGAAGATTCAGCATCAGCTGTAAAAGTTTGTGTTCTGGATGAAGGTGAAGTACGAGCCAGATGGGCTTCTGTATAAAGTGTGTGCAGTATTATGGGATGTCTCACACACTCCGTATTAAAGCCTGTGTACACAAACTCTGGACTCAGAGGCTCAACATCGACCCAGACAGATCTCAGCTACAGCATCAGTACCCTGATCCCTTAAACCCCCTAACACACACACACACACACACACACACACACAAACACACACACACACACTTTAGAAATCATTCAAAGATGTGTTGGACTACACTGCAGTAAGCTTGGGGGATACTCTATAATGCTTTATAGCTTTCTTATAATGCACACACTCATTCTGACAGACTTTAATACACTACAGTAAGCATAGGGGCGCTCTATAACTAAGTTATAATACACGGGAGGGAGTGCTATAACATGAAATATAAGCCGTGCCAATATTACAGGTTATAGCATGAACCTCGAGTGCATTATTGCGACTATACCACAGTTCCATTATCATTGTTTATTGAAAGATTTCGAGTTAAAGAGGAGGAGAAAATAGGATCTGTTTCATTTTAAACACTCCACCAGTTAAAATAGTTCTATTGCTGCTCTGTTTGTAGCTGTGCTGTTTGGTTTGTAAGCGCTGCATTGTTGCTAGGTTACCTGTACGTAGTGGAGTAATACATGGAGAGCTTTGATTACAGTGCATTACCAGCTGATAATGGCACTCACAAAACGCATCTCAGTCAATCACATTGCAGGGTCGGAACTTACTGTAGTACAATGCTCTATTCTGACACACACTTATTCTGACAAACTGTAATACTCTACAGTAGGCGCAGGGGGCGCCTTACACAAGGCTCTATAATGTTCATATGATCAACACGCTCACTCTGAAAGACTGTATTATTGTTGTAGACGTTCTCCTGGCTGATGGATGAACTCTGCTGATTTTTCCACTGCGGTTCCTTGCACTGTTTTCCTCTCCCCAGCCTGCTAAAGCCATCGTCTGCCTCCAGACAGAAACAGTGTAAATCACATGACGGACAGTAATGAATTCTACAGTTTGTACTTCAGTAGCTGCAAAAGACATAAGGGCCTCCACACAGGAACACACTACAATCTCACGTCCTGCAGGAATGTTCCAGAAATCCAGAGAGAAGCAGAAGTGAGGACTGAGCCTAAACCCACCGCAGGCCGAACACTGGCGTCAGCTCTTTCCTCCCTCGCGCAAAAACAGAGACAAAACACTGACCCAAAACAGAAACACACACTCCAGAGCGGCAGCAGGCACTCGTGAGCTGACATAATCATCACAGAGCTAAAGTATTAAAGTGATAGTTCACACACAAATCCTTGTGATTGAGATTTCAGTGTTTGAAACTTGACTGGTTTCTTAAATCTTTTTTTTTTTTTATTGTTTATGAAGAGATCGAAAGTTAGTTCCTGATTAGCAGGCAGCCAATGGGAAATTATTTCCAGAGGGTCCCACTCAGGGTTTGAAAACTTTTGCAACGAAAAAGTTAAAACGCCTTTACAGTCGCATTTGTTAAGTTACAACCATGAATTGGTTCAGACCGTATGCATGTCAAAACTATCTGATTATAGCAACCACCTAGGAATATAATAGCGACTGCCTAGGAATACCTTTGCAACCACCTGTAATGCCTTAGCAACTGCCAAGCAACACCTTAGCAACCACCACAGATATAACAGAACTTGCAATGTCATAAGTACACTTTTTAAAGCCAAGTTGTTCACAAACTTTCCCTCTTCAGTTTAGTTTATTAGCTATGAAGCTAATGTAGTTAAAAAAAGCCATAGAAGCATTTGCTACACTGATTAGCACTAGAGCTATAAGAATAATTTAGCAAACATGTAAAGTAACGTTCTAGTGTATGAATTAGCACTAAAGCTAAGAGGCTAATGTAGGTTAAAAAAAGCAATAGAAGCATTTTTAATACTGATTAGCACTGGAGCTATAAGGCTAATTTAGCGAACACATAAAGTAACCTTATAGCGTAGCAATTAGCACTGAAGCTATGAGGCTAATGTAGGTAAAAAAAAAAGCCATAGAAGCATTTTCTACATTGATTAGCACTGGAGCTAACACATAAAGTAACCTTATAGTGTACCAGTTAGCACTGAAGCTATTAGGCTAATGTTAAACTATGCAACTATCACTTTAAGGCTGATAAGCACAGTAGTGCAGGATGGCTATGATGATGATGATGATGAAGATGATGATGAAGGCTGGTAACAGAAACCAGGTCACTAAAGCTGAGTGAAAGTGAGGAGCTATGGGTGAGGATTTGGCAACCATTGCTCTGCTAACAACTCCAACTAACATCAAAGAGCTTTTTTGGTGGGGTGGAGGCGGAGCATTTACTGGAAAGGCTTAGTGTGTGTGTGTGTGTGTGTGTGTGTGTGTGTGTGTGTATGTGTTGCACAACAGGGGTGCTGGGTATGTGTACAGTAAAACATTACATGTGGAATAATAAGCCTATTAGTGCGTAAGGGTCAGTACACACACACCCTTAACTGTGTGTGTGTGTGTGTGTGTGTGTGTGTGCTTGCTCACTCCGCTACAATAAACAAAAGTAAAGGAAGCAAAGTCTAACTTTTACATCGAAAGAGAGAAGCAATTAAAGCAATAGTTTAGCAAAAGATCAACATTACCAAAATATATGAATCAAACAATCAATCAATTAAATAAATCACAAGTTCTAGGTTTAATTGGTGGGATATACAGTACAGGCCAAAAGTTTGGACACACCTTCTCTTTTTCAGTGCGTTTTCTTTATTTTCATGACTATTTACACTGTAGATTCTCACTGAAGCATCAAATCTATGAATGAACACATGTGGAGTTTTAAGTACTTAACAAAAAAAATTATATATATATATATATATATATATATATATATATATATATATATATATATATATATATATATATATATATATTAGTTTCTTCAAAATAGCCACTCTTTGCTCTGATTACTGCTTTGCACACTGTTTGCATCATTCTCTCAATGAGCTTCAAGAGGTGGTCACCTGAAATGGTTTTCCAACATTCTTAAAGGAAGGAGTTCCCAGAGGTGTTTATTAGCACATGTTGCCCCTTTGCCTTCACTCTGTTGTCCAGCTCACCCCAAACCATCTCGATTTTAGCCTGTACTGTATGTTTCCATTATTTGCTAGCAACCATAGCCTCATAGTTCCAGTGATAATTGTTGAAGTAAGAAGCAATTTTCACCTTGTAGCACCAGTGCTAAGTGGAGGGGTGTAAACCTCCATTATATAAGTTAAATTGGCCTTGTAGCTTCAAAGTTAATTGGAGAGATATAAGCTTTAACGCATAACAATATAAGCCTTTCAGCTCTTGTGGTAACTGGTGGGGAAAGACCTTTTTTATTTGCTTGCTACGTTAGCCTTATAGCTCCAGTGCTAATACTTGGGTATCAGCTTCCTGCTTATGCTGCAACTGGAGAAGAGTTGCAAATCTGTGTGGAGATCTGAGCAGGTGCACTAGCCGGAATAACGCAAAAAAGCATGATTTTTGTGCATTATTGAGCCAAATGCAACACAAATGTTTATAAGGTTTTTATCAGATTTTCTCAGTGATTTACATTATGGTGTTAAAATGGTTCAATTTAGAGTATTTTGGTCTTTTCCTACTCAAACAGATGGAAGGCTGGCCAGTGGTGTTGTAAAGATGGTTAAAGCTTAGTCTTACGATATAAGCCACCATCACTTCAGTGTAAAACTTAAAAATAAAAATCAAAACAGAAATTCAAAAGCACCAAACTATCACTTTAACAGAATGTAAACAGAGGCCGTAAGCGAGGATGAGGAAGATGATGGAGAGGGTGTGTGATGAAGAGTCTGGCTCGGACCGTGAGTAAGCGTTCCGCTGTGTGGGGGAACATCTTGAATTAATAAATGATGATATGTTTTCCTGTGTTCCGGAGAGCAGAACGTGGCACCAGCCGGCATCGCTTTACCGCGGCAGACTGGAGCAACAGCAGTGGAAAAACTGGGAATACTGCTGAGCTGGAGGATTTTTTTTCTTCCTCAAGGCTCTTGGCTCAGAATCCAAACCGAAACAGCAGCAAACTGTGTGTGTGTGTGTGTGTGAGTATTGTGGAAAACAGTACAATTGAAAGGAGGCTCTAGCCTGAACAATAGATGAGGTACAGTTAGACAGGGAGACACACAGGTTCCGTATGGCATCATGCTGCACATTTACCTACAGATGTTGCAGCTGGGCCTGGAGATCCTGCTCTACACTTGAAGGGTTCTGAAGCTACTAATTAGTGATATATCTGGCAACAAGACAGACAAAGTAAGTGTTGCAATCTGTCAAAAACATCCGTGAGAAACCCTTTATCCACATTATCCTGCTGAAAAATTCCAACGTGTGAGATTGTCAGATGTCCTGAAAATATTGCTGAGATGTTTGTATCCCCTATCACTACTTGGGGTGACTGACTGTTGTATGCAATGCCTCCCCAGATCATCACACCAGCAGGTAGGGCTAGTACTGGGTGATGGTCTAAAAAATTATCTTATTGTCACAAAAAAATCTGATTTTCGATTATAATCAAAAAATCAACAGATGACAAAGAAATGGTTAAAAACTAGGTTTACATGTCAGAAAATATATATTTAATAATAAATATAAATAAATATCTATCTGTTTGGTCGGGTCGGGTCGACTCATTGAGAGAATCAATGATTTAAAACATTGTGTTGTATCACCTGCTGACCTTGTGTACACACAACGAAGAAACTGACACACTGATGGATAAACACTTCAGAAATGAGCAGCGTTTTCTGATAGATTTAAGATTAAAAAGATAAAATGTCTGTATGTAAAACTGCAATTACTTCATTTTTTTTCACTTTAAAACTGTAATTCGAATTAACCAAATTTATTGTGAAAATCGCCCAGCACTAGGTATCATAGGCACTATAATACGGTTCCACGATATGGATGGATTTCAGTCCAGGTTCCTCATTTACACCACCACTGCAAATAAGGTGACAATTGCTAATTGACGAACAACCTCGATGGTGATCAATTTGTTAAAAAAAGACTATCATGCTTTTCTTGATCCAAAGATGTGCCTGCTCTCAAAGCCTGTCAGCTGAGCCAAATGTCCTTGAGATCACCACAGAGGCATGTCTAGCAGTCAATGATCTCTCACCTAAAGATACACTGTCCTATACTAGCTTTTGAGAGTCTTTTTAAAAGGTGTTGTGGGAAGTGTTTCAAACCGTCTTAGGAGCATCTGAGAACCTCAAGGGTGTTCGAGTTGATTCACAAAAACCCCGAAAGTGACGTGTGCCAGTAACTGTGCCTGCATCAGTTCTGACTATCCGGGCTGGACCCGAACCCATGCTGGACGAGAAGCAAGGAAGCACTGAACCGCCAGAGAAACACCATGTGTGCTGCGTTTGTTTTAGTCTACACATGGCTGAATGTTGGCAGGTTGGCTGTCCTGTGTGTGTGTGTGTGTCTAAACCCACTCAGAAAAGCCAGAACTTTAATCACTCAGCAGGAGTGTGTGTTAGAGCAGAATGTGACACATCAGCTGCTGCTGCTGCAGTAGAACCCGATGGCCTTTATTCTGCAATCTCAGTGTTTAGGACACGGATACAGTACATGGAAGAGTCTCAAACGGTATTTTACCCTTTTATCTCTGTGCTTCCCACTCTTCTAACTACACCTCTATCTCATCCAAGTGGCTTTCTATCTCCTCTAATTGCAACTCTAACTACCCCAAGTGGCTCCCTACCAATCATTCTGCACCTCTATCTGCTTCAAGTAGTTTTCTGTACCCTTATCTGGACCTCTATCTGCTCCAAGTGGCTTCCAAACCCTCTGTCTGCCCCTTTGTCTGTCACAAGTAGGTCTATATACTGGTATCTGGTCCTCTTTCTGGTTGAAGTGGCTCCCAACCCCTCTATCTGCCCCCTCTTACGGTCCCAAGTTGATCTCTATGCTTGAATCTGGACCTCTATCTGCTTATAGTGGCTTCTAACCCCTCTATCTGCCCCTCTTTCTGTCCCAAGTAACTCTCTACACCCTTATGTGAAGCAAGTGGCTCCTAACCCTTCATTTTGCATCTCTATCTGCTTCAAGTAGCTCTCTAGACCATTATCTGGACATCTATCTGCTTCAAGTGGTTCCCAACCCCTCTATCTGGCCCCTCTTTCTGTCCCAAGTAGCTCTCTAAACCCTTATGTGGACCAAGTGGCTCCTAACCCCTCTATCTGCCCCTTGTTATGTCCCATGTAGCTCTCTATACTTGTATCTGGACCTCTATCTGTTCCAAGTGGCTCCCTACCCATCATTCTGCACCTCTATCTGCTTCAAGTAGTTCTCTACACCATTATCTGGACCTCTATCTGCCCAAAGTGGCTTCCAAACCCCTCTATCTCCCCCTTTCTGCTTCAAGTAGCTCTCTATACCCTTATCTGGACCTCTATCTGCTCCTTTATTATACTTTATTTGCTCTCAAAGTCATTCTGTCTGCCTTCACTGCCACACCATTTGCCATCAGCGCCACTTAATCTGCCCTGGTTTCCATGCTATCTGTCTCCCTTCCACATAAGAACCTCTATTCAGCCTCAACCACTGACTCTAATATTCAAAAAGTGTGTTTGGAAAGTTCAGCACTCCGCAAACACCAGCATTCCCCCCCCCCCCACACACACACAGGCAGCTCTATCCAGAGGCTCCAGAGGGTCCAGCTAGGCTTGAGTTCAACAGTTTTCAATACAACTCAATTCAGTTCAGTACTTGGTGAAATTTGGTTCAGTTTGATTTACCCTTGTTTCAATTCCGTTTTTTTTTTATTTTAGCTCAGTTTGATTCAATTAATATAATCAATGACCAACAGCTCATTTAATACATTCACAAAGTGTGTGTGTGTGTGTGTGTGTGTGTGTGTGTTCTACTGAAAACCTCAGATGGGATTTCCTCCATTCAGTAAATGAGGCAGCACTTCCCCTGTGGTTTCCTCCGTCACACACACACACACACACACACACACACACACACAGTTACAAAAGCGCTGAGCTGGAAACAATACAGGTCAGATCAGCTGATTTCCTGCTTCACTTTAATGGCTTCTTAAAGGAACACACACACAGTACTTACAGTATCTATCAATATACACTATTTTTCCATATATGATGGGATGAGTTGGGGAGTTGGGTATGGTTAATGAGAACTGGCAACCTTAAAAAGCATTTATTACAACCAGAATTTTCATCCTGAAAAGTGTTTGTAAGATCCTCCACCCTAAAAAACAAGTTCCTACAAAAACCTTTACTCTAAAGAGCGTTCATAAGAACCTCCTTAACGAGCATTTACAAGACTCTCCACCCTAAAGCGTGTTTATAAGTACCTTTACTTCACCCTGAGGTGCATTCATACGACCTTCCACCCTGAAAAGGCGTTCATAAGACCCTCCACCCTGAGGAATATTGGTAAGAACCTCCACTCTGAAGAGCATTGACAAGACTGTCCACCCTAAAGAGCGTTGATAAGACCCTCCAACCTGAAGAGAATTCATAAGAACCTCCACCCTAAAGTGCCTATAAGAACCTCCACTCTGAAGAGCATCCATAAGAAACTCCACTCTAAAGAGCATTCATAAGAACCTCCAATCTAAAGAGCATTCATAAGAACCTCCACCCTGAGGAGCATTCGTAAGAACCTACACCCTGAAGAGAGTTTATATAAAAACCTTCACCTTGGAGAGTGTTCCAAAAAAATCTAAAAAACCCAAAAAACACTGGTTTTAAAAATAGCCTCAGACTCCGCCCTCCCACACAAACCTGTGCAGGTATTTGGGCTGTAAATCTGAGACCCTGGGAGCAGATGAACCTTTGGACCTCCAGCGGGAGGCGGGGTATAGGTGTGGAGGGGGTGGTTCTATTAGAATATAGCTCCGGTTCCTCACGCCAGGTCAGCTTACCGGCTTACGGCCCCCAGGGAGTGCACCACACTAAAGCAGGGCATTGTGGGAGGGGCTTTCTCTTCTGAGACCCCCCACACTCTTACCTGAGTTCAGGTAACATCTGGAAACATCTAAAAACATCAGGAAACAGCATGTTAAGCAGCATGGCCTCTACTGATGCCTCCACATACACTGCGAACATCTGCTCAGGATCTGCTGGAGATGAGGTTCCAGCACTGGCAGCATCATGTGACTAGGCATGTTCTAGATAGCAGGAATGCTGGGATTGACTGGAGGAACTGACTGGGAGATCTGATCAGATGTTCATGAATCCATGTGAAATCACACGCACCAAACCAACACTCTCTGACAAACCCAGGAACTCTGCTTAGGCGCTTTCCAAGAATCTGTGTGTGTATTTGTATGTGTGTGTGTGTGTGTGTGTGTGTGTGTAAGTAAGTCCCCATGGGTGGTCCGGCCTCTTCACCTCAGCTCTCCGATAGAAACGTAAACCAACTGGACCCCAGGTCACTCACACGTCCTCCGAATGGCAGCTAATTATCACAGCTGCACAACATCTGCATACAGCCGTTATATACATTTAATACAATAGTATTATAGTTGTAATAAAGGGCTAATAAAGCATGAATATTACAGTTGCAATAATCCTCCATTAGAGGTCTAGAGTTGACATTAAAGGTTTACAACAGTTGTAATACAGTGTAGTGTGTGTGTGTGTTTTCTCTCTCTGGCATCTCTGTTGCTTAGTAACTGTTCCTGCCCTTATCAGACTCTGTCTACATCTGATAAACTAACGTCAGACTGAGAGTGATAGAGAGAGAGTGTGTGTGTGTGTGTGAGTGAGAGAGAGAGAGAGAGAGAGAGAGAAAGAGAGAGAGAGAGAGGGAAAGTTAGAGAGAGTGTGTATTCATATTCAGTGTATTCGTATTCATATGCTCATACAGAATGCATAGCGCTACAGGAAGCACAGGGTGAGCTACATAATGCACTATATTGTTTACATGATTCACATCCTCATTCTGACAGACTGGACTTTGGAACAAGAGGGGGGTTCTTCTGTAAATATGTGATCAGAATTCACTGATTTTTACAGTAAATCTGATCAGAATTTAGTTATTTTTACAGTAAATGTGATTTTTTAGTGATTTTTACAGTAAATGTGATTTTTTAGTGATTTTTACAGTAAATGTGATTTTTCAGTGATTTTTACAGTAAATATGTGATCAAAATGTAGTGATTTTTACAGTAAATGTGATTTTTTAGTGATTTTTACAGTAAATGTGATTTTTCAGTGATTTTTACAGTAAATATGTGATCAAAATGTAGTGATTTTTACAGTAAATGTGATTTTTTAGTGATTTTTACAGTAAATGTGATTTTTCAGTGATTTTTACAGTAAATATGTGATCAAAATGTAGTGATTTTTACAGTAAATGTGATTTTTTAGTGATTTTTACAGTAAATGTGATTTTTCAGTGATTTTTACAGTAAATATGTGATCAAAATGTAGTGATTTTTACAGTAAATGTGATTTTTCAGTGATTTTTACAGTAAATATGTGATCAAAATGTAGTGATTTTTACAGTAAATGTGATTTTTCAGTGATTTTTACAGTAAATATGTGATCAAATTTTAGTGATTTTTACAGTACATGTGAAAATAATTTAGTGATTTTAACAGTAAATATGTGAATTTACTGGTTTACACTGGTAAATCTGGTAAAGTGAAACATTGGAATAGTATGATTGATCCTGTAAGTATAACATTTGAATCATGTGGTTTACACAAAGTATAACATTGGAATCGCGTGATTAATGCTGCAATTATAACTCTAAAATTGGGTGACTGATGCTTTAAGTATAATATTGGAATTGAATGATTTACACTGTAAGTATAACATTGGATTTGGATGATTTACACTGTAAGTACAACATTGGAATCAGGTGATTTATGCTGTATGTATAAAATTTTAATCAGGTGATTGATGGTGATTGAGTATAACATTGGAATTGGATGATTTACACTGTAAGTATAACATTGGAATCAGATGATTTACACTGTAAATATAACGTTGGAATGGGGTGATTGATGCAATAAGTATAACATTGGAATCGGGTGATTTACACTGTAAGTGTAAAATTGTAATCGTATGATTGGCGCTGTAAATATAACTCTAGAATCAGGTGATTTTCTCTGTAAATATGAAACTGGACTGGTGATGGTTAATGACCCAGTAAAAAGGTGACGTGGAGTTAATGACCTTCTGTAGAACGTTCTTACAGGCGAGTTGTCAACACAGATAAGAGAGAGATGGGAGAGGGGATGTTCTGGGTTCTTATTCTGTCTATAGGGATGAGGAAGTCACTGCCATCAGAGAGAAATATCGCCCGAATGCCATCCGTCCTTCAGATGGAGTATAGACACCCATTCTCTCCACTGCTGGAATTCGCAGTCTCTCGGCAGCGCTATCACAGTCCTGCTCCACATTCTTTCCTCTAATCTACCGTCTCCCAGCGGCGGGCTGCGGAGAACCCTCCCAAATATGCACCCGAGCTTAACAAAGCAAGGCCTGATGGGAAGCTGCGAGAATATGGCGTAAAACTGTCGATGAAGTGAGAAAAGCAGCGATGAGGCTGGAAACGTGACTCATTCAGAACCGGACAAACCAGATTCCAATATTCTTGCCAACAAATATTACTGCTAAGTTTTACCACTTAAACCAAATACAGTCAATTAGTCAGGACCAGTCTGGTTTTCATTTACACTACTTCTACCCAGACAAAGACCAGCTACACCAATCCATACCCATCCAAACCAAACTACAACTATACAAACCCAAATACACCCATCCGTAACCATAAAAACCTAACTAGATACATACAAACCCAACTATAACCATCCACAACCTAACTATAGCCATCCCAACCAATACAAACCCAGCTATACCATCCATGACTCAACTATTACCATTCGTACCCATACAAATAATACTATAAACATTGACACTCATAGAAACGAAACAACAACTATCCATAATCTACCTATAGCCATCCATACCCTTACAAATCCAGCTTTACCATCTACGAACCAACTATAACTATCCATAACTTTACAAATCCAACTATAACCATTCATACCCATAGAAACCCAACTATAACAATCCCTAGTAACCAACCAATAGCCATTTATACCCATAGAACCAAACTATAACCATCCATAACCTACCTATAGTCATTCATACCCATACAAACCCAACATAAATCATCCATAACCTACCTATAGCCATCTGTTCCCATGGAAATTCAACTATAACCATCCATAACCTACCTCTAGCCCTCCGTACCCATGGAAATCCAACTATAACCATCTATAACCTACCTATTTCCATGCATACCCATATAAATCCAGCTATAACCATCCATGACCTACCTATAGCAATCCGTATCCATGGAAATCCAACTATAACCATCCATAACCTACCTAATGCCATTTATACCCATAGAAACCCAGCTAAACCATCCATGACCCAGCTATAACCATCTGTAACCTATCTGTTGCATTTCATACCCATAGAAACCAAACTATAACCATACACAGCCTTGCTGTAGCAATCCGTACCCATACAAACCAAGCTATACCACCCATGACCCAACTATAACCATCCATAACCTACCTATTTCCATTCATACCCATAGAAATCCCACTATAACCATCAATAACCTACCTATTTCCATTCATACCCATAGAAATCCAGCTATAACCATCCAACCCCTACCTATTTCCATTTATACCCATACAAACCCAACTACATCCATACAAATCCAACTATAAACCCATACCCCTATCCATAGAAATAGTTTTATTCACTACTGGTATTTTGTAACAATTGTCTCTTTTATTTTATTGTTATTTGTTCTTGATGTTAATGTTGTAATACTTTGGTGATATCGTTATCATTACAGTCATACCAATAAAGATAAATAAAGAGATGCTTTGTATCTTGATAGAGAAAGAGATAGAAAGAAAGAGAGAGAAGGGGAGAGGGAGATAGAGAAAGAGAGAGAGAGCCACGTCAGCAGGAAGCTGGTAGTGGTGGTGGTGGTGGTGGTGGGGGGGGTTGAGCTGGAAGCTGCAGAGGAACGCTGGATTCCTGGAAAGAAAGCCAGACTGTGAAGAGAGTCGACAGCTCAGATTAAAAACAGAAGAGCAGCCGTCCGAGAGAGAGAGAGAGAGAGAGAAAGAGAGAGAGAGAGAGAGACAGCAGTGGCGTGAGGCGGGACGATCAAGAAGAGGAGACACAGGCTAAAGCAGAACCTCTCAGAACCTCTCAGCTCAGACCAGGAGGTCCAGAATCTGAGGAACATCACGAATCCTAAGAGACACTAAAAGCACCTCCAGGACCTTCAACACTACAGGAGTCTATTACTTCTGTTCTGCTGCACCAATAAAGTATAACTACACACTTACATCAGTAACTGCATATTCAAAAACCACAATCTTTATTAAAGATACAAAAAAGAGTAAAATAGTGCTAGGTTTAGAAAAAATACTGCATCAAAGAGCCAGTTTTAGAAACAATACTCCATCAAAGTGCCAGGTTTAGAACCAATACTGCATCAAAATGCCAGTTTTAGAACCAATGCTGTATCAAAGTGCCAGTTTTAGAACCAATACTCCATCAAAGGGCCAGTTTTAGAAACAATACTCATTCACAGTGCCAGTTTCAGAACCAATACTGCATCAAAGTGCCAGTTTTAGAAACAATACTCCTTTAAAGAGCCAGTTTTAGAACCAATATTCCATCAAATTGCCAGTTTTAGAAACAATGCTGTATCAAAGTGCCAGTTTTAGAAACAATACTCCATCAAAGAGCCAGTTTTAGAACCAATACTCCATCAAAGTGCCAGTTTTAGAAACAATACTCCATCAAAGTGCCAGTTTTAGAAACAATACTCCATCAACGTGCCAGCTTTAGGAACAATACTCCTTCAAAGAGCCAGTTTTAGAACCAATACTCCATCAAAGTGCCAGTTTTAGAAACAATACTCCATCAAAGTGCCAGTTTTAGAAACAATACTCCATCAACGTGCCAGCTTTAGGAACAATACTCCTTCAAAGAGCCAGTTTTAGAACCAATACTCCATCAAAATGCTAGTTTTAGAACCAATATTCATTAAAGGTACCAGTTTTAAAACCAATACTCCATCAAAGTGCCAGTTTTAGAACCAATACTCCTTTAAAGAGCCAGTTTTAGAACCAATACTCCATCAAAGTGCCAGTTTTAGAAACAATACTCCTTTAAAGTGCCAGTTTTAGAACCAATATTCCATTAAAGTGCCAGTTTTAGAACCAATACTCATTCAAGGTGCCAGTTTCAGAACCAATACTTCATCAAATTGCCAGTTTTTAAAAACAATGCTGTATCAAAGTGCCAGATTTAAAAGTGTAAACAGTAAACAGTATTGTATCGGTGCTAAATAGGTTTGATGTGCACCGCATCTGATCATGGTTATCTTTTGGCGAAACCACAGCTGAGCTGACGGATGGTCTGTGCTTCAGCAGCCGTAGCTTTCTGAGAAATGTCAGCAGGATCAGTGTGTCTGGGTCGAGTGTGGAGCTCCAGAACCAGGTCGGACTGAGTTACAGAGATCTGAGCTGTGTGTGAAAGTATTGGTAAAGTTTAATCTCCTGAATGAGATGCTAAAACTCTCTGTTACTCTGTGACTTCTTCACAATCCAATCGGGAATCTTTTTACACATGGAGGTTCTGAATAGTTCTACAGAAATTCTCTTTAATACAACACAAAGACTAAAAACTAACTTTGGACGAGAGTTGGGGAAAAAAATCCATTGATCCAGGAATAACCTGGTCTATATTCAGTATATTCAGGTAGAGTCAGCTGACCTCATTCTTTCAGCACATACTGTTGCTGAACCTAAACCTGCAGAATAACTGCAGCATCAACCAACCAACCAACACATCATTTACTTACTTAAATCCAGTTCAATACATCCATCACTCATCATTTATTAACCTAATCCTTAATTAATTGTAATAAAAGTAAAGTACTGATACTGTTACTTAAATACAGTACTGCATTGGTGTTGATACTGGTACTAAAATACAGTATTGCATCAGTGCTGGTACAGATACTTAACAAGAGTATCATATCAGTACTGATACTACACTTCAATACAGTATAGTATTGGTGCTGATATGGGTACTTAAATAGAGTAACATATTGGTAGTAATATTGCCAATTAAATACAGCATTGGATTGGTAATACACTTTAATAAAGTATAGATCTGTGCCAATATTGACACTTAAATATTGTACTGTATCGGTGCTGATCTTGGTAATTAAATACAGTATCATATTGGTACGGATACTATGCTTAAATACAGCCTCATATTGGTGCCAATACTGGCAATTACAGTATAGTACTATAGTACTAGTGCTGATATGGGTACTTAAATACAGTACTAGTACAGTACTAACTCTGCAACATAAAATACAATATTGTAAAAGTGATATTTCATAGTTTCGTATCAATGCTGATACTGGTACTAAAATACTGTATCGTAATGGTACTGATACTAATGCTTAATGCTGGTACCTAAATAAAACACCAAAACTGTATTTAAATACCAGTATCTGTACCAATATTGGGTTTAATTACTAATATTGTATTTAAATACTCGTATCAGCAGCAAAACTGTTTTTAAGTACCAGTATTATCAATAAAACTGTATTTAAGTACCAGTATTATCAATAAAACTGTATTTAAGTACCAGTATTATCAAAAAAACTGTTTTTAAGTACCAGTATTATCACTAAAACTGTATTTAAGTACCAGTATTATCACTAAAACTGTATTTAAGTACCAGTATTATCACTAAAACTGTATTTAAGTACCAGTATTATCACTAAAACTGTATTTAAGTACCAGTATTATCACTAAAACTGTATTTAAGTACCAGTATTATCACTAAAACTGTATTTAGGTACCAGTATTATCACTAAAACTGTATTTAAGTACCAGTATTATCACTAAAACTGTATTTAAGTACCAGTATTATCACTAAAACTGTATTTAGGTACCAGTATTATCACTAAAACTGTATTTAAGTACCAGTATTATCACTAAAACTGTATTTAAGTACCAGTATTATCAATAAAACTGTATTTAAGTACCAGTATTATCAAAAAAACTGTATTTAAGTACCAGTATTATCACTAAAACTGTATTTAAGTACCAGTATTATCACTAAAACTGTATTTAAGTACCAGTATTATCACTAAAACTGTATTTAAGTACCAGTATTATCACTAAAACTGTATTTAGGTACCAGTATTATCACTAAAACTGTATTTAAGTACCAGTATTGTCAAAAAAACTGTATTAATGTTTCAGATTTGGAACAGACACTGTGTTAAAGCGTCAGTCTGGGGGATGCTATGGTACAGTAGACGGGTGAGGGCAGCATTAGCCGCTGGCAGGGGCAGTACGTTGTGTTTTTTGCGGGAGGCTGGGCAGCGAGGCACATCTGGACTAAACGGTGTCTCTGTGTATCGGCCAGCAGACTCGTCCAAATGCACTCCCTCACCCCGCTCTGCAGCTCAGCCAGCAGACAGACCACACTCTCTCACTCAGTCTCACTCAGTCTCACTGCGTCTCTCTCGCCCTCTCTCTCTCTCTCTTCTTGATTTCAGCATTTCCGTCTGTCCACTGAGACTGGACATCCCAGCAGCACCAGTGTCCAGCTCGTAAACCAGTTCTTGCCATTCAGCAGCTCGTTCCCAGAGAATCGGCCGTCTGTGTTTTATTTGGATCTCCGGCGCCGACTCTGAGCTGGAGTTATAAACTGGGCCAGGGCATGTTCGGTATTTGATGCAAAAGTACTGGAACACCTGCTTCTTTATTGTCTTTTCTGAAATTAGCCGTATTCAAAAAATAATAATTCTGCTTTTGTTGGAGGAACTGTCTCTACTGTCCAGAGAAAACATTCTACTAGATTTTGGAACACTGCTGCTTGAATTCAATGACAAGAGAATTAGTAAGGTCAGAATGTTGGATGGTCACCAGATTAATGCAGACTGAAGTAGAGTAATGTAGAGTCAGGTAGAGCGAGGTAGAGTGAAGAAGAGTAATGTAGAGTGAAGCAGAGTGATGTAGAGTAATGTAGAGTGAGGTAGAGAATTAGAGTAATGCAGAGCGAAGCAGAGTGAAATAGAGTAATGTAGAGTGAAGCAGAGTGATGTAGAGTAATGTAGAGTGAGGTAGAGAATTAGAGTAATGCAGAGCGAAGCAGAGTGAAATAGAGTAATGTAGAGTGAAGTAGAGTAATGTAGAGTGAAGTAGAGTAATGTAGAGTAAAGCAGAGTAATGTAGAGTAAAGCAGAGTAATGTACAGTGAGGTAGAGTAATGTAGAGTAAAGCAAAGTAATATGGAGTGAAGCAGAGTGACGTAGAGTAATGCAGAGTGAAGCAGAGTGACATGGAGTAAAGTAGTGAGGAAGAGTGAAAAAGAGTAATGTAGAGTGAAGCAGAGTAAAGTAGAGTAATGTAGAGTGAGGTAGAGTAATGTAGAGTGAAGTAGAGTAATGTAGAGTGAAGCAGAGTGAAGTAGAGTAATGTAGAGTGAGGTAGAGTAATGTAGAGTGAAGTAGAGTAATGTAGAGTGAAGCAGAGTGAAGTAGAGTAATGTAGAGTAATGTAGAGTGAGGTAGAGTAATGTAGAGTGAGGTAGAGTAATGTAGAGTGAAGCAGAGTGACGTAGAGTAATGCAGAGTGAAGCAGAGTGACATGGAGTAAAGTAGTGAGGAAGAGTGAAAAAGAGTAATGTAGAGTAAAGCAGAGTAAAGTAGAGTAATGTAGAGTAATGTAGAGTGAGGTAGAGTAATGCAGAGTAAAGTAGAGTGAAGTAGAGTGAAGCAGAGTAATGTAGAATAAGGCAAAGTAAGGTAGAGTGAGGTAGAGTAATGTACTTCAGAGTCAATGTTGTAAATTAGGGAATTATTTGAATTGAGCTGCAAAGGTCTGAATTCATAATATCTGAGTTTAAGTCTACAGTACCTGTCAAAAAACTCACTTTTCACAAGATCACACACACACACACACACACACACACACGTGTGTGAAGGTGAAGCAGAGGAATGCATTTGAGTGGAATGTACTCATGGCAGAAAGGTGTGTGTGTGTGTGTGTGTGTGTGTGTGTGTGTGTGTGTAGTCTGGGTCACTGGGCTCTAGTGGAGTTATGGCAGACTACTTAAACTTCCCAAAATATCACACACTTATACTTCCTCTATATAATATTCTACTGGGGTATTAAACAATAAATAATCAAAGGTTCTCCAACCAATTAACTGCTGCATCACTGTCTTCCAATTTATTCTAATACTGTTCTAATCATGAGTAGCTCCTCCCTTTGAGTATACTCAACTATCACACTTTTATACATACGGTATACTCAAACATAAATTAATATATTAAAAAGTGTTTATGCTGCTTTTGTTGGAGTAACTGTCTACTGTCGTGGGATGGAAGACTTACTACTAGATTTTGGAACATTGCTGTGAGCATTTGATTGATTGCATTCAATAACAAAGGCACTAGTGAGGTCAAAATATTGGATGATTATTCCAAACTCCCAAACTTATCCCAAAAATACGGGATGGAGCTCCATCATTCCAGAGAACACATTTCCACTGCTTCACAGCTCAATACTAGGGGACTTATACCCCTCTAGCTCACAACCTGTCATTTAAAACGATGCCAAGTTGCCAAGATAGTAATGAATGGCAGACTGATGACTGCTGTCAGGGTTCTAATCAGTCAGTGGTGCACCTATATTTTCCATTCTCAAGATAGCAATACACCAGAAATGTACCTAAACACACCTCACTTCCAGACCACCATGCCCATCAGCATAGATATATTTATAAACACTTTTGCTATTTAAATGACGCAAAATAAGACTGACTGTTCGCAGGGGGTAAGATAGCAATTAACACTGCCAGATTTATTACCAATCAAGCATTTTTTGGAAGTAGCTTTTAAGTGTTGAGCAGGATCTACAGGCCCAGCTGTAAGAACATCTGTGGGTAAATATGCTGCAGGATGACACAAATTAAGATTCATTACATTCCAACTATCATTTTTCACTGCTGTATTATTTATGTTGTCAATTAATACAAGCAGATCTCAGGATCAGTTCCTGCTTCTAACAGCACTTCTGTTTTTATCCAGCTTTTCCCAGCATCCCACCAGTTCAGCTGACTCCACTTCCCTTTCTTACTGCAGCATGACCAATCACGAGAATGATCTGTATGAGTCTTATTTAAGAAACAACCTACACTAAAAATAAACACAAAGATAAAAAACAAAAATGACTTCCTGTAAGGTTATACAAAGTATTATAATATATATACACTATATATTTATATATTATTTTAAGACCCTTTTATGCCACTAATATAATGTTAATATAATAACATACTTATGCATTTACAAAATTTAAAAGGAGAATTAACTATTAAATATTAGGTCAGATATACAGAGACTGGAATTGCAATAAAAAAACGTTTTAAATATCTAAAATAAATAAAACAAATAGCAAACAGTGATGTCAGTGTTTACCTGGAAACTAATAAAACACAAAAAAAAGCTATCAGTTAGCGGTTCATCCGACATAGCTTGTTTTAACATGGTAAACACGCAGACTACAGTCCGATATGCTCACCTCTGAACGGCAAAAGAGTTAGTGCTGTGTTTAGCGGCTAATGCTAATGCTGCTGCACCTAGCCTTAGTGCTGGAGAAACTTCAGCTTCACTGAAAGCTCAACCTTATGAAGCTGTACTGGCTTTACTGCTCCTTAATATCTGACTAACGCACAGCAGAATTTTGAAAAATATATATTTTTAAATGATTTTAAGTGCGCCTTATAGTTTTAAAAATATTAATGTTTTTGTATTTTATTGTAGTAGTATAAAAAAAAGTCACACTATTGCAATAATACCCTGAAATGTCATTCTATTATATTAGTCCTGTTTTTGTGTTTTTGATAAGATGATAATGTAATTATTGTGATAGGAAAAGGAAAAGGTATATTAGTTGATTTTTGTACTTTTCCTCAGTTGTAAGAGCCTTGATCCAGACTTTAACTGGACCTTTACTTTCATCCTGAATATTTGGTCAGAACACAATATGCCAAAAATCACTGCAGATCACATTTCACGCATTTACTCCAGATAAAAACAAAACTGCTAAATATATATATATATATATATAAAACATATATATAAAACTAAAAGGCCTTTTGAACAGTCTTTTGGAGCGAGCGGCAAAACAAATGAAAGATGGCCACCATCTGTCCGAACCCTCTGGAGACGATGGAGGCCGCGTGGATCTGGCCAGGGCCTCCAGCAGATGATAAACAGGAAAAGATGCCCAGCTGTCTGGAATACCACATCAATGGAGGCAGTGTGAGAGGCCCAGGTTACGTTGTCTGCTTAGGGGCCGCTCAGGGGCCCCGTACTGTACCTACCCTCAGCCTTCAGCCCGTCAGAACACAGCAGACAAAACACACACACATACACACACACACACACACACCGGCTCTGACGAATTACTCTGAGATCATGATAAGATTTCAGAAACCAAGAAACCATGTACCCTCCCATAGGTAAACACTACTAAACATGATCATAGGATCCACACTCTTATTCTGATAGACTGTAATACACTACAGGAAGCATAGGGGGTGCTTTATAATGCTTTATAATGTTTATATGATCCACACACTTATTCTGACAGACTGTAATACACGACAGAAAGCAAAGGGGGAGCTCTATAATGCCTTATAATGTTTATATGATCCACAAACTTGTTGTGACAGACTGTAATACACTACAGGAAATGTAGGGGGCACACTATAATGCTGCATAACATTCACAAAGTCAATGATCCACAAAGTCAATCTAACCAGCTGAATTACACTACCAGAAGTGTAGAGAGCGCTCTATAAATGATCTATAATGTTCAAATGATCCATAAACTCATTCTGACAAACTGTAATATACTACAGGAACTGTAAAGGGCACTCTATAATGCCCTATAATGTTTTTTGATCCACACGGTCATTGTGACAGACTATAACTCCCAACAGGCAGAGTAGTGGACGCTCTATAATGTCCTATAATGTTCAGTTAATCCATATGCTCACTCTGACAGACTGTAATACACTACAAAAAGCGTAGGGGTGCTCTATAACGCTCTATAATGTTTACATGATCCTGATGGGAGCGATCTGGGAAGCCCCCGTCCATGGATTCTGGACGTGTATATCCTTTAATCTACACTTAATATCCTTTTATTTGATAATTATGATCATTCAATAAATATAATCATAATCATTAACAATAAATTGTTCAGACACACCAGTTTTTATTTTTAGAATCTGTTATTCCACTAGGATCTTTGTGTTGTTAGAATATTATGTACATTTAGAAGAGATAAGGTTGTTTCATGTTGCGACAGGATGCAAGGACAAGATGGTGACAACTGCAGAAGGAGATACCCGCTATCTGAGTGATTGTGCTAGTAACCTCTCCTTAGATAGCCTACGCACGCCTGTTCTACGCGGCGCAAAGTCGCAGACAGGCCAGAAGACACCGAAGGCCACGGGAATGGAAAACAACATGATGTTCGGACTTTGTGACGTACACCTTTTTGATGCAACATATGTAATGCATTGTCATGCTTAATCAGTAGTGTAATGTTGATACATTTGAAGAACCAATCATAGAGACAATTATGTCATTATTGATTTTTATAGAACCAATAAGAACATGTATCCTGGTAAAGTAGATTTACATGTAATTGTTATTCAAGTATACCTGTTAATGCATAGACAGAAAAGTCAGACTTTTCCTGTAGCTCTCGAGATTGGAATACTTTACTTTTGACCATCTACAACATTTTTCCTGTAATACTTTTGTCTATTTTCTTACTTTTTGTCTGATTCATCTACTGGCGTGTCTGTAATACTTCAATGATTTTCTTCAGTAAATTGTATTCTAAATTGGATATCCTGACTTCTGGTTTTTCTTGTCCGTCTGGTTCGCAAACATTTTTGCTGTGGTAAATTACCCAACAATCCACATGCTCATTCTGACAGACTGTAATACACTAAAGGAAGAGTAGAGGGCAATCTATAATGCCCTATAATGTTTATTTGATCTACACGCTCATTGGGACAGACTGTAATGCACTACAGGAAGTGTAGGAAGTGCTCTATAATACTCTATTATGTTTGGATAACACACACACATTCACTCTGACAGCCTGTAATATACCACAGGAACTGTAGCGAGCACTCTATAATGCTCTATAATGTACATTCGATCTACACGCTCATTCTGACACACTGTAATACACCTCAGGATAAGTAGTGAAAGCTCTATAATGCTCTATAAAGTTCATATGATGCACACACAAATTCTGACAGATTGTAATGCACTACAGGAAGTGTAGGGGGTGCTCTATAATGTTCTATAATGTTCATATGCTCCACAAACTAATTCCAACAGACTGTTATACACTAAGCAGAGTTAGAAATCCCAGACACAGAGTCGTAGAATGACTTCAAACAGAGTGCTGACCCTTTGTCTTTTGAAGAGACTGTGGGAACTCTGGGTAAAGTGGTGGTATGGTGGGGGCAGGAGGGTGATGGAGGGCAGTTAAGCTGGCCCCTGTAGAAAAAGGAAAAGGTCGCCCTGTTTAAACAAGACAAAGATTACAGTCCAGAAGCTTCCACTCTAATTAGAAGCAAGATGAGGCCAAGCCCGGCCCACGGTACACACTGCCTCTCAGAACTCTTAGAACTGTTTGGACCCGTCAATCATTCAAAGAACCTAACCTCAAAAGTTGAATTTTGGGTTGTGTAGATGATGATCCCAAACCAACGCATCCCTACTTGCTCCCCAACCCATTCGATTTAAAAGTATTGGATGGAGCTCCATCATTCCAAATACACCCAGTTCCGCTGCTCCACAGCCCATGTCTGGCATCAGGAAAGATGCCAATAAGTTCATGTTTATATGTGTATATATACTTATATTTGGACGTAGTTAGTCTGTGGGAGGCACTGGTAATCAAGGTAAGATGGACAAACACTTCAGAAATGAGTAGCATTTTTGATAAATAACTGTATGTAAAATCGCACTAAAACTGTAATAGATTAAATCAGTTCAACAGTGCAACAATGGAAAGTCCAGTAGTCTTTCTCTCAATACAGTTGAATGGACAGTCCAATGATTGGTTCTATAATTAGCAACATAACACAGTCTGACCAGTGATAACTTAACACAGTACAATGTGGGACATCCCGAAGGACGCTATGCCAAAGAATTAAGCCTCGCCATGACTATCATATCATTAGCCGCTAACCACAGCACTAGCTCTTTCACCATTCAGGGTTGAATATATTGGACTGTAGTCTGAGTGTTTGCCATTTTAAAACAAGCTATGTGGCCCAAACAGCTAGTTGATAGCACCCTGGCTTGCCAGAACACTCAGGGTTCCTCAGTATGGTGCTAATGGGTAACATTTATGTTCCGCTAGCACTGCGGTTAGCAGCTAATGCTAATGCTGCTGCACCCAGCCTTAGTGCTGGAGAAACTTCACTAAAAACTCATCCTTAGACAAAAAAATCTGGAAATCTAAGATTGCTGTAAATAAACGGAAGCGCTTTACAGTTTTTAAAAAAGAAATCTGCATAGATTAACATCCAGCACTCGTTTGATTTTGAAAGATTTATTTATTTATTTTTTACTTAGGTGTTTCCTCTAGCTTTTCCATTAGAAGGGAAACATGGCGACACCCTTGCTCACTTCAATGTAGGCATCCTTACTAGTGTCTCTTAATGCGCCTTATAATCCGTTGCAAATTATAATTATTTCAATGTGTAACTGCCATTCAAAAAGTTGTGTAGTCCAAGACTAGCTCCTGGTACAGTTCTGGTTTTGACTGTTGCCATCAGGTATGAAGGAGCTGCTGGTCCGTTTTTGGCTTTGTAGGCCAGCGTCAGGGTTTTGAATTTGATGCGGGCGGCAACAGGAAGCCAGTGGAGGGAACATTTAATGTGCTTTTAACACGTTCTCACCACAAATGAATCACTTTTGGGTTCATTTTGGAAAGAAACGAAACCACGTCCTCTTACGGGTCTTGTTGGGGTTGTTTTGGTTCACACCTGAATGCCATAATATGCAATTATTGATCATTTAAAACAACTTATTGCTTCTGACAGCAGATAAACAGTTAATCCGCAGCAACAGCGGCAGTAGGGCAGCAGTGCCAGAGCTAAAAATAGAGAGTTGAGCAACTTGGCTTGAGTATCTGAACTGGGGCTGGAACTGGGGCTGGAACTGGGGCTGAAGCTGGGGCTGGGGCTGGAACTGGGGCTGGAACTGGGGCTGGAGAAGGAACTGGGGCTGGAACTGGGGCTGGAGCTGGGGCTGGAGCTGGAACTGGGGCTGGAGCTGGGGCTGGGGCTGGAGCTGGGGCTGGAACTGGGGCTGGAACTGGGGCTGGAACTGGGGCTGGAACTGGGGCTGGAACTGGGGCTGGAGAAGGAACTGGGGCTGGGGCTGGAGCTGGGGCTGGAGCTGGGGCTGGAGCTGGGGTTGGAGCTGGGGTTGGAGCTGGAGCTGGGGTTGGAGCTTCAGCTGGGGCTGGAGCTTCGGCTGGAACTGGGGCTGGAGAAGGAACTGGGGCTGAGGCTGGAGAAGGAACTGGGGCTGGAGCTGGGGTTGGAGCTGGGGTTGGAGCTGGGGTTGGAGCTGGGGTTGGAGCTGGAGCTGGGGTTGGAGCTGGAGCTGGGGTTGGAGCTTCAGCTGGAGCTGGAGCTGGAGCTGGGGTTGGGGTTGGGGCTGGAGCTGGAGCTGGGGTTGGAGCTGGGGCTGGAGCTGGAGCTGGAGCTGGGGCTGGGGCTGGGGCTGGGGCTGGGGTGTGTGGGAGCTTGGGGGAAAGTGGTAGTGTAAAAATGAAGGTTTAACTGGAGGAGGAGGAGATGATGAAACAGACGAGAAAGAGCGTCCGTCATCACTGTAACCACAGCCATGTCCTCTGGCACGCTGTTCCCACAATTCCCCTTCCCGTCCCTCACCGAGCGCTCGTCAGAACCTCCCGGAGGAGGAACCTTGAGCACAGTGAAGGGAGAACAGAGGAGCTGAGCTGGAGCTGAGCTTTAGCTGAGCTGGTCTTTGGGCTCTGGGCCCCGAGGATGTTCTCGGTTCTCCGGAGCTCGGCGCTGCCGGCGGACCACAGGCTAAACAGCGGTTACTTTATATAAAATCTTAAATCCAGGGTTCTGCCCTGAGGTTTGCGTAATGACAAAGAAGCGTCTCTGTAAAAAGCGCCTCCGCCAGGCGCATTGCTCCTCTCCGCACTTTAATTAAACCCTCTGACCTTTCTGTAAACACGTGCTGGAGATGCGCCTCTCCACCCCCAGACCTGCCATTCATCACCCCGACTCCGCCCACACTACACCTCGACTCCGCCCTCCTCCTCCACACTCAGTACAACTTGTGAGGCCTGACCTGTTCAGTATCTACTATTATTTATTATCCAGAATCCACTACAAATTATTCTGTATCCACTATGAATTATCATTAAGTATCCACAGTAAATTATGATTCAGTATCCACCTCAAATTGTTCTGTATCCACTATGAATTATGATTCAGTATCTACTATAAGTATCCACTAAGAACCTTTCAGTGTACACTACAAATTATTCTGTATCCACTATGAATTATGATTCAGTATCTACAATAAATTATGATTCAGTATCCACCTCAAATTGTTCTGTATCCACTATGAATTATGATTCAGTATCTACTATGAGTATCCACTAAGAACAATTCAGTGTCCACTACAAATTATTCTATATCCACTATGAATTATTATTCAGTATCTACAGAGAATTATTACTGAGTATCCACTAAGAAATTATTATTGAGTAACCACTATGAATTATTATTCAGTATACACTACAGATTATTCTGTATCCACTATAAATTATTATACAGTATCCACTACAATTTATCATTCAGTATTCACTACGAATTATTATGAATAATCAATACAGAGCAATTAAATAGGCCATAGCAAACATTGCATTATGGTTAATGAATAATTCATAGTGGATGCTTAACAATGCATAGTAGATACTGAATAACTAAAAGTGGAATTAAAGATTAAATGCATCCAACAAGATCCAAAGCCCAAAGCCACGCCCACCTCTTATATAGCAGGCAAAACACAGCGCATCCAACAAGAATTACAGTCCAAAGCCACGCCCACCTCTTATATAGCAGGCAAAACACAGTGCATCCAACAAGAATTACAGTCCAAAGCCACGCCCACCTCTTATATAGCAGGCAAAACACAGCGCATCCAACAAAAACCAATTACAGCTATACCAGTGAACACACACTCAACCAACCAGTATTGTTGCATTCCACCACCACTAGGGGTTCTGTAGATAGTCAAGTTAATGAAACACTGCTGGTTTCTGATATTATGGCCTTTAGTCTAATGAGTAAAGCAGGAATTACCCTGAATGCACTGCAGCGAGCCGTCCTCAGCTCTAATGGTGAAGGTTTCCCCCGGGTTCACCTGCACCAGGATCACCTGAGGAGAGACAACAGCTCATCAGACCACCTGTACATGTCCCAATACTTATGTCCTCAATGTTCATGTAGTGCAGATGTCCCACCTGTTGTGCTGCTTCTCCGTTCACCATGGGCGGCATCATGGCCACGTCGCCACTCAGCAGCGGCGGTGGCAACTCCAGCGGCATGGGGTCCGTCATCATCATGGTGACGTACATTCATGGAGAAATACACTGGACTGGCCTTCTGAAAAAGAAATTAATAAAAGAGATTAATGACAGAGCAGTGTTGTGTGAGGTAGAGAGAGTCTTAGCGAGGCAGACTGACATAGAGGGAGAGCCAATGAAAATCCAAAAATCAGTGTCTCAGAAAATGAGAATATTATATAAGACCAATTGGTACTTTTGTCAGTGTGGGCAGTGTGCCAAGTCCTGCTGGAAAATGAATGTCAGTAGCAGAGGGAAGCTGTAAGAGATGAAGTGCTGTAAGATTTTGTGGGAAAACAAAACTGCACTGACTTTAGACTTGATAATAAAACACAGTGGATCAACACCAGCAGATATCAGACATGTCTCTTTATCCAAACCATCACTGATTGGTGGAAACTTCACACTGAACGTCGAGCAGTTTGGACTGTGTGTCTCTCCACTCTTCCTCCAGACTCTGCTCCCTTGATTTCCTTTAAACGAAATGTGAAATTTGCTGATGATCAGTGATGGTTTGTTTAGAGAGTCATGTCTGATATCTGCTGGTGTTGATCCACTGTGTTTTATTATCAAGTCTAAAGTCAGTGCAGTTTTGTTTTCCCACAAAATCTTACAGCACTTCATATCTTACAGCTTCCCTCTGCTGATGAGAACTTTTATAGAGATGCAGATTTCATTGTCCAGCAGGACTTGGCACACTGCCCACACTGAGTACCAAAATGACCAATTGGTCTTATATATAATATTCAAATTTTATGAGACACTGATTTTTGGATTTTCATTGGCTGTAAGCCACAATAATCATCAACAATAAAAGAAATAAACGCTTAATATAGATCACTCTGTGTGTAATACATCTATATAATATACGAGTTTCACATTTTCAACTGAATTATTTACTGAAATAAAGCGATATTTCAATGATATTCTTTTTTTTATGTACTGTATATATAACAGAGCATCAGCTGTCACTCTCTTCACAAACACTCCTCCCGCTGAGATGCTCCAACATCCCACAGGTCAAAGTGAGGATGCTACGTAACACTGCGAGCTAAACGAGGTCTCGCTCGGCTCGGGCCGGAGGAGTGTGAGCTGAGCCGTGACTCAGAGCTGCAGTGTGAGAAAAATAACGGAATAAAATAATATCGGTCACGCAACACCCTCAATTTCCTGTTTCCTGCTGGCAGAGCGCTGAGGGCCAGCTGTGGCCTGCTATTGCGCAACACAGCTAACAGCACACAGCTGCTTACACACACACACACTCAAACACACACACTCTCGAGACGTGCCATGCACTTACACCAGTCCCAACCAAATATGCAGTCTGGTGTCCGGCGGCCACATCCGCTTACTAACAGGTCCACTAACAGAACACACACACACACAGACTATACACACACACACACACACACAAACACAGACTATACACACGTGTTTACAGTGTTTACAAACACAGCAGGGTTGGCCTGCTGAAATCATCTGAAAGGAGGTCAATGTAGACAGTACCTACTGCAGTGTTATTACAGCAGTTTAGCCCCGCCCATTCAGCCTACAGCAGTTTAGCTCCGCCCTATTTAACCTACAGCAGATTAGCATCATCCATTCAATTTACAGCAGTTTAGCCCTGCCTATTCAGCCTACAGCAATTTAGCTCCGCCCATTCAACCTACAGCAGTTTAGCCCCGCCCATTCAATTTACAGCAGTTTAGCTCCATCCATTCAACCTTCAGCAGTTTAGCTCCGCCCATTTAACCTACAGCAGATTAGCACCATCCATTTAACTTACAGCAGTTTAGCCCCACCCATTCAAACTACAGCAGTTTAGCTCCACCCATTCAGCCTACACCTTTATACACCGTGCTTTAGAAGTGGGCGATATGGCCCCTAAATAATATCACAATATTTCAGGGTATTTTTGCAATAACGATATTCTTATTCTTATTCTTGTAATATAAAAAACAAAATGTTAATAATTCCAACAGTACACTACTGCAACAAAATCAAAGTTTCAAACATTCAGTAGAAACAAAAAATCTGTAAATGTTTGTCTGTAAATTGTATTTATTATAATATTTAATTATAATAATAATGTCACAAAATAAATAGTGTTATAAAATAGACAAAAAAACAAATCTACCACAATTATACACAAATACCATTAAAACTTAATAGATAATAATTAATAGATTGTGTATGATTCAAAATAGCACACCCAGGCTGTGCTCCTATCTGCAGTATACAGTGGTAAAAACATTAAACACAACACAATCATAATTATACATAATTAATCCCCACCAATTTATCAAACGCCTCAACCAGTTTACACCCATCAGTACCAGTTTACCCACACCAGTTTAACCAGCCATAAAACACACATTCTCTCTCTCTTCCTCTCCATTATTTCTCCCTCTCCTTTTCTTCTTCTCTCTACCCTCTCTTTTCCTCTTTCTTTGATATTTTTTCTTCCTCCCTCTGCACAAATTTTTGTCCCTATCATTTATTTTTCTCTCTTTTTACCTCTCCTTCTTTAGCTCTCTTCTTTTCTATTCTTTATCTCAAGCTCCTTCATTTCTTACTCTTTTTATTCTCTTATTTATCCCTTAAGAATAAAGCGGAGGAGCAGATCAGTGGATATTCAGAAATTCCAAATTTACAGCTTTTTGTCCCTCAACTCCGCCCGCCTCTCTGTCCACCTGCCACTCCGCCCAACATCCCAGCCCACCACTCCGCCCCACCCGGTGTAGAGGAGTGGACCTGGTCTCACAGACGCTGCTGACTCTTCGGGAATCCAAGGACTGTTAGGATTTGCGGGCGGCGGCAGGAATGCAAACACCGGAGTGTGTGAGCGCACACCATCCACACACCAGAGAAACAGCTGTCACACCATTAAAAACACAGTTCAGCCAATCACAATCACCCAGTCCCTGATTCAATACACCACTATACTATTACTGCCCAATCTCTGCACAATCACTGCACTATAACTACACAATCAATGCACTACTACTGCACAATCACTGCACTACTACTGCACAATCACTGCATTATAACTGCTGAATCACTGCACTACTACTGCACAATCACTGCACTATAACTACACAATCAATGCACTACTACTGCACAATCACTGCACTACTACTGCACAATCACTGCATTATAACTGCTGAATCACTGCACTACTACTGCACAATCACTGACCTATAACTACACAATCAATGCACTACAACTGAATAATCACTGCATTATAACTGCTGAATCACTGTACTATTACTGCACAATCACTGCACTACCACTGCACAATCTCTGCACTATAACTACACAATTACTGAATTATAACTGCTCAATCACTGCACTACTACTGCACAATCACTGCACTACTACTGCACAATCACTGCACTACTACTGCACAATCACTGCATTATAACTGCTCAATCACTGCACTACTACTGCACAATCACTGCACTACTACTGCACAATCACTGCACAATCACTGCACTACTACTGCACAATCACTGCACAATCACTGCACTACTACTGCACAATCACTGCACAATCACTGCACTACTACTGCACAATCACTGCACTATAACTGCACAAATACTGAACTACTAATGCTCAATCACTGTCCTATTACTGCACAATCACTGAACTACTATTGTACTTTTACTGCCCAATCAGTGTACTATTACTTCACAATCAGTGTACAACCACTGCAATATAACAGCATAAACCACTGAACTACTACTGTACAATTACTGAACAATCATTGCACGATCACTGCACTCTCACTGCACCAATCAGTGCAGAGTGCTAGAGTCACTAGAGTCTGTAAATCAATGCATTACTGTTGCACATTCATTGCATTACTGTTGCACACTTATTGCATTATTGCTGCACTATCACGACACTCCAGGTGCACATCACTGCATTGTCACAGCACAATATCTGCATGACTACTGCACTATCATGGCACAACCACGTTCTACTGCACGATCTGTGAACTATTTCTGCAAAACTGCATGACTATTGCACAATCACTGTGCAACTACTGCACAAATCAGTGCACAACTGCAGTCCCTGTACGTCGTTGCACTACTACTGCACAAGGACACCCAGTGCAGTGGTGGATGGAAGATTCAGATCCAGCAAGACAAAGACAGAAAAACTCCCAAACCTACAGTCAGTAACACTATAGCGTGCATATGTGAACAGAACCACCAGAAGTGTGGTAATAGTGCAGAGACATTTACAGGCAGGCAGACAGACAGACAGTGTGATTGAGAGAGAGACATGAGCTGTTGCTATAGGTATGGACTTGGCTGGAGTTGGAGACAGCTGCAGTTGTCAGGGCTGTCTGATATCTGCTTATTAGCACTGCTTAATCACAGACCTGGAGATGTGTTCTACAGTCAGACCGGATTGCAGTAGGTGAAGTGATACCACACACTGCATCAAGGTAAAAGATGTTCTGGTTTAGGAAAAGGAAGAGCACAGTAGTATGCCGTCCCACATCACATCGCCACATCCATCGTCACATCCAACGTCAAATCCATCCATTATCTCATCCATCGTATCGTTCATCATTACATCCAACACCACATCCATCGCCACTCCTTTCGCCACATCCATCATCACTTCCACAGTCACATCTATCGTCATATTCAATGTAACATCCATCGCCACACCCATTACCACATCTATTGCCGCAATAGTCACAACCATCGTCACATCCAATGTACCATCCGTCATCTCATCCATCGTCATATCCATTGTCCAATCCGTTGTTTCATTAGTCGTCACATTAATCATCACATCTGTCATCACATCTATCGTCATTTCCAACACATTGAAAGATGATTTTTTTTATTAAATTGCAATATTGTCTTATATTTCTCTTTTAAGCCTTTCTTTGTGAACTCTTGTCACATGCTTTTTGGACATTGCAGGTTCAGGTGTAATCATTAAAGACCTCAGATAGTCACCCACACGATTGAGTTGGGCTGTGGTGTCGGGCCATGGTGTGAACCATCAGTGCCAGGCTCCGGCCTGGCTATTGTCAGTGTCTGAGCTTAGAAAATACTTCTGAATAAAGCTGTATCTTCCTGCACTGTAGGTCTTATAGAATCTTCTTTTTTCCATCATGATTAATAACAGACGAAGATGAGATGACCATATGTGTTTTCAATCACTGCTTTAGAAATATATAAAAATTTGACCAGTCTCATTCAATGTCAAATTCATCGTCAAATTCATCGTCACATCCAGCGTCACATGCAGCGTCACATGCAGCGTCTCATCCAGCGTCTCATCCAGCGTCTCATCCAGCGTCTCATCCAGCGTCTCATCCAGCGTCACATCCAGCGTCACATCCAGCGTCACATCCAGCGTCTCACCCAGCGTCACATCCAGCGTCACATCCAGCGTCACATCCAGCGTCACATCCAGCGTCTCATCCAGCGTCACATCCAGCGTCACATCCAGCGTCTCACGCAGCGTCTCATCCAGCGTCTCATCCAGCGTCTTAACGTGACCCCAAGTACGATTAGACAACTGTAATCGAAATGCCACCAATCAGCCCTGCAGTGGAACAGAGGCCAGCGTTGGTGTTAATAGACTAAATAAAAAAATAACACTGTTATCCAACTAATGAAAATGTGGAGTTCTGAGAGATGGTCTGAGACACAGACACTTTGGGGGCGTGTCTACAGAGATGAGAGAATCGGTGACAGTGTTTGTTCAGTGTTGCACATATTATCAGAGCATCAAAGAAGGTGATGAGCAGCGAGAGGATCCGGACAGTGCTGGATCTTCTGGACAGCTGGGAGACGCTCTATAATTTAATGTGGAGAGAAGCAGAAGAGACGTTCAGACTCAGCATGTTGTGGGTTTGCGTTTGGCCCTGTAGAGACGAGGAATTACACCTTTGGTCTTCTGTGGGTTACCATTTCATTACAGACGTCTCCACGCAAAGAGGAGGACATCTGAGAATGAGCTAGAAGCTGGAGGATACTGTGCAGAGTGAAACTTACAGATTTCATCTAAGAATCCAGTTAAAAAGTCATGATTTTTACATGGTTCCACTACTCAGGTTCTGTTTGTTTGGAGCACTTTTGCTGGAGAACCACAACGCAGGCAGTTTATTCCCATTGATACCTCCACATCAGAACAACTGACCCCTTAACACTTCTTCAGGGGGCATCCCAGCTTTCCTCAGGGTTCAGAACTAATGCAAAAATGTTAATTCCTAGATCAGTAGCCGGTTGCAACCCATATGTTGAATGTAGTTAGTCTCGGTTGCACAACAGAGACTTCAGGTGTAACTTAAAGAACCCTTAAGGATTATATTTTCTGTAGTAACTTATAAGATGATCAGGATGTATCATCAGACATGAAAAAAAACATGTTAAGTTTAAGCACTGTCAGCAGAGCTTCAGCCAGTATTTTCTTATTTGAACTGCACGGAAATCTGTGTGGGATGCACCTTCTGAATCTTCCAACGCCATTCCCCAATCCCATTTTCACACTCAGGGTTGCCAGGTATAGACGACAGCAAGGCAAACAGTGCTTTGCAGCCATGGAAACAGGCAAGCTGGCTTTTGTGCTGAACAGGTAATCACTGAGCTTCAGTAAGGTTGCTACTTGCAGAAATCGGACCTTCCAGGACTGCAGTTGCCAACCCATGCTCAAGACCAAAGACCAACACTCAAGGTCCAAAACTCAAGGTCCAACATCCCTATACACAATCCTCAAACCTCAAAGCCCAGTACTCCAAACCTATGGTTGTATACCCTAAAACTAATACCCTAAATCCAGCTGCAATTGATGGAATCAACAGAAAGTGACAAATCCAGGTTCTGTTTCTCATATAATTACATCAGATTACATCTGCTTTTGCTGTGGAGCGACACACTGCTCCAACTACTGGTGTGATGATCTAAGGAGCCATCATATATGGCAGTCGGTCACCCCTAGTAGTGATGCAAGGGACATTTAACAGTTCAGCTATTTGTGCAAGACATCGTGAAGCCACACGTGTTGCCTCTAATAGTAGTTATTATTAGTGCTGGGTGGTATGGCCAAAAATGCATATCGCAGTATTTTGACAGTGGCGCCTCTAGTGGTATGGCGGTATGAGAGAAACAC